>NC_133023.1:89807755-90110786 GCF_048564905.1 Vicugna pacos
TGTAAAAATTAGACAGCAATTAAACGAGGACCATGATGCCTGCAGATGGTACAGTTTTCCCCAGGAGAACCTGCCTGTCAAATTTCAGCTACATATACAGAGGTGTCATCAGACACTTGTAGAGTGTAACTCATTTTCTTGTCAGTCAAGTATCTGATCTGAGGCACACAGCAGTATTTAACTTACAGCTCTAGACACACAGGAACTGCTGCTCACTCGCACACACATGTGCACATCACAGTGTTTAAAATCAAAGCCTCCAGGTGCACACAAATATCCTCTCCTCCAGTAATTACCTTAGTTCCAGGGACACTTCAGAGGGGCTCCCTGTTGTCAACAGTCTCCCTCTTTGTGTCTTACCTCAATGCTCTCTTGAGCTTTGTCACCTTCAGTCCAGACATGACTGGAGGCCCAGCTTCTCTGGACCATGCTCCACCTCCAATAAGTTGGCTCCATCTTTCATTTCTTCAATTCTGACACCCAGGCTACGTTTTCCCACTTCCCTCCTCTGACCATTTGTCAGTCTTCTCCCCACAAAATTACCAGCACTGTGATTTTTCCTAGATTTCCCTCACTGGTTCCAGATGTCTGTGTCATCTCTTTTCCAACTTAACAAGGTTCTGCCTAAGGAGGCAGCAGAGGGTCATGACCAAAAGCACCAGACTTGAAGTGCTTACACTCAAAAAGCTTCAAGTTCAGGTGTCTTCCTGCCATGTACTAGCTGGGAACCTTTGGACAAAGGACTTCATGGTTCCCAGGCCTTGGTTTCCTCACTGAAAAATTTGAGGGTTGAATGAGACCAAGATCCTGTAAGCTAGAGACCAGTATGGTGAACTGGGCCCACTGATAGATTTTGTTTGGCCTACATGGTGTTCAGTTTTTTCATGATTGTAGGTAGAGAATACATCCTATTCTTTCCCAACGTGCCCACCACTCTTTTAATGCCTTCCCCCCAGCTTCCCTCATGAACACCACACTTAGGACCACTGGGTCAGGCCCTGGGTACCTCATGTCCGTTCAGCTCTGATGGCTCTTTATGCTTTGTCATTCTTTTCCTCTTCCGACAAGCACCTCCCACTCCGCAAGAGCTAGGACTAGGCTTTTACAGGTGGTATTTGGGACTTCAGTTGTCTGTCTAGCCATCATTCACAAAGAATGCACCCCACGCACATTGATCCACAGCTCTCTTCTGTCTCTGCCCCTTCCACAGCACCAGCCAGTCACATGACATGAGACAGTCTGTCCCAGGATGTGCCCCTATTCAGCACCCTCTGGAGTGCTGAGTCCAACAACAGGGAGCACCACCCGGGTTTCAATCCCTTCAAAGAGAAAGCCTTTAAAATGTTCATAAAAGCAGCTCAGCAGGCTTTCTAGATATCAAATCTCTCTTACAAAGCAACATTTTGATGTGTTAAATGTAAATCAATTGGAAGCACATGGATTCAATAGGGCCTAAAATGTGCCCAGGCTTAAAAACGAAGGAAAACAGCTTAGTGCAGTGTCGGGGAATGTTTGCTAGTTGTAAAATATTGGAGGGTAGAGGGTTTTGAGATTCCATAGAATCTCAGCTACAGTGAGGTTTCTGGATCCTGTCCCCATCCCTTTCCCACCTTCTCACTCCAGTTCAGTCCAAAAGTAAGACCAAGTCACTAACCAGAAATAAAAAGTAGATGCTGATGGTACCCTCATCCTGGGGGAGACCTGAAGTCCAGCATGGAGACCTGTGTCCATAGCCCTCAGGTAGCCCCATGTCTGCCGGTAGACTCCCTAGTATAGCTGCATGGCTGGGAAGGCATTCTCTTCAATAACAAGTTTCAAATCTGATGGAGAGAAATTCCTGCTCTCAGGGAACTCCCTACCCAGCTAGTAACACTAAAACAACATGCAGAGCATATTTGATCAGAAGATCACAGAGATTCAGATCCTAAAGCTGGTAAACAAAGCAAAACTATGATTCAGATTGTCGCTAGATTCATAGTCTCTGCTACTTAGAATAATTTAATTTGTGGATGCCGATAATAACAATAATGCTCCAATAATGCAATGGTAATAATGTAATACTACTCTCTCTCCTCCTCCTCCACTACTACTACTAATAATAATAATAAATAAGGTCGTCCATTTATCAGGGCCCTTACGTGACAGGCACTGAGCTAGGCATTTAATATCCGTGTGAATACCTCTTCTTACTTAATCCAGCCAGCAACCCTGCAAGGTAGGTATTAACAGCCCCCCATGGAAGACATGCAAACAGTCTGACAACAGGTTAGAAGCAGTTCATACATATGTAGGTGCTTTTGGTCACACATACTCTACCAACCACTGTATTTTTATTCCCTTTCTTCAGGAACAAGGCCAGCTAAACATTACGTTCTTCCCCTTTCTATATTCCCCTTCCAACAAAAACTTACGTTCCTTACTCCGCAGAAAGCCACGCATTGGACTCTAAACACCCTGGGTGTCCAATCCATAGTGGTAACTAAATGACTGGCTGACCTTCAGGTTTGAGTCTGAGAGAACCATACACAAGCAGCACTGCTGGTGGCCAGGTGTCACACACCGTCCCCAGCACTGAGCCATGAGTCTGTGGTTGTCTTGGCCAGGAGATAAATCTGAGATCAAGACAACCCTACTGCACAGTGACTGTTCCCATCCCATCTGACGACTGGGGCTTGCTCGCAGGGCAGGCCTATCACCCTGGCACAGCTCCTCCTCCTCAGGCTTACAAGTGCCACCAGCTCACCAGCTGTGTCCAACAAAACCTAATCCCCATTTATGCTCAAGCCAGGTGGGACCAGGGGATCACCTGGTCTCAGTGTGTAGAAATGCCATGGGCTAGAGAGTCAAGGGTGGTGAGCCACAGAGTAAAGTCCAGAACCAGAAGACCTGGGCAGACGGCAGCACCCCGCCAGGGTGCAGGTACCATCAGGGTCAAACCCAGCCAGTCTTGGCTAGCAAAGCCAAGGGCCAGATTCAAGCCTGCAGTCAGAGGTTGAGGCCAAGGTCTGAACTTGGCTAGGGAGAGTCATAGGGATTTCTTGACCAACCCAACCTGGAGGACAATGACTAAACCAACGAAACTTGAAGCTTCCAAAGGGCATAGTTATAGTCCTTTTCAAAATTTGTTATCCCTATCACTCCTCATGCATATGAATTCTTGCCAAGAAACTCATTATTTCTCATAAAATTAGGGAGCTGGTTGACATTCTGCATAGGGAATACATGCCAGGTAGCCTGGGTTCAAATCCCAGCCCCACCACTTACCCTACCTGCCTGACCTGGGACAAGTTTCTTCACTTCTCCATGCCTCTGCCTTTCGCCACCTGTAAAATGGGGGTAAGAACAGTACCTCCGTCAGCACTGCTGTAATGATTCAATGAATACACACATAGGAAGCTCACAAAACAGAGCCTGGGAAGTGCTTAATACACACTGGCTTATTGTTATCATAGCAGATGAACATCGAGTGGCACTGAGGGGAGGAGGGGTAGGTACGGGCATCCCAGAGCCCAACCCCGCACTGGGCACACTTTGAAAATCAGTGCTTGGGTACCACCTTTCACCAGTCCAAAAGCCTCCTCTGTAGCGCCTGACGTCTTAACACTTTCAGTGATGAGGACCTCATTACTTTAAAAACATGTCACCATCTCTAATTATTCCAAATATCCAAGTCTCCTCATATTGACTCAAAATTTACCACCTGGTAGTGTGGGAGCTGCCACTAATGCAAGAGGCAAAAGGGTAGAGCAAAAAGCAGGTGCCCTTGAGTCAGAATTAGAATCCCCTCTCTGCAACATCTTAGCTGTGTAACTTGAGGGAAGTCACTTAATTTCTTTGAGCCTCTGTTTCCTCATCTGGAAAATGGTGTGATAACATTATCTAACGCACAGGCTTGCTGCTATTGACTGAATTATGTCCCCTGAAAATTGCTGTGCTGAAGCCGTAAACCCCAATGTGACCGTATGTGGAGATGGGGTCTTTAGGATGTAAAGGTTAAATGAGGTCATAAAGGTGGGGGCCCTAATCTGATAGGGGTGTGACCTTAGAAGAGGAAAAGAGGAAGTCTCCCTCTCTCCTCCCTACCCCACTTCCACGGCACACGCTAAGGAAAGGCCACGTGGTCACCTAGTGGGAAGGGAGCTGTCCGCCAGCCAAGACAGCCCTTACCGGGAACTGAATTGGCTGTCACTTTGATCTTGGACTCCCCCAGCCCCCAGAACTGCAAACAAATCAAATGCTGTGGTTTAAGCCACCCACTTACGGCAGCCCGAGCTGACGAATCCAGCTGCCGTGAGGATTACATGAGGGAGTATGTGTAAAGGGCCTGGCCCAAAGGCAGCACTCAAAAGGTGGAGTGATTTTTAGTTCTGAGCTCTGCCCTGGCCAGATAATTAAAGGCAGATGGCATGGAGGACCCGCCACAGCAGTTGGCCTGGCACAGCCAGTACTTGCCTCTTAATCTGGACTCATTACATGCCCCTGTCGCCTTGACTCCTCTGAGCTCCCTGAGGGCAGAGAATGCGTTTCAGTCCTCTCTGTAGTCCCACTGCCCAGAATATCGTGGATGCCAGGGGTAAACGCCGGGTTAATGGATGGACACACACCGTACCTATTAGTGGGCATTTGGAAGCCTCCTGGCTACAGAGACCTCCATCCTCATGCTCACAAGCCTGAGGATGATTTGATCTTATCCGCAGTTCTGAGGCTGACAGCAAGCTTGCCGCCCCCAGCCACAGAGAACCCCGAGCAGGAAAAAACCGTCCAGCCGTAATTCCCAGGCTCCTTTCAGCAACTGAGTTCACGAGTTTCCTGCACATGATGACCCCACATTTACAAGTGTTCTCCCTCATTGGGAGGCATAACACGCCCTTCCCCAAAACATTTCCAAAAGAGGCAACTCCAAAGGATGGAAAAGGGCTATGTTTGTTCAACGCCAACTTTGCTAGGCAGCTCTTGTCAGATTTATCATCTTAATCCAGTATTTTGAGTGAAATAACTGCAGCTGGTTTTTTGCCGAACTGTCTCAGAGCTGATGGGCGGCATATTAGGGATAATTGTACTAAATGATTTTCACAATCTTTTGCAAGAACACAAGTCCACTGGGACACAGATTATTATTGAGGCCTGTGTGTGTAGTTACATTCTTCTTCTGGATGGGAAGAGATGTTAAGTTTGGAACAGTGGGTAATGAAGTTTGGGCCAACTGGGCTTCATAATATAATGCAAATCCTGTAATAGAACGTGGTGCTATAAAGCAGACACTGAATAGCACTTCAGAAAGATTTGCCCAGAACACAAGAGGCAGAAAGGAAGGAAAGAGAGAAAGAGGGAGGACATTAGAATGGTAACAGCAGTGTTATGAGAAAAGCCACCCTATGCCTAGAAGAGAGGATACGCGACCTGGACATGAATGTTTTTCTCCAACAGTAAGAAGTGGCTTTTCCCAAATTCTTCTGTTCCCCACGGGATCTCTGACAAATCTGGGAGCAGAGTAATGGTAATATAAATAACAATAGCCACAGCTAGCATTCGTCAAACGCTTACTGTAGGCCAAGCACAACACAAAAGCTAGCTCACTTCATCCTCACAATATCCTTGTGAGACATGTATTATTGTCCCGAGTTACAAACAGGGAAACTGAGGCTCAGAGGAGTTACGTGAAGGGTCCAAGGCCAAGAGCAGAGCCCTGACTTGAACCCACCTTTCACAGATGAAGCATCAGTTAATTAAGCTGCCTCTCAGCTCATCTACCGGATCAGGCTGAGGCCAGGATCCTTTTTGCCTTTCTCCCATCCTACAAGTGATTTTATTAACTCTGATCCTGTCCTTCCTGTCTTTGCTTTTAAAAAGAGGCAGCTTCTTCCGTCTGAAATCTGTTTTCCTGAGGCTGGGCCCCTCCCTTCGACCATTTCCATTAAGTGTGTGGCTGCCTGGGTGTGGATTGGTGGGTGTTGCGTGTGAGTGAAAGGAAGCAGGGAGGGAGAGAAGATGGGGGTAAAACCAGGCCGTTCAGAGGCAGCCTTGGATGCAGAGATCTGTGGCTAGATGCCGCATGGCATTTCTCTTCCTGTTAGACAACCTTCACCCGACAGACCCCAAAAGCCCCCAGGGCCTGCCATTCAGGAAAAGCGGAGGCTGAAATGGCCTGGAAGCACCCGATGCCTGCTCCACCGGATGCGAGATTGGGATTCAGGGCGAATCTCAGGTTTCTTGGTGCCTTCCCAGGGAAGAGCCGCCCTTGAAGAGAGCTCGTTCCACTGTAGGGCACTGGCTCCTCCTGCCGGCCCGTCCTAGGAATGACCTCTGTTTGTAGCTCTGCCAGTCTGTCCTTTCCCTTGGAGATGAAAGATCCACCCCAGGCAGTCACCCTCCCCTCTCCCACTTAGGACCCCCTCCAAGCTGGAGGGGAAGAAGAAAGCATCACAGAGGAAAGGACCTTCCCCCGCCTTCCGCTCCTGGCCAATTACTCTGAGCCTAAGCAGCAACCCTGGTGGAGGGAGGTTTGATGAACTATTCATCACAGTCCTAAATAATTCATTTCCCTTTGAGAGCCAGCAGCCCACAGGAGCTGTAAGGTTTTCTTAAGTTGACACCTTTTGAGAGATGAAAAATAAAGCAAAAGCCCCCTTTTAGGGAAACCACAGTTGCTTTATATGCCGTTTCCTGCCTCCCCCCACCCCCTCCAGTGTTACCGGGCTCCTAGGCTCTGCCCCGCTCCTCCTGATTGGTCTCCTATTGTTCGCTTTGCTTTTTTGTTATTCAAGCAACTCTACTTTGTGGGATCCCCTATGCAGACCCTGCTAGCATTATCTTTCTCCCCCAGCCCCATGGGCTTCCAGTGTCTAACAACCCAACTGCCTTTAAACTGAGGCTATAGGAGCAAGAGGAGGGCACAAGATCGGGGTGGGGGAGGGGGACTGGTTGTGTCAAATGAGACGTGTCCAGCGCACTGCAGGGCGTTCAGGCGCTCTCCTCTGTGCTTACTTGGGCTGCCCTGACACAGCTCCACTGCTTGTCATTCTGCAAGCATTTTCTCTCTCCATCCTGGATTTTGAGCAAGACCTCCACAGGGCTCTCCTCTGGGCCAGCCAGGGCCAAACACATGGGATGAGGCTTCTCTGCCTCAATCCCCAGCCATGCACGGACCGCAGAGACCCGTTTCACATACAGGAAGCAGGCCACAGGGGACAGTACGGATGGAAGAAGGTGGGCTGAGGCTAACTGTCTTCTCTGGTATTGACCCAGCCTCCTCCCGCTGGCCTTGGTCTTCCAGCTCTGGGGCTCTGCTGGTGCCCGGACTACAATGGCATTCCACTTGTCCCCATCTGGCACACTCCAGAGGGGACTGAGCAGAGCATGTCCATGCCGGAGCCCCCAGCCCCCCGCCCCCCGCTGACATGCCTGGTATCTTTTTTTCTTCTCTCTGCATCTTAGAGAAAACCTAAGAGATTTGGAGCCAGAGTAAAGAAAAGAATTTAGGATGAAGAATACAAAGGACACGTGGCCCCAAACAGTTTAGCCTTCAAATTTACCCCACTTCAGGCAAAATAACACCCAAGAAAACTAACACAATGAGAAACTGTGCTTACTTAACAAGTAAAGCAAAGGAAACCATTGACAAAAAGAAAAGACAACTGGATGGGAGAAAATATTTGCAAATATTATGACTGATAAAAGTTTAATATCCAAAACATATAAACAGCTCATACAACTCAGTATCAAAATAAAAAGCCTGATTAAAAAACTGGGCACAAGACCTGAATAGATATTTTTCCAAAGAAGCCATAAAGACGGCCAATAGGCACATGAAAAGATGCTCAACATTGCTAACCATTCAGGGAAATGCAAATTAAAAGCCTCACACCTGCCAGAATGGCTAGCATCAAAGACTACAGATAACAAATGTTGGTGAGGATGTGGAGAAAAGGGAACCATCCTACACTGTTGGTGGGAATGTAAATGGGTGCAGCCACTGTGGAAAACGGTAAGGAGATTTCTCAAAAAACTAAAAACAGAACTACCATATGATCCAGTAATTCCACTCCTGGGTGTATATCCAAAGAAAATGAAAACAGTAATTTCAACGATTCTTGGACCCCAATGTTTACAGCAGCATTATTTACAATTGCCAAGATATGGAAGCAACCTAGGTGTCCATCAACAGATGAATGTATGAAGATGTGGTGCATGCGTGCGCGCGCACACACACGCGCGCGCACACACACACACACACACACACACACACACACACACAGTGGAATACTACTCAGCAATAAAAAATACTATTCCCCTTGGCAACAACATGGATGGATCTGGAGGGTATTATGTTTAGGTAAAATAGGTCAGAGAAAGAAATACTGTACATTATCACTTATCTGTGGAATCTAAAAAAATAAAAATGAGTATTCGATAAAGAAAAATA
The DNA here is from genome assembly GCF_048564905.1 of Vicugna pacos. Lineage (NCBI taxonomy): Eukaryota > Metazoa > Chordata > Mammalia > Artiodactyla > Camelidae > Vicugna > Vicugna pacos. The sequence continues at coordinate 89,816,178 of NC_133023.1, forward strand.
TTGTGACATAAAAATTATACAAAATTCAAATTTCAGGTTCATAAATAAGATGTTATTGGAACACAGCTACACTAAGGCATTTATATGGCTGCTTTCCTACTTTAGTGGCAAAGGTGGATAGATTGTATAGCCCAGAAAGCCTAACATATTTACTATCTGGACCTTAACAGAAAAGTTTGCCACACTCTGTCTAGATCTGTTTCTCACTGTCACAGTCATCACCGGGATCATGGGATTTGGAGTTCCAGATCCTGCCCTAAATGTTCTGAATATGTAATGGAGCCTAATATCCATGTTTTCAAAATCCCCTTAAGAACACCAACTCCATCCAGGTCCAGGATTTAAACATCGCAAATTCTAATGACACCCAAGTCTTCATCTCTAGCCCAGAATTCCCTCTTAAGTTCTAGACTCATCCTAGAGCCTACTTCACATTTCCACATAGACAACTAATTGACACCTTTGATCTAGCATACCTAAAACTGGACTTTCCATTTTCCACCTCACGTGTTCTGCCAATCTTCTCCACCTCTAATCTTCCCTACTTCAGTTAATGGCACTAACAGTTACTTAGGCAAAAAACCTAGGAATCTTTGTTGATTACACTTTCCTTGATCTTCCATGTTCCATCAGTCAGAAATCCTGTTGGCCTTGCCTCCAACAAATAAGGAATCCAATCACTTAGAGCCATGTTCACTACCACCACTCTAGTCTAAGCCATTGTCATAGCTCACTGGGACTACTGAAATTGCCGTCTAAATATGCTGTCTGCTTCCACTTGTTCAAGTTTTATATTCAATAAGGTAACTTATGATTCAAAGAAATACATGTCACAGATTTGGGCCAATGCATTAATTAATGCAGGAACCAGTAAGATCTTAAATCTGCTCCAAAGACCATTTGAGAAGCTAAATATTTGTAGTAACGTTAGGATATTATTTATGAGTTAGATACAAAACTAGTTAATATCCAACAAAGCCATAACTAGGTTATTTTTTTTTACGATGGGAATGGCAAAAAAAGAGTTATTTGCCTCTCTACTGGGCAACAATCTACACGTTCATCTCTGCTTGGACACATCCTTGTCCTTCTCTGTATAGATTATTATTCCACACAACAGCCCAAATGATCATCGTAAAACATCAATAGGGTCATAAAACTAAAACACAAAATCCTTACTAGAGCCTACAGAGTCTGTGTGACTAGACTCCTGCCTAGCTCTCTGACCTCCAATCCTACCACTTTCTCACTCATGCACTAGGTCTTGGCTTCACTGGCTACACTTTCAATTCCTGGAACACATTAGGCTCATTCCTACCTCAGAGCCTTTGCAATTAGGCCACTCTTCCACGTACCTGAAACCACCTTTGCCCAGATCTTCCTTTGTCTCCTTCTCATCATGCAGAACTCAGCTTGACTATCACATCAGAAGACCCAAATTACCTACCTCTTCATTCTGTTAGTCCTTCAATCACCCTATTTCCTTCACAATAACTATTCCTTTTAGTTTGTTTGCCTATATATTTGATTATGTCTCTCTCCACCGTTAAAATGTAAATGGCACGAAAGCATGGGACTCTGTCCTGGTCCCAGATATGTCCCCAACAAACAGCATAGTACTTGACACATTTTAGGTGCTCAATAAATATTTGTTCAATTAACTGATCTAGAATGCATTCTGAGTTCTAGCCCTGTCTCTGTCTGGCAACTCTGGATTTAGGCACGTCCTTCCTCTCCCTTGAACCTCAGTTTTACCATCTAGAAGACAGTAGCATGGAAGGAAAGCATCCGTGAGGTACCTACCAGCTTTCTGATGCAATCAACGATCAATCAAACTGATAGACTGCAGCCACTTTTCAAAAGCAGCAGAGACTAGAGCAGCAGGCATCTCACCATCACCTACTACACAGTAAGCATTTCTTCAGGCCCACTCTGCCGGGCTCTATGCTGAATGTTGAAAATACTAAATGGATAAAAAATCCATCCTTCATAGGGATGGTAATCAAATTTAATTAGGAAAACATTTCATATACAGGCAAAGCTAACAATACAAAGTACTTTACTAATTGCCAGATGAGTTACAATCCTAATCATTTCAATAGCTAAAATTTGAAGGCTTACTATGTACCAGACATTATTCTAAAAAAATTTTATATATTAAGTTATATAAGCCTCACAGCAAACCTGTAAAAAGAGGACCATTTTCAAAAGCCCTAGGAAATAGGTACTAGCTTTACTATGGCTATCCATAGATAGCAAGTATTACTTGAATGTAGAAGATCTCACTGAAGACTGAGTACAGGCAGTCTCGGGAAGGTGGCGGGAGTGGGGCAGACAGGAGCTGGGCCTCAGGTGAAGAATGGGGCTTAGACAACTGCAGTGGAAGAAAGAGGCCATTCCAGGAAGGATCAACTTGAGGCAACATCTTAAAGGGGAAAAGCACTGAACAGTTTCAGGACACAAGGAGCAGAGTGATTTCACTGGAGTAGAATTGTCTGGTCAAACTACTGACAGACAAGTTTTGAGAGAAAAGTGGCAACTGAATCGTGGATGACTTTGAATGGCATTCTAAGGAATGTGGCCCTGTTCCTGGAGATATTGAGGAGTCATTGGCATTTCTGAGAGTAGTTTTACGTTCAAAGTAACCATCTAAGAAGATTAACATGGCAACTAAGAGGCTATCACTTGACTAGATAAAGACATTATGGTATGTATACACAATGAAATACTTACTCAGCCACAAAAAATAATGCCATTTTCAGCAACATAGATGGACCTGGAGATCATCATTCTGAGTGAAGTAAGCCAGAAAGAGAAAGAAAAATACTATATATCACTTACATGTGGAATCTTAAAAAAAAAAAAGACACAAATGAACTTATTTACAAAACAGAAACAGACTCACAAACTTATGGTTACCGAGGGGAAAGGGGATGGGAAGGAATAAATTAGGAATTGGAGATTTGCAGGTACAAACTCCTATACATAAAATAAACAAAAGTCCTACTGTATAGCACAGGGAACTATATTCAGTATCTTGTAGTAACCTATAATGAAAAAGAGTATGAAAAGGAATATATGTATGTTTATGTATGACTGAAGCATTATGCTGTACACCAGAAATTGATACAACATTGTAAGCCGACTATACTTCAATAAAAATAAAGAAAAAAGAACTATCAAAAAAAGGCTATCACTAAAATCCAGGTGCGAAGTGACAAAGGTTTGTATTAAGGTGGTGTTAACAGGAGAGAAATTGGGGCTGTAAAAGAAATTAGAGGAAAAATTAACTCTAATTGGCGACTGGCTTGACGTTAGAGGACAAGATGGATATAACAAAGATGACCCCAGTTTTCCAGCTGGGGTATTTTTGACAGAAATGAGAAAGTCTTGAGGAGTGGGAGGTAAAAATCAAAAGTCATAGCCAAACTTTAGGCACATTTGTAAATGACTGATCACTGAGAAGACACAGTCATGTAAATAAATAAAGTTACTTGGCTTTAATTCACAGAATTAAGAAAATAGTGACTGCATTATCAGGTGCTCATGAGACATTAAATAACTTTGTTGTAACCACTTAGAAAGGCATGAAGCCCCACTTGGTGTAGGTTTCATATTTTCTGCTTAGCTGACAACTGTAAGAAGCTATCTGAACCTAAGTAGAGCACATGGTAGATGAGGATGTTCTATTCATATATGGCAAGATGGACAATTTCCACTCACCCCTCTAGATCTACTCCCCAGGCTTCACCCTGCTCTCTGCCTTCAGAAGGTGACTTATATGGACCTTACCAACTGGCCCCTTCCCTCTAGCTTCAGGACGGACTTGGCCAATGCAACCTCCACTGGAGATCAGGAGGAGACAAAAAGTAAGGTCAGGGTATTTAATCCTCAGGCTTCCTCCCTGCAAAGTTTCTGTGGCCTGGCTGCGTCCCTTATCCAAAGATCATTGATCCTCTCAAGATAGTCTCGCTTAGGGGAGAGCATAGTTCAGTGGTAGAGTGTGTGCATGCATGAGGTCCTGGGTTCAATCCTCAGTACCTCCAGTAAAAATAAATAAAAAATCTAATTGCCTACCCCCTCCTGCCAAAAAAAAAAAAGATAGTCTCCCATTACACAACTCTCCCCTTCCAAGGTCTGGTAACTGGTACCTCCCTTTATTCCATGAGTGGAGGACTGGTCGTGTCTTCACTGCTACCATCCTTGAAGTACGACACACTCTTGCAGTTTCTCCACCTACGCCTTTATAAATAATCTCTTCATAAGTAAATCTTCCATGAATGATGCTGATTTTCTACTTTATTTCCATTGGGATCTGATACAGTAATTATTCCTTCAGTGGCCCCAAGAAAGAGACTTTCAAAGTGAGATTTGAGATTCATGTGGTCACGCTGAGGAGTACTACAATAACCTCCTTGCTGAGGAAAAATAGGAATGGGTTATCTGTGGCATGCAGTGGCATCATAATCACTCAAATGACTACCCATCACAGCATGGAATGAAGTTCAGGTAGAAGACAATGTCTTGGTGACACAACATTGTAAAATGATTATAAATCAATAAAAAATGTTAAAAAAAAAAAGACAATGTCTTGGGAGATCAAATGGCCATAGCAATTAGTCCACAAGGGCCTGGACACCTCCTTCATCAAGTCATTAAGACAAACATCGGTGAGAGGAGCGCCATCAATGAGGGAGAGTTCTGTGATGGCATCTTCTGTAGGTCATAGATGACAGTAAGGGATGTTATCATGGAACTATGTGTCCTGTTCTCAATAGGAATATGGGATCCCAAAGTGCTAATGGCAGGATGGTGTCACTTAACAATCAGCGACATAGTAGGTGCAATTTACACACTAAGACTGAGAAACAAAATGGTAATCAGTGTTGACCTGCAGGGATCTATGGTGATAGTTAATTCACCATGGAGGTCTCAAAATGAAATATATTTTCAAGCCTACCAATGTGCTGCTGGGCCCATATAAGCAGAACGAATCTTGGTCTACTAAGCAGAAACCTAACTCAGCTCACTGCAGTGACAATTCTTGGCCTCTTCTACAATTCCCAAATGAAAGTCAGTTCACAGGAGTGAAGCCCTTGAGGCCGCAGGAGTAAACTGTAAATCTCTAAGCCTTCTCCAGCGGTACTTATGGCCATATACTAGGGAAGGAAAACCACTCAGTTCTCTGGGGGATTATTAGATAGAAACTCTAAGCTTACACTGATTCCCAGAAACCAAAATGCCACCATGGTCTACCTGTCACAATGGGGACTTCTGGAAGTCAGGTAGTAGATAACCATTAGTCCAATGGGACAGAAGCTTCATCCTCTGGCTATTTTTCCAGCCTCAGATTAGCTGAAATGGGAGTAGCACATTGGAATTGGAAGATTCCCCTCTTTTGTTCCATGGCCTGTGCAACAAGGACTATTACAGTAGGATCAATTCCTGGAACTGCCTCTCCCCCAACAGAATAGTAAACCCAATGATACATCACATCCCTGGAGAGACTGCAAAGACTAGTGCCATGTTCAAAGAATTGAAAGGCACCAGGATGATGCTTTTCACCACATCCCCAATTAACTTGCCTGTGTGGCTGGTGCAAAAGCTCAGGTGGGTCTTGGTGAATGACAGCAAATATCATAAACTCCATCACATGGTGTTGCCAATCACAACTGTGGTTCCAAATATATCTTTATTACATAAAAATCAAAATATCCCTTGACACCTGGTACACAGCTATTGACCTGGAGAATGCTCTAGAATGCTTTCTTTTCCATCTTGACCAGTAAGGAAAATTACAAGCAGTCCGAACTGACATGTAGGAACAATAGTATATCTTCACTCTCACACCCTAGGATTGTGAATTCTCCTCCTGTCATAATATAGTCCAGGGGCCCCTGAACATCATGCTGCTCCATTACATGATAGTATATGGCTAATGACTTGATGAGAAGTAGCAAGAATCCTATATACCTCTGTGAGATAGAAGAAACATTTTTGCAGAAGTTCAGGGGCTTGCCATGTTGGGGATGTTCTGAGAAGGTTTAGTGATCTGGGATATGTATAGATATTCTTTCTAAAGTAAGAGACAAGTTGCTTATACTTCCTACCCTGAAGAAAGAGGCACAATGCTGGGCAGGCCTCCGTGGACTTCAGAAGCAAATCCATTCTACATTTGCATGTGCCATTCCAACACATTTTCCAGGTAACCAACCCATAAGACTACTGTCTGGCTTCTGATTAGATCTGGCCAATGGGGAGCCCAGAAAGGAAACTGAAAGGAGAGAGGGAGGTGAGGTGAGGTTATTTATTTCCCTGGCTTCCTCCCTGTGGGGCTGCCTTGGTCTGACTGTGCCTCTAGACTAAGATAACTGGCCCCCCTTCTATCAGCCTCCTCCGTTTGAATCTCTCCTTCTGGGCGCCTGTAACTGCTCCCTCCTATCCCTTCAACTCAGACACAGTAACAGCTCCGTTTGACATTTCTATGCTACACTGTGTAGACCCTTTATACCTACAGCTCTGTAAACAGTCCATTCATGAACCATTCCTCTTCAAATTATCTTAATCTGAATGTACCATGTGCTTCCTATTAGCACCTACTCACCAACACAATGGGAAGTGGGTTTGACATATGTGCTATATGGACTACATCATCTAGGTGTCATACTTTAGAGCTTGGGTTCTAGAGTCAAACGAACCCATGTTTAAATCCCATGTCCACCATTTACTAACCTGTGTGACTCAGAAATTTCTTCAGCTCTGAGACTCAGTTCCATCTGCAAAATGGGAATAGTACTAGTATTCACCTCAGAGTTGTTGTGGGGAATAAATAAGACAACATAGGTAAAGGGCTTGGCACAGTGCCCAGCATGACATTATATGAGTTATTCTCCTCATTCGTTTTATAGCTCATAGCATTCACAGAGGAGGAAAGTACAGTTTGAAAATTCATTAATTAGGGCCCTGTTTACAGTTTTATTGTTAACTCTAATTGCTTGTTTGAAATAGTCTCCTGACTTCATTAAAGTAATTATTGCCTGTCAGTAAATGATGGGTTTGAATTTCTGCACATATGCTAGAATTTCACGCATCTTGCACTTCACAGCAGGAACCCAGTCTTAGTCAACACTTTCTTGCTCTGACATCTGCACTCAATGCATAGGGTCTTACTTAAGCAAAGACATAATTATCCTTCAAAATAAAAGTGTAAACAGAATTGTGCAGCTCAGATTTGGTAACTTGCTCCTTTGTTGTAAACATTCTAGTTACATTATCTATATTGGACTTTCAGTATCACGGTAAGCAAATCATGGTACAAGGAACTAAACTCCAGGAAACTGAGGCCAGGCTGGGGGTGAAGGGAAAAATCCAGGCAGTAGACCTTACCAGCCCTGGGAAATTACCCAGGAGCTGGAGTTCTGGGCAAAGTTTGGAGTCCTGAGTCAAGGGTTCAGATCTTCAATGCCGTATAAGCCTTAGAAGAATTATGTAAGCAAGGGTCAGGGGATATATCCAATGCTTAAGAAATATCTATCCAACACCTATCATGTGCAAGAATTCGTAACAGGTAGTGAGTTACGCCAGGAGACTGGACATGGAAAATAAAGACAAAAACGGGTCAAAGTCTAAGAAAACATCCTGAACCAAGACATTTGTAGAAAAAGGCAAGAGTTCAAGTATCCAGACCAGCAACTGGGGCAGGCAATGTGGAGTGCTTCCAACAAAGGCTTTACTAACCAAAGCCAAATCCTCCTTTCTTTTCAGGGAGCTTCTCATATGCTCCCTTACCAAGGAATGGCCATGTTCAAGCTCACAAATGAAAGAATCTTTTAAGAGTCACGGGGGACTGGAGGGAAGAATGAAGTTAAAATGAGAGAGGTAAATAAATCCTAGTACACGTACATAAAACGTACAAGTATAAAAAGTGTATGTTATACATCTTCAGTACTGCCCATAAGCCCAACAGTTTTTTTGCTTGTCTGTTTTCACTACCTACATTGTATTATTCATAGACTGGAATACTTTAAGTCTGATAAAAATCAGACAACTTTCTCAATTCCTCACCACCAATAAAGGAAAGAGAAATATATGCAGTACATTTATGGGGCTGCAAAGGGAAATTCTGGAGATTCCATTCAAGATAGAGGAAATAGACATAGGCTGTGGATGAGAGAAAACAGCAAAAAAGACAACAGAAAATGAAACAAGATGAGGTGAGCTCTGGGTTATGTTGTGACCCCTCAGGCAAACACTATCCCAGGAAGGCCTGAGTTACAGGGGCAGAAGGGGTAGAAAGGGATGAAAAGAGGTAGTCAGATCCTAAAACAGGTTTCAAAATCTTTTTTTTTTTTAGTCTTTATTTTTAACACCTTTATTGTGGTATGATTCCTGTAAGGGTTTTATAATCTTTAAAGGTACCAACTGGTTTTATGAAAATTCCAATACACAAAATTGTGAAATTGCCCAACCAGAAAAGTGGGGTTCTATTTTCCAAATCACAAAAGAATTTTACTTTTTCTTGAAGATAAAGGCTTCCCCAAGTATACTTAATTAGCTGATCATGGACATAAATGTTTGACAAAAATAAACAATGTTAATTATATTTGTCTATGAATGATAGTCATGTATTTTATATTATATGTGGTTTTCCAAATAAATCTGCCTTTGAATATACAATTCTATCATGTATCCTCGGATAACCGTGGGTTGATACGTCACTTAGGTTGGGTTCCCCCAGAAGCTGACCCTGAGACAAGACTGTGACATAAAGTGGTATATTTTGAGAGTGATCCCAGGAAGCACCAGTACGAAAATAGGGAAGTGTTGCAGGGAGAAAAGGAAGCCTATACAGAGTGATCACTGAGCAGGTTGCCATTATGGGTAACTGGGGCTCAGTCCCACTGGGGACCTCTGTAAGATAGTACAGAACACTCCTCAGAGTTATCCCCAGAGAGTGGGAGGGATTTGGGGTATTTATCCACCAATTCCCATCAGTTCTTGGTTGAGGGCTGCTTCACTGGTTGTGAGACATGTGTTAACTCCCCAGCATAGGTCACATGAGCACCAGACACCAGAAAAAGCACACAGACAAGTGCTTGTAGTTCAAATATGTCAGATGGGTATACACAGAAATAAGTACCCAGGAGATATGAGTGGGGTTCATCACTCAGTGTGTCTGCAACCCCGCACAACTTCTTCCAGCTACCTGAAGGACGAAGGAATAAGTTGAATGGCAATTTCGAGGCATCTTCTTACTGTATAATTCTTCAATTATATAAAGAAAATATTGTTATAATTACTATAACATAGAAACATACATTGCTAGAGATTGAAAGTTTGTGTCCCTCCCCCAAAGTCTTATGTTGAAACCCAACCCCCAAGACAATGGTATTAATACTTGGGCATTTGAGAGGTGATAAGGTCATGAGGGGTTAATGCCCTTATAAAAGACACCTCAGAGCTCCTTCCCCTTCTGCCATGTGAGGTGACAGCAAGAACAGCCATCTATGAACCAGGAAGGGAGCTCTCACCAGACAGTAAGTCTGCCAGCACCTTGATCTTGGACTTCCTAGCCCTCAAAATTGTGAGAAATGTTTGTTTAAGCTGCTGAGTCTACGATATTTTCATTAGAGCAGCTCAAAGGATCTAATACACACATACACACACTGATGACAGAAGCCAAGGACCATGGGTGTCTTGTTCACTACTAGAACCACTTGTTCAACCTGTACCCATCTGATTAATCAACAGATGAACAAATGAAAAAGTAAGAAATCACAAAGTATTCAATTCAGCTCATATTTATACGCCTTTGGTTGACTAGTCATCTACAACCTTTTGCTTTTTGAACAGAAATCTCTTTTCTAGCAAAAGTCAGCTAATAGTCTATAGAATCCCAATTTTCAGTCAGGGAAAGAGTTCCTCTTTAAGCTAACAAATGCCTGTGTTTTACAATAGCATGACAGACAGGTTCTTAATTGGTATGCTAATAGTTCTTCCCTGTGTATGGTCATTAACTCCAGTTGAATCTTCAGCCATTTACGCAATGTGTGTATATCTATGCCACATACAAATACATTTGCATACATATAAACAAACAGGAGACCATGCAAATGGGTTGATTTTATCTGTATCAATTTTCTTTTATGGTACACTCCCAAGTTTTGACAATTGGTTTAGCACAATTTAGCTGCAAGTACTTAAAATATTCTTGAATGTGGGGAAGTAACAAAATGCCTTTTCACAAGCTGCAGGAAGAAAGTTCACAAGAAAATTAGGGCAATTTTGCATAGCAACTTGTGTATTTACATATCAACAACCTATTTAATGAAGAGCACCAAAAATAGCAGATCGAGTGAGTCCAGAAGCTGCAAACACAACACATCCTGCTTAATTCAAAACAATAGCAGTTGAGCAAGCCTGGTTTGTGTTCTAATATTGGAAACATTCAATGTTTCTAAAAAAAAAAATTCTGGCTTGCCTTCTTCAAACTAGGAGGTATGCTGATCACATAGGATGTGGTCCTTATCTACCAATCTCAGCCACCCTAGTGAAGTCACTTCTCTTCTGAAGTGAGTCCTGGTCCTGACAGTGAATCAGTTAGCCATCAGTGACCAAGTGCCCTCTCTGAGCTGAACACAGAACTAAACATTACTGAGGGGAGACAAAAGGAACGAGGCTCAGTTTCTGCCCTTGAAGAGTTACAACCCTGTTGCTCATATAGGACACACATTTTAAAAGAATAACCCCTAAAGATGCTTACAAAGCAACATTAGGCAGTGCCAGTTAGGAGCAGGGAGAGGAAGAGTGAAAGGGACTAAGCTCAAAATCTGCAAACCCATAAAGTGGGTAGATGGGAAAATACTTTTTTGACAAATCTTAAAATACTTGGACTAGCAAAGGGGTTGCAAGTCACTTGCCTCAGACAGAAGCCTGAGCCTATCTGGCCAGCCCAGTGTGCTTCAAAAACGTCTAAGTGAATGCCTACAGCTTCTATCACGGCCTACTCATGTTACCTCTGGTGGTTTCACACATTTACAGTTACTCTCTGGCCTGGCCAGTGAAGACATCTGAATTTGCTGGCCCTGAATTAGAGGCTCACCTTTAAACTTGGAACAATGGTTGAGTATCTTGCTACTCAAAGTTGTCATCCATGACCTGGCCGCAGTGACAGCATCACCTGGGAGCTTATTAGAAATACAGAACCTCGGGCTCCACCCCAGACCTGCTGAATTAGAATCTGCTTTTGAACAAGATCCAGACTAAAGCTGGAGAACTGCCGGTTGAGGACGCGTAGAAGAAAGCCCTACTTCAGCCAAGAATAATTACAAGTTAACACTGTGCTACCCACCAAGAGATAATGCTGGGCGAAAAAAACCAGCTTGAGCAACGCTGGCATCACACGAACTACATACAGTGGACCTTTAAAGCAGTGATTCTTAAACATCAGTGTTCATCAGAATTATCTGAAGCGCTTGCCGATTCCCTGGCTCTACTCAGGTGGAGATCTTGATTGAGGACATGGAAGGTGAAGCCTTTCCAAAGACCCACAAGTGATGCCGGGTGCTACAGGCCAAAGCGTGCTCCCTGCCAAATTCGTATGTTGAAGCCCCAACCCCATAGTGTGACTATACTTGGAGGCAGGGCCTTTAGGAGTACTTACAGTTGAATGAGGTCATAAAGCCAGGGTTCTAATCCAATAGGACCAGTGGTCTTATAAAAAGAGGAAGACTCTCTCCCTCTAGAGCACTCAGAGGAAAGGCCTTGTGAGGACGGAGCAGATGTGTGCAGCCAGGAAGAGCTTCCTCCCCAGAGCCCGACCACGCCGGCGCCCTGGGCTCAGACTTCCAGCCCCCCGAACTGTGAGGAAAGGAATGTCCGAGCCGCCAAGCCTATGAAACTTTGCTGTAGCAGCCTGAGCTGACGCACGGAGTCCCCAGATCTCACCTTCACCCTGGACAGACCTTCTTGTAGCTTGTCTCACAAGGAATGTGGCCTGTCTCTTGATATTTGCTATCCCAGGGCCTCTGAGGATTTCAGCGAAAGATCCCAGGGAAGTACAGCCCTTCACTCCTCAGATGAAAGAGGTGGGAGGGCCTCGGGGTCAGTTGCCGTGGTCAGAGTAGGGTGGCCTAGGTCACAGGACAAGGTGCTGTGCTGGTTGAGGACAAAAGAGGGTTCCCACAGGCAAGGCCAGCGGGGAAGCAGAATCCAGGCTGCCCAGTACTCTGCCCACTCCCGGCCCGTGCACTTATCAGGTGAGCAGGCATTTGGTCTCACTTTCCAGTCCAGAGACCTGCCCCGCCATGACCTCCATCCTCACCCTCAAACAGGACTGCTGTGGGGGTGGGATTCATGGCTGAGTGCAGTCAGTGCTCTGGGCTGGCTCATTTTGTGGCTGGTTTGCCCTGGGCTTCCTGCCCTTTTGCAATCCCAGCTCAAGGGCACAAATTCTAAGTACAAACCCTGGGTCCCTCCCCTCAATCTCCAGTTAAGCCACTGCATCTTGGGGTTCCCCAGCTCCACTGCACTACAATGGAATCTCCCCATATTTCTCATCTCCAGAGCAACAGAACAACATGGCGACCTCGCCTCTGTTAGGGTAAGCAGATCAGGGATTTCCATAGGCAGAAACAGAGGCCAAGAATGTCCCAGTAAGTATAAAGACACCAACACTGGAGAACACTGCTTTTCAAACTTCATTACACCTCAGTGTCACCTGGACAGCTGATTATAATGCAGATCTGGGAGCTCCCATTCTGACTCAGTAGGTCTGAGGCAAGGCCCAGGAATTTGAATTTTAAACAGCATTTCTGCTGATTCCAATGCAGGTGATCAGAGGACCACACTTTGAGAACCACTCTTTGGATCCACTGCTCCAGAATCACAATCCTTCACAGAGATGAGACAGCATACCTCTGAACTCTGGTTGCAATAGGAGAGGTGAGTGCTTTCCCTGTGATGGACATGGATGAAGGCACAGCTCTCTAAGATATTTTTTTAAAAAAAGCAAAGGATAGAAAATTCTAAGGGACAGGCCTGAGGTGGAGCCTCAGAGAAAGTAGCGTTTTATTCCAGACTTCCAACTTCTTCCCCAACATCTGAAAGCAGAACCTGCTGTTGGTCTCCCCTAGGTGACCTGTGATTTTGTCCCCCTCTACAACAGCTTTTTAAGTGACTTTTCCTTCCTGAATCTTTACTTGGCCCCAGGCCAGAACACCTCCACACGGTCACCAGATTTTTTCCTTTAAAAAAATTCTGATCATGGTTCTTCCCTGCTTAAGAACCTTATGAGGATAGCGCTCCAACTGCCGTGTGCACTGGCTAGGAATTTATTTTTTAAATGCAGGTTCTCGAGCCTGCCTCCTGCCCCTTGCACACAAGCCAGCACACACATGCAGTTATAACTCTGTAGGTTTCGGGTAGGACCCAGGAATATGCATTGTAACAGGTTCCCCAAGTAATTCTGATGCAAACTCTGGACAGGCCAATGCTCATAAATTCAGGAAGGGTCTATCCCAGGAAATGTCAGCATTGTTCACTGGGGCCTTCAAGAGACACCATTCAATTCTTAGGACTTCAAGCTCTGTGGGAGGCGTTTGGGGCCTGAAAAATACAGCAGGGGAGAAGTAACCTGAAGCTGTCCTCAGAAAAGGAATGGCCGGGTCTCAAGGATCAGCTACTTTGTGAGAATCCAGGCCCAGGGTGTGCACCCACACTCCCTTCTCCTGTTGCACTTTTAAGTCGGTGGAGGGAGGAGGAGTTTTGAGGGAAAAAAGCCAAAAGAAAGGACGGGCAGGCAAGGAGGAAAGCAGAAAATACACTCAGTGCTTAGGGGATTGGCAGGGGGGCTTGTGGGGAGAAACAGATGAGGATTTAGAGCGAGGTATTTTTTTAATTGAGTAAGGAAATAATTCCACAGCATTAAGTGCCACATCACACCCGAGACTGAGCGGAGCAGCCCGGCCCAATACCGCATGCCATATGGCGAGTTAGAAGCCAAGCGGACCTGGTGCCCCCGGCTCGGAGGAAAGGCTACCTCTCGGAAGCTGGTAATTCCGCAGACCACCTGGGGTTCTTTTCACTGCAGCGTCCCTTGGGACCCGAGGCTGCTTTGTTTCCCCCAGCCAGGGCTGGTGGCTGTGTCAAGCATAGGTGGTTTTTTTCAAACCACATGTTTCAGGGCAGCTGACAATGAGGCAGTCAGCAGGCTTCAAGGGAAGAGTTTGTGCTGATTTCAGTCCCTGAGCCAGTCAAGCTACTTGATGAGACATTGCCATGAATAAAACCTAACTCAGGGATAGTCGTAAGGCCCCCACTGATGTCCCCCACTGCAACGATTTTGGATTTTCTAGTGTTGGATGCACTGCAATAGATGAGGTGTGGAACGTTGCTCTGGACTTACACCCCTCTATACACACACACAGACCCCATTCTAAAACTCTGCTTCCTACGTGCCATTAGACCAGGCACACAGGTGAGTGACTGCTCATTCAATTGCCAAGTCCAGCCTAGTGTATTAATGGGCACTAATGGCCAAATGATCACACTTAAATGTGTCAGGTAAGTAACATCATGGTTAGGGGCCAAACATAACTGGACTAGCGCTTATGCCAGCGCTATCCCCTATTAGCTGCCTGACCTTGAGTGAGTCAGTTAACCACTGTGTGCCTCCATTTTCTCATCTGCAAACCACGGAAATAACAGCACAGATCTCAAAAGGTTTTACCAGCATTAAATGAGGTAATGCATGTACAGCATGTAGTACAGAACCCATCAGATAGCAAATGGCCAGTCATTTTTAGCCATTTTGATGTTGCTGATGTCACTCCTCTCCAGCAGCGTTGGCACTTCAGCAGAAAAGTTCTAGACACCTAGTATCCACAGTAATTCTGGGTATGAGGGAGAGCTGGTTAGGGGCTGCTGAGCTTGGGACACCTGTCAATTGCAGCACACCCAGAACAGAACTCATCAGAAATCCTGGATCTTTTCCTTACTGCTAGCCTGGACCACACCTTTTAATGTTTCCATCTCTTAACCACAAAATGGGAATGGCACTGGGGCCAAATGGTCTTCTCTGTATGAAAGGAAAGAAAAGAGGCCTAAAGAAAACACGAGGTAGGACTGCTCTGATCCTTTGTGCTGCTCGGTGGGCTATTTTTGGCACTCTGTCCTCACAGTATGTCTCTGTTTTTCATTCCGTGCCAGAATCAAATTCCAATTAGGGGTTCATCAACAGTAGGAATTCTGTGGCAGAGAATAAAATAATTGTGACATGTTTGTCTTAAAGCTGATTTTTACTTAATAAACCATCTGTTGGGGATAAACTGGTACCATACAAAAAGTTCTTTTTTTTTTTAATAGATCAATCAGAAAGTTTAAAGGTCCAAAGTGGTGTCTGTGCTTCGACAACCCTTATGCTAAGGGCAGAGCGTACATTTTTTAACATGTCAGACTACAGTTATAGCTGCTGATCAGGTGTCTAATTAGACTTCCACTCTGGGCAGGCAGGAAATGCCCTAAACCTTGTGTATCAAAGTGATTCACTGGGGATGACTAATGTAATATAGGACACTCACATGGGCAGCAGGAATCAAGAAGCCAACTACAAACATACAGGGACTAAAATTAAAGAAGCAATCAGAAAGGATCCATCCTCTAGAGACACAACATAGCTCCCTCAAGGTGAAGTGATCAGTGGCCCTTTCAGACAAAACCTAGGTGTCACAAGGTTAGGCACAGAGGCCTGAGCCATCTACTAACAATTCTTCATTGAGTCCCTTCTGAAGCTAGCCTTGATCCCACCACCCTCACTCTAACTTTGGGTTAAGCTGATCATAACTAAATTAATCCGGTCAATTAAATAATAGTAACGAGAGAGGAATCAATGATCCAGATTCATTTAATTTTTACTGGAACCAGGAGCCCCTATAGCCACGGCATCTAGGATCCTGCAGCAATAAATGCATATGAAATCTGAGAACAGAGTCCAGTCTAGAAGAATCTATAACAATGTTATTGACGCATGGCCAACCCCACGTCATAAATGCCAATGTCTGCACTTCAAGCCTGTTTCAAGGAGAGAGGCTTTCACAAAGTTTTGATGAGCCCCACTTCCCCAGTCCCCTTCCAGTAAATATGATCCCTTCTCAAGTATAGCAGGCACATGACCCAGGTTTGATGGTGGAGGAACTCTCCCAACAGACAGTGTAATTTAGTTGCAGTTACACTTTCCCATGTTTGCCCTTGCTTGCCTCTGGTTAGATCTTTTCTAGCATCTCATCTCACCCACTGGTTTACAAACTCGGCCACGACAGGATTCCTTGTCACCGCGTCAAACCTCAAAAATCCTCAATTCCAGGTATTTATGGACTGTATAAAAGAATCAAATTTTTTTCCACCTTTAACCTTATTTATAGGGAGGCTATAACTGGGTCCAAACCACGTGTATGTGGCCCAAGTATATCCACTGAATTAGATGGAGAAGAAAGGAACAAAAGGAAGCAACAGACGAATGGTCATTTAAAGCCTTTCTGATTTTCTGATAATCAGGAATGGTGGCAGAGAACGGGAGATGAAGCCAAGTGTAAAAGGTTTCTGCACCCCGCTCCAAGTTCACTGTTATGTTAGATTTTCTATTAATATTGTCATTTTTTATAACAAAAGAATTATTAATTATTAGGAGTATGCAGCAGTGGCCTTAGGAAAGATCACACTTGGGCTTTCCCTTTCTAACTTCCCAGGAGAGGAGTGGTGGGTATTCTAGGGAAAGGAAGGGTACGGGTGCTGGTATAGGCCTTCTGCTGTCCATCAGATAGGCCCCCAGGTGGTACCCGACCCAAGATAAAAAGTACTGCCCTGATCTCTATGCATCTCATCAGCCATCTTATAGACTATATCCTGCTACTCAGCCTCCAAAGCCAGTGCCCACTGAAAATCTGAGCTAACGTTTATTTCGTCCAACTCAGGAGCATACAGTGTCAGCAGCCAGGTCCACCTTGCCCCTCTTGGCGTCACTACATTTTAGACCCCCACTGACATATCTAAGCACCGTGGACGATCAGTGCTAAACCATCACGTTGTGGCCGGCTAAGGGTTGTTTCAGTAGCTGCGTTTCTCCCAGTAAGGTTCTCCCTCCTGGGCTTTCAGCACAGAGAGAAACAAAAGCAAGACCCTCCTGCAGCTGTACCACTGCTAGTCTCTCAACAACTGGACACTAAGGCACAGTTGGCAGAGGCATGATCTCTGACTTTGGTGACCCTCTATGTGCCCCAGTTACCCTGAGTCCAAATTATTCAGAGGCTCAGCTCCCTGGGAAAGGGAAACATGCTGAGACATCTCCTCTTAGAGGCTTTCCCTGCGCTGTGATCTGTGAGTCCACGATCACAGATGAACCCAGGGACTGTTTTTATCCACTGCCCCCGTCGACTCCCCAGGCCCCCAAAGAGACAGTGGTATCCATCAGGTCTCTAGAAGCTATTAATCTCAGGACCTTCCTTTCAGCCTGAAGAATGCCCCTTCACTGGTCCCTGTTATTAATGTATAGAGCTGATTCAAAGCACACTGCTTCCGTGCCAAGATTTCACTGTCGGATTTCTTTATCTTCTCCAGCCTGCTCTGTGCCTCACGTCAGATGGTCTCCTATGGTGGAGGCGGGGGAGTGGAGGGAGGGCAGGGAAGCAAGGAGCCAGAGCGGAGGAAGGATGAAGAAACAAAGAATAATCAATGTTTTGGGGGGTTTTTTTGTTTTTTTTTTTTTTTGATAGCTAGAGCTTGCCTTATGACATATCCGGAGCTCCCTCCAGCCTGCACCAAAATCTGAAATTTCAAACAACATTCATCCTTTTGACTTCATTTCAGTTCAACAAAGATGTATGGGGCATTGACTTAAAGTAAGATACATGCTAGACTACATGGGGTGTGGTTCCCAGGCTTTAAGACGACTAGCATGGATGGGAAATGAGAAGTAGACAAAACTAACTAGGAACTGCCAGAGAAAGGAATGGCCCCTCTAGTAAGTACAAGGACGTCAAAGATAGGGGAACAAGGACACCTCGCGGGAGAGCACAGGGAGGTGGCCCTAGAATCTCAGAGCATCACTAAAGGCAAAGTGCTACAAAGCACAAGGGGAAGCACCCATACAGGACTCCTGTACCACTTCTTGAGGTCCTTCTCCAAATTGTACATCTTTAAAACATCTCAAATATGGCTTCCAGCCTAGCCTCACATGTGATTAAAGTAGGAACACATCTCCAGCATACGAATTGAGGAACAAAGACCACCGCCTCACGTCAAAGTCCATCCCTGACCAGGAAACTATACAAACCGAAGTAGCCCACCCAGAGGGGTTGCTTCCTCAGGCCCTTTCCCAGCACCCATCTTTCTCCAGAAGAGGTGAACAGGTCAAAAATCACCGCTCACAGTGCCAAGAGGGTCCTGATGAAACCTGAGTGTGCCAGGTACCCGTGGTGGAGTCGAGAAGGAGGGGCAGGAGAAAGGGCAAAATGGGTGGGCGGCTCCGCTTGGGCCAGACTGCCAGATCACCTCTGCCTTAGCTTTGACTCCTGTCACCTCACCTTGGACAAATTACTTCAGCTTCGTGGGCATCAATTTCCTCACCTGTGTGGCAGTAAAAACGATGACACAGCAAGGCTTATGAGATGGTACTTGTATGGCTCTGGACAGCGCTGGCTCAGGAAATACTTCACAGCTGTGTTTACAGCGGGCCCGGACAGTGAAGAGCTACGTGGATGAAGGAAAAAACAATCGCCCTGCGCCTTGCCGGGACTCCACGATAAAGGGCAGGGCTGGAAGGGCAGAAGTCCGAGCTTGTCTGTCAGAGGACAAGCCGATTCTAAACACTTCCAGGAGAGAATTCCAGCAGGAGGTGGGGCCATGGGGCAGACAGAAGCCTGAATGGGAGTAGTTCAAGTGTGTCTGGCAGGAGGCGGCCACATGGGACGAATCAGAGCTGACGCAGGGGCCAGTGAGGTATACCCCCTTCCCCTGGGCATTTGCCAGAGAAGGGGACTGAGGATGGAACTTTCGGGAATGGGGTCCTATAATGAACAAGACTACTGTCCCCTTATCTACCCCTCTGAATTTCTCTCTCATTTTGTTTTTGTTTGGGGTGGGGTGGTAATACTGTCTTTTGGTTAGTTGGGAGCCTGGTGTTAATATCTTTATAGAGAGGTTTCATGCAACCTCCTTGATTTCCCAAATGAGATGACCTGGGTGGCAGAATCAGTGTGATGGTCACTGTAAAATTCAAAACCAAAAGTGGCAACGAGAAGCTTCAAGCAAGAGAACCTTTTGAAGAAAACAAAACCGCAGAGGGGTGAACACAGAAAGAGAGCCGATCTGGAACTGTCGGGGAAAACACAGCAGCTCCCCTGGGGCGGAGGCCGAGTGCGCAGGCTCGCAGCAGGGCTTCCATGGCCGACGGGCCACAGCTCCTCTCCTACCAGGTCCCTCGCTCCCCTGTCAAGCTCCTTGCTTCGTCCTCCGTGGATTTGCCAATGTTGCTGTTAGACCTTGAGGCTTCATGTCCCAAACTCCCCCACCAGATGACCTTTTCTGGTGGACACCAATGGGAACGCGTAAGACCCCACTGGGCCTAGGGTGACTCTGCTAGCCTCTAACCGAGAACGGGACAGAGGCCACGCTGGACCAAGTGCTCTGGGGAGGAAGGATTCCAATCTAAAAGGAAGGTGAGACTGGAATTTCTGACAACAAGGTATAATAACATCCCTGGATGAAGCCTGAATTTGCCAGCTCTGCAGAGAATCCTATGGTCTCAGAAGGACAGAATCTGGGGAAAATACAGGCATCACTTGAATTATAGAAACATCTCTCCTATTTTCCAAGGGAGCGGAAGAGAAAGAATTTGCCCCACTACCTGGCTTCCCTGCCTTCTGCACTCATCACTTCATGTTCAGTCTCTCTCACAGTTGAAGCTGAAGCCTTATGATGTGTACAGAACACAAGCCCACAGCTATTCAATTTCTAGAATATTCTCTGGCCAGGCATGTTACAAAAGATCCCAGATCGTTTTGCTCAACTCCTCTGAGATGTTGTTTGATCAAGATAAAATTCCCATCATTTAGTCTCGCCATCACCTGAGTTTTACTCATTTTGTGGCTCTGGCAGGATTTTCAAATGATCACATGTTGAATCGTGGCAAGGAAGATGCCACAGTCCAATCACCCAGAAAAGCAGCGGGGAAGGGACAGCAAGACAAAAAGCAGCAGAAAGGATGAGGGCGCAATGTGGTAGGAAGGCTGAAAGGGGGAGAGGAGAGACTTATTCAGGGAGATAAGCTTTAGCAGATCCACGCAGAGTTCCCTAAGCCAGCGGGGTCAATTTAGAATTGATCTGGGTGACAGGAAGTTTGAATACATTCTATACTTGTTTCTACTCCCCCACCAGCACACTGTATTTTGATGACTGGTCTTTTGGCACAAGCCTAGAAAATGCATAACTGTGAAGGCAGAAAGCGTTGCACATATTAAACAGTGGTTGGTGCAAGACATATTCAGTGGAGCTCCCAGTGATCTGCATTTGCTCCATTTCAACCCACTGGACTGCCAGATAATGGCCATTGGAGCCTGAATGTCTAGGCTAGGGTAGAATACACCCCCTGGAATTTTTTTTTCCCTGAATCTCTATTTATCAAGCTCCCTGACTGATGTGAAAATCCTTACAGCAGAGACAGCATCAACTCTTTTCTTTTTCCCCCAAAGAAGAATACTCTTTTTTCAGGTAGTTCATCCTCTAGGCTGCAGACTGAACACAATTCTTCTTTTTAAGTCTGGGCATTAATTAGAGAGATAAAGAAATGCATCTCCTTTTGTTCAGGAAGAGAATTCTATTGAGCCTTTGACAATGAAGCTGCTTAAGGGACAGCCCGAGTTGCTCTGTCTGCTCAGAGCCTCTGTGGAAGATCAAGAGCTCGCTCGTGGAGGACCCTGGCTTTGTGCCACCCTCTTGCTGCTTCCCCTGGACTCCCATGGGAAGGAACGTCCTACCAGTAAATGAAAGGTCCGCGAAGGCCAAGATGAAGCCAGGGACTTGACACCACAAACCCGAATGTCCCATCGGGGCACCTAACTGCCTCAGGAACTCTGTGTTCCTGTTTCAGGCCCCGCTTCTCTCCCCAAGCATCAGCTGACAGATTATGGTGGGCTCACAAACAGACAGGCCACTCGGGAACCCAGCCAAGATGGGTTTCTCGTTGGCACAGAAGACTCCTTGAAGCCACACAACTAGTTATTCAGGGGCCTCTGGGAGGGAGGTCCATTTTGCCCATCGATGGACAGTTGCCTTTGAGAACAGTCCTCAGTAACAGAGGAGAACAGTAAACATCAACACCCTCGAAGGGGATTAAATGTAGGGCCTGGGAAACACTGGGTATCTCCTGACAACGTGCCCAGTGCCTACCGCAGGCTCCCTGACTGCAATCCCCTGTCCTTTTCCCAGTTCCTTGTATTGCAGTCCCTGCTGCCCTTTAGGCCACTCTCACACCTCTCACTGGATTCCACCTGGCAAGAGTTTTTTTCTTTTTTTTTGGTGGGGGGGGAGTTAAGAGAACTTTTTAATTGAGACATAATGTATATACAGGGTAATGCACACATCCTAAGTGTCCAGCAGAGTGAATTTTCACAAACTAAACACATCCACGTAACTGACACACAGATCAAGAACAAAAACCCTGCTAGCAACCCAGAAACTCCCCATCTCCCCTCCAGTCACTATCGCCCACGATAATGAGGATGCTGACTTCTAGAAGCACAGATTAATTTCATCTGTTCTGAATTTTATATAAACTGAACCCTACAGTATGCACTCTTGGGTCTAGTTTCTTTTGCTCACTATTATGTATTAAGAGGTTCATTCAAATGTTCAAATACATTCTTAGCAACTTCCTTCTCATTTCTGTTAACTGCATATTCATCCCAAGTCATACAAACTTATTTATCCATTCTACTACTGAGGGGAATCTGGGTAGTTTCCCAATATGTAGCTGTCACAGAGTTGCTATGCATTTTAGCACAAGTGTTCTGAGGAACATATGTATGTTCTCATGGACTTTAGTTTCCCCATGTCTGCCAAGCTCAAAGCTCTGTCGGATTCTAAATCTCACTAAACAGCGCTGATAGGACTGATTAATTATAGTGATTTTTTATAACGTCGACTGTGTACACACCCTGTATAACCCCCTCGCATAGAGTGTGGGTGACACTTGTGATTTGCTTCTAAATAACAGAACATGGCAAAGGCGGTCACGCTGATGACTACATTATAGTTATACAGCCATGGGGATCAGATGTCACCCGGTGATTACACACAGGCACACACACGTGTAAAAAGGCCTACACAGAGGGCCACATGCCAAGAAACTACAGGCAGGCTCTAGTTGCTCAGAGTAGCCTCTGGTCCGAAGCCAACAAGAAAAATGGAAACCTGAGTTCCGTAGCTGCAAGATTAAATCCACCAACAAACTGAATGATTTTAGAAATGGATTATTTCCCGGTTGGGATTTCAGATGAGAACACAGTTGGCTGATACCTTTGTTGCAGCCTTGTGAGGCAGCGGGCAGAAGACCTACTTAAGCCAAACCCAAACTTCTGACCTACAGAAACTGAGATAATAAATGTGTGCTGTCTGAAATCATTAATTCTGTGGCAATTTGTTACACAGTGTATCAGCTTCCAATTGCTGCTGTAGCATATCACCATGAACTTACTGATTTCAAACAACACATATGGTAATAACTCTCAAGGTCAGAAATCCTAAATCAAGGTGCTGGCAGGGCTGCACTCCTCAGGGAGGCTCTAAGGGAGAATCTGTTCCCTTGCCTTTTCTAGCTCCCAGAGGCCACTTCCTCCTCTCCAACTCTCCGCCTGTCTCTCTGACCTTTGCTTCTTTCATCACACCTCCTTCTCCGACTGTTTTATCACCATCCTCTTAGCAGGATCCTTGTGATTCCACTGGGCACACCCAGATAACCCAGAATTATCCCAAGATCCTTAATTTAATCACATCTTCAAAAGTCCCTTTCACCGTGTAAGGCAATGTGTTCACAGGTTCTGGATATCTTCAGGGACCATTATTCTGCCAGCTACTTGCTGCAAGAGAAAACTAATACACCAAGGACTAGGGGAATGCGTCTTCCCAAATGATGTTCATCTCATTACAGAAAATAGTAGGTTATAGGAATTGTCCGAGCAGCACCAAGTCCTCCCCTAGTGCCCCTGTAATCTCTCAAAGTTCATATATTATTTCAACAAGTCATTTATAACACCTTCTGTAAGTTCATTCTGGAGGATCATCAATAGATCAAAAACACAAACTATAGGGAAAAAAGTCTCCTTTCTCCTCGTTTTCATGAGGTGGGGATGAGTATTCATATGGGAACATAATCGAGAAAGCTTTTTTTTTTTAAATAGGCCAATGCTTTTTAATTTAAACAAGATAGAAGGGTGGGCTGACTGTTTGTAATCTTAATATACAGCCACATAGATGTATCAACCAAAACTGTTTGGCTGTAATTCAGATCCCAAATACATGTGGTTCAAACAAGATAGTTCGTTTGTCTGTTAAATCGAAGTCTGGAGATAGGCAATCTAAAATGCTCATGCTGACTGTGGTCCATCAAGTCCTCAGGGACCTCACATGCATCCAGGAATTGAATGAAGATGGGAGGAAGGAGAAAGGGAGAAAAGAGAACATGCCAGTTTTCTTCTAAGAAAAGGTCACCAAAACTGCCATAAAGTTCTACTATCATCCCATTGGCCTTATACAGCCACATCCAACAGCAATAAAGTAGTTCTTTTCATGAATGGTTGTTAAGTCCATTAAGAAGCTGACAATTCTATTATTATGGAAGGAAGATAGAATGGAAATCAGGGATAACTCTGTCTAGGGAAAAGTCAAAGATACGGTTTCAATCTGATGAGTTCAAGTAGCCACACTGGAAGCTGATGGCTTTCTTAAGACCATTATTGTTATAAAAGACACTCAACTGAAATGAGATCCTGGGAATTAAGAGCATACACATACACTTCTTGAATGTTTGAGAAACATCCTAAAATCTTCTGTTCCCTTTCCTCACATCACATTAGGCTCTAAGCTCTTTTGATTCTATCTTCTTCATCTAATTTCCTTGTTCTCCATTGCCAGTACTATAGTAAAACCTCATCAGCTCCAGTACGAATTATTACAACAACCTGTAGGAGTTAGCAGAGACCCTGCTTGACTTCCCCTGTCCTCTTTCATACCACACCATACACCCAAGATACCATCCATATTGGTCACTTGGTTGAATTTATACAAACCTGTCCATTACACCGCTCAGATTTATTTTGCCATGTTTGAATCCGACAAACATTTCCCAAGTGGGTCATGTCAGTCAACAACATTACAAGCCAAGATTTCTTATTTCTTTTCTCATAACTTTCCAGTGCTCTTTTGATTCATTAAGGTAATCATATCTGGACCTCTCTGAACAGAGTTCAGACTTTCCTACTCCTCCTAAGTTTATGACCACATCCCTGGAGGTCAGTAACCTTGATTGATTGATTGATACATACATACATACATAGATCTATGACAATTATTTATTCCTCATCCCCAGGAGCCTTCTTCTGATACTGACAGAGACTAAGAGTTAGTCTCATAAAAATGGAAAATGGTGACAGATGGAAATCTGGATCTAAACAAAGGAATAAATAACACTGAAAATGGTAACTGAGTAGATATATGAAATACTTTTTATTATGAAAACTCCTTTAAAGATAATGGAATACTGAAATAAAAATAACAAGGTAGTATGAGGTTTATACACTATGTACAAGTAAAATGTAAGAGTAAAATATATGACAAGGAAGGCACAAAGGTTGGGATGGGAGAAATAAGGAAGTAAACTATTGTAAAGTTCTTGTACTGGACATGAAATGGTACAATATAACTTGAAGGTAGACTCTGATAAAAGATGTTTAATATAAACCCTAAAGCAACCACTAATGAAAAGTAATAGCTAACAAGCTAACAAAGGAAATTAATAGAATTGTAAAAATATTTAATTAATCCAAAATAATGCAGAAAGAGGAAATGTGAAGACTAGATGGGACAAGAAGAAAATAGCTATAAGAAACACATCTCACATCTAAATATATAAACAGATTAAAAGTAAAAGGGTAGAAATCTTTCATGTTAACATTAATCAAAAGAAAGTTGTGTCTATATTGATATCAGAAAAATTAGATATCAATTACCAGGAGTGAAGAAAGTCATTTCATAAGAATAAAGAAATGAAGTCATTAAGATTACATAACAATCCTAAACATTTATGCATCTAATAACAGAGCATTAATATACAGATGGTCCCCAGCTTATGATTCAACTTATGACTTTTCGACTCTACAGTGATGAAAAAGTGATACGTATTCTATAGAAACCCTACTTCACATTTTGAATTTATCTTTTCTCAGGCTAAGGATGTGTGGAGCAATAATCTCATGATGCTGGGCAGCAATAGCGAGCCACAGCTCCCAGTTAACCACACAATCACAAGGGTAGACAACCAATAAGCTTACAACCAACCATTCTGTACCCACACAATTATCCTGTTTTTCTACTTTCACTACTGTATTCGATAAATGACATGAGATATACAACACAGGCTTTGTGCTAGATCATTTTGCCCAACTATAGGCTAAGTGTCCTACGCGCTTTAAAGGTAGGCTAGGCTAAGCTATAATGTTCAGTAGGTTAGATGTGTTCACAACTTCACAACTTAATATTTTCAATTTAGAGGAGGTTTATCAGGACATAAGCCCATCATAAGTTGAGGAAGATCTGTACATGAAACAGATTGAAAGAAGACAGACAAATCCACAATTGTAGATGGAGATTCTAACACCTTTCTCTCAACAGTTGATAAAACAAGTAGGCAGAAAATCAAGCTATTAAATATTTTAACAACATTGCCAACCAGCTTTACCAAATTGGTATTTATAGAGCACTGCACTTAACAGCAGAATACAAATTCTTTTCAGATGCGCATAGAACATTTACCAAGACAGAATATATTATGGGCCATAAAACAAGTCTTGATAAATTTTAAAGGCTTCAAGTCATAAAAATTATACTTCTTGTCCACAATGGCACTAACTTATAAACAAGTAATAGAAAATTAACTGGAAATTCTCTAATATCTGGAAGATAAATAGTACATTATTTGACACCCATGGGCCAAAGAAGAATTCAAAAGGGAAATTAGAAAAAATTTTAAACAAAATGAAAATGAAAACACAACCTATCCAAGCTTGGGGTTACCAACAAAACAGTACTCAGAGGGCTATTTATAGCACCAAAATGCCTAAGTTAGAAGACAGTTCTCAAATCAATGACTTCTGCTTCTACCTTAAGAAACTAGAAGAAGAACATATAAAAACTAAATTAGAAGAAAGAAAAAAATCAGAAGCAGACAGACCGGGAGGCATGAATTACAAAGGGGTATGAGGAAACTTTTGGAAATGTTAGAGAAGCTCATTCTGATTGTGGTGACGATTTCACAGGTATATACATACGTCAAATCTTATCAAATAGCACACTTTAAATATGTGCAGTCATATTATATATGTCAAGTACATTTGAACAGATTGCTTTTAAAAATGCAACCCTGGGCAAAGATGGTGGAGTAGGAAGACCAGGAAGTTATCTGGACAACACCAAAATTACAACTATTTACAGAGCAACTATCAATGAGAACCACCTGAAGACCAAGAGAAGATGTTCCACAACTGAAGATAAAGGAGAAGTCACAATGAGGCAGGTAGGAGGGGCAGAGACATGGTATAGTCAAGACCCAACCACCAGGGAGGGGGACCCA
Source organism: Vicugna pacos (assembly GCF_048564905.1). Lineage (NCBI taxonomy): Eukaryota > Metazoa > Chordata > Mammalia > Artiodactyla > Camelidae > Vicugna > Vicugna pacos. Next base: position 89,843,071 of record NC_133023.1, read on the forward strand.
CAAATAAGAGGATATTCACAATTACAGAGGTTCTCCCCAAGGAGTTAGGGGGTCTGAGTCCCATGTCAGTCTCCCCATTCTGGAGGTCCCGCATCAGGAAGACAAGCTCTCAGAATATCTGGCTGTGAAAACCAGTGGGGATTGTGTATAGGAGAGCCAGGGGGCTGTAGAAAAGAGATTCTGCTCTAACATGTCACATGCAAAATCTCATATGTTCTAAGACCCAGCACAGAGGCAGTGATGTGAAAGGATTCTAGGTCAGACCTACCTGCTGATCTTGGAGAGCCTCCTAGATGGGCAGAAGGTAACTGAGATTCCCCCTGGGTACACAGATGCTGGTAGCAGCCATTTTGGGGAGCTGCTTCTACTTTGAGGACACCGATGCTGGCAAGCACCATTTTGGAGTCCTCCCTTTAACCTATTAGAAATGGAGGCTTACCCACCCACCAGCCAGGTGGCACCAGTTCAGGGACAATCCAGGCCAAGCAGTCCACCATGCAGAAACCCAGCTCCACCCACCAGCAGGCCAGCATCCTCCACATGAGGCATGGCCTGGAAGCCAACTGGGCTATGGTCCAGCCCCACCTATCAGCACACCCACAGCAGTCAGCCCCTCCACAACAGAAGGGTCCATAAACCCAATATAGGCGGCACCCCTAGAGCACATAGCTCTGGTCACCAGAGCTGAGTGCGCTGCTGGGCCCCATAGGACATCTACCTAATGTCACCTCTCCAAAATTGGTAAATGTAATCAACCTATCTAATACATAGAAATTAAAAAAAAACGGAATTAGGCAAAATGAGGCAACAGAAGAGTAAGTTCCAAATGAAGGCACAAGACAAAAATCCCAGAAGAACTGAGCAAAGGGGAGATAAGCAACCTACAAGGTAAAGAGTTCAAGGTATTGATCATAAAGAAGCTCAATGAACTCTGGAGAAGAATGGATGAACATAGTGAAAAGTTGAACAAACATTTAGAAAATATAAAGAAGAAACAAACAGTACTGAAGAATATAATAACTGAAAAAAAATACACTGGAAGTAATCAACAGATTAGGTAATTCCAAGGAACAGCTCAGCAAACTAGAAGAAAGAATAGTGGGAATCACCCAAGCTGAACAGAAAAAAAGCAAAAACAATTTTAAAAAGTGAGGATAGTGTAAAAAAAAAAGCTCTGGAACATCAAGCACACTAATATTCCCATTATTCTAGGGGTCCTAAGTGAAAAAGAGAGAAAAGGGGACAGAGAATTTAGTTGAAAAAACTAATAGCTGAAAACTTCCCTAAACTGGGAAAGGAAACAGATATCCAAGTCCAGGAAGCATAAAGTCCCAAACAAGATGAACCCAAAGAGACCCACACCAAGACACAGTGTAATTAAAACAGTAAGTCAGTAAGTTAATAAAACAAAGAAAAGAAACAAAGAAACTGGAAAAGCACCAAGAGAAAAGCATCTAATTACATATAAAGGAACTCTCATAAGACTCCCAGCTGACTTTTCCACAGAAACTTTGCAGGCCAGAAGGGAATGGCAAGATATATTTAAAGTGATGAAAGGAAAAAAACCTAAAACAAAGAATTCTCTAACCAGCAAGGTAAGGTTATCACTCTGATTTGAAAGAGAAATCAAAGTTTTACAGACAAACAAAAGCTGAAGTTCAGCATCATGAAACCAGCTTTACAAAAAAATGTTAAAGGACTTCTCTAAACAGTAAATGCCACAACTAGAAATACAATACTTAAGAAAGGAAAAGTCTCTTTGATAAAGGTAAATATACAGTAAACAATAGTACATCAACTTATGAAGCTTGTAGGAAAGTTAAAAGACAAAAGTAGTAAAATCATTTATAGTCACAGTAAGTAGTTAAGGGATACACAAAACAAAAGGATGTAAAATATAATGTCCAGAACACTGAATGTGTGGTGAGGGGAGTAAAAATACAAGGCTGTTAAAATGCATTCAACTTAAGATATCATGGACTTAATTATATATATATATATATATATATATATATATATATATACACACACACACACACAAATATGTTTATATATAGTATTACATATAAACCTCACGATAACCACAAACCAAAAATCTATAATAGATACATACACACAAAAGAGAAAGGAATCTAAATGTAACACTAAAGATAGTCATCAAACCACAAAGGAAGAGCAAAAGAAACAAGGGAACTATAAAAACCAGGAAAAATGGCAAAAAGTACACACTTATCAATAATTATTTTAAAGGTTAATGAACTAAATGCTCCCATCAAAAGACACAAAGTGGCTGAGTGGATTTAAAAAACCCGAAATCCATAAATATGCTGCTTTCAAATCCAAAGACACAGACTGAAAGTGAAGAAGTAGGAAAAGGTATTCCATGCAAATTGTATCGAAAAGAAAATTAGGGTAGCAATACCTATAAAAGACAGACCATAACAAGAGACAATGAAAGATATTACATAATAAGACCATCAATCCAACAAGAAGATATAACAATTGTAAATATATATGCATTCAACATAGAAACACCTAAATACGTAAAGCACATGTTAACAAAGGAAGAAAGTGATAGTAACACAATTTAACAGTAGGAGACTTTAACATCCCACTTACATCAATGGATAGAGCATCCAGACAGAAAATCAGTAAGGAAACAGTGGCCTTAAATGACACTTTGGCATTTATAAAAATGTCAATCTGATCTCATCTGATATAATGTGTCCTATAATGTATATAGGACACATTCCATCCAAAAACAGCAGAACAGTCTTTAAGTGCACGAAGAATATGATCTGTTCTGGAGAATATTCCAAATGACAAAACAATTACTCAATAACTTAAGACTAAAATCATATCAAGCATCTTTTCTGACCACAATACTGTGAGACTAGAAATCAACCAAAAGAAAAAATAACTGCAAAAAACAAACACAATCGAGACTAAATATGCTACTCAACAACCGATGAGTCACTGAAGAAATCAAAGAGGAAATTTTAAAATACCTGGAGAGAAATGAAAACAAAAACACAATGATCCAAAATCTATGAGATCCAACAAAAGCAGTTCCAAGGAAGTTTACTGTAATACAAGCTTATACTAGGAAACAAAAATCTCAAACAACCTAACCTTACAGTGAAAGGGAATTAGAAAAAGAACCCAAATTTAGTAGGAAAGAAATAATAAGGATCAGAGCAGAAATTAATGAAATAGAGGCCCCCCAAAAATGAGAAGATGAAAGAGCTGATTCTGTAAAAACATACGCAAAATTTGTAAACCTTTAGCATGACACAAAATTGGTATCTAGAAATCTTTTGCATTTCTATACACTAACATATCAGAAAGAGAAATTAACAAAATCTCATTTACAACTGCACCAAAAAAAGAAAATACCTAGGAATAAGTCTCTAACCAAGGAGGTAAAAGAGCTATAGTTGGAAAACTATCACTGATGATAGAAACTGAAGATTACACAAACAAATGGGAAGATAAACCATACTTAATTTGAAGAATTAATATTGTAAAAATGAACATACTACCCAAGGCAATCTATAGATTCAATGCAATTCCCATGAAAATACCAATGGCATTTTTCACAGAACTAAAATAATCCTAAAATTTGTATGGCAGGGAGGGTATAGCTCAAATGGTAGAGTACATGCTTAGCATGCACAAGGTTCTGGGTTCAATCCCCAATATAATACACTCTCTAAAAATAAACAAATCTAATTACCTCCCCACTCCCACCAAAATATAGTATTTTTTTTTAAATTAAAACAGCAGGCTTGCTTTAAAAAAAGTAAACAAAATAAAATTTGTATACAAACACAAATGACCCTGAATAGCCAAAACAATCTTGAGAAAGAACTGGAAGAATCACGACCCGACTTCAGACTATACTACAAAGCAACAGTAATCAAAACAGTATGGGCAAGGGAATTAAACTGGACTACTCTCCTACACCATATATAAAAATAAAGTCAAAATGGATTAAAGACTTAAATGTAAGACCTGAAACCATAAAACTCCTAGAAAAACATAGGCAGCATGTTCTGACATGAAGCAGGCAGCTTACTGAATGGGAGAAAGTATCTGCAAACAATGTATGTGTTAATACAAAATATACAAAGAACTCATACAACTCAACAACAAAAACAGCATGATCAAAAAATGGGCAGAGGACCTGAACAGACATTTTTCCAAAGAAGACAAACAGATGGACAACAGACATGAAAAGAATTAACCATCAGAGAAACGCAAATCAAAACCAGTATGAAATATCACCTCACCTGTCAGAATATTATCAAAAAGATAAGAAATAAGTGTTGACGATGATGTGAATAAAAGTGAACTCTCATGCACTGTTGTTGGGAATATAAATTGGTAAAGCCACTAAGGAAAACAGTATGGAGGTCTCGCAAAAAAACTAAAAATAGACCTATCACACGATCCAGCAATTCTCCTCCTGCGTATTTTGCTAAAGAAAACAAAAACAACAATTTGAAACGATGTATGTACCCCTACATTCAATGTCACGTTATTTACAATAGTCAAGATAGGAAGCAACCTACATGTCCATCAATAGATGAACAGATAAAGAAGATGTGGTATAATACACACACAAATTTTATATGTGATAGATTACTCAGCCACAAAAAATTAAATCTTGCCATACACAAAAACATGGATGGACCTAGAGGGTATTATGTTAAGTGAAGTAAGTCAGAAAGAGAAAGGCAAATACTGTATGATTTCACTTATCTGTGGAATCTAAATAACAACTGAACAGACATAATGGAACAGAATCAGACCTGTAGATACAGTGAGGTGGTTGTCAGAAATAAATGAGGAAGCTTAAGAGGGGCTAACTTCCAGTTGCAAAATAAATGCGTCACGGGATGAAATGGACAGCACGGGTAACACAGCAAATAATATTCTAGTATCTTTGTATGGTGACAGATGGTAACTAGACTCATCATGGCGATCACTTTGTGAAGTACAGAAAGATCAAATCACTATGCTGTGCACCAGAAACAATCATAATGTTGTAGGTCAATTACACTTCAAAAAAAAATGTTATCCAGATCAAATAGCAAATGTTCTGTTTCCAGTTGGCAGTGTATTTCTTTAAGTACCTGCCCAATTCCTTGAGCCTCTTCCGTGCTCAAGAAGGAGCCACCACAGAAATGGAAGAGGATGAAAACGCAGGCAGCTGTTTGCCAAATGCAATAAAATCTGATCCTGAGAATCTCACAGGGTTCTGTGAAAATCAAGTGATAGCAGAGCTTGTTACAAAGTGCAAAAGTATTCCAGAAATGTAAAGGGCTTACTTCTCTAATTTCAGGTCGCCTGGTAAAGTAAATAATGGGACCAAGCCAGATTTGGAAGTGGATCAAGTTTGTCTTTGGTCCTCTGCCAGCTGGCCCTGATGCCCTCAGGCTGTGACTCCCAAGGCCAGGGAAGGCCTCAACAGGGGCTCATCCTGCAACTCCTCCTCCCCTCTCTGCTCGACCCCTATCAAGCTTCCTGTCTCCCCTAGACAGCATGCTCACAACTAAAGTGAATGCTAAATAAGCAATTCAGATGAAGGACTCTCTTAAAAGCTATTTACCAGTACCTTATCTGTGACTCCTAGTGGCTTACTCTGCCTTAACACTGGTTAAATACTAATTTCAACAAAATCCTTCACTGACTGGCTCTTACGAGGGGGTGGCATTTGGAGGTAGATGGCCCCTTACTCAGTTTGTCCTTTCAGAGACAAAGTACTTCGTGGCAATCCCTTCTGCTGAGTTTACAATGCTGCAGGTTTTCTGCTCCAGTTATTTTATTGTAAGCCAGGGATCTATTACACAAGCGTTCTAGAACTCTTATCAGCTTCCTTCCTCTTCCCCCACCCATGTGTGCACCTTTAGAAATAAGAAAGCCAAGCAGCTTCGATTACTAAAAGCATTGCAATGGACAATTTCATCCCTTGTATATCACTTCAGGGTTATAATTAAATCGTTAAAATGCATTGCTAATCTGTAAATCTGGTCTCATTAGCATAAGTGTGCTCCATGCTTCCTAAACACAGTGAATGTTTGGGACTTCAGACTTTTGGGCTAGTAAACCTTCGTGAATGCCATGCCCTGCATGGTGGCCCAAGAGGTTCTGGACACACTTTCTCCAATTCTGTTCTATACACCAGGCAGTGTTGTGTTTTTTGTTTTTTTTTTTTCAACAGGTAATAGTTTCATACAGGTCACTATTAGACCTCTAACCAGCTCTCTTCAATTTTTTTTTTAGTGTATCTAGTTTGAGGTTGTTCCTCCCTATCCTCTGGAATAAAGTATAAAATAGGCTTACTGATAGAATCAGTCTCCTGGAGGCATCGAGAAAATTCTAAGAGCATACAGTCAGTTGGCAACTTCACTGGCCTAAGCATCCTTGAATCTTTTTCTTACCCAAATATTTTTTGGATGCTGCAGTTACTGCCTCATTGCATCGAGGGTGGTTTTTTGTTTGACTTCATCCATTAACTTTCAGTTTATCATTGTTGTTCTAGGGTGTGGCCATATCTGGGCATCCAAGGATTTTTTTTTTTTAAGAGACGCACATACGATGTACTATGCACTGCTCAGCTCCATTGCCAAGTAGGTGTCCACATTCTTGGCCGGCTAGCCTTGGCTCACTCTTCCCCGTGTTACTCTGCACTGTATGTTCCTTTCTGGGACATCATACCTCTCTCCCTGCCGTGAGATTTGGTTAGACACCTACTCCCCTCCACCAGGGGACCACAGGCCACCAGCTTCCCCAGCACTGATCACAAAGCTGAAAGGAAAGGTTTGCAGTGGAAAGAAAACTTTGTCTAACCTTTTGTCATCTCCCAGGAGTGCTACTTTTCTGCCTTCTCTCTTGGCACATGTGATCTGCCAGCGCGAGCCGGGGGCAATAGTAGGGGAGGGTGGAGGTCATCACTGGTTGGAAATAGCTCATTCTCCCTCTCCCCAAGGTCACTGGATGGGTGGGGTAAGATTTGAAATCTTGGTTTCCTTTCTTTCAAATATTCCCCAATAGCTGGGAAATCCTCTTTTTCCAACTACTTCCTCAAAAAGAGAAAAATAATCCAACAGAGGAGATAAATGGTCTTTTGGAGTAATAAGATGCTCAATACAACTTCTAAATCTAGAAACAAGGAATCTTCCTGCATTCTCCCTAAAATGGCCAGCAGATGTGCTTTCCCTCTTTTAAAAAAATGTGTATCAGACTCCTAATACTGCTCTTACAGAATCTTCAGGACCCAGAAGCACCTTAGTTTTGCACTGTCCTCAGAAGACGTGATAGTTTTTATAATTTAAAAGTTTTTATAATTCTAAACTTGTCTCAAATTCTGTCAGATAATCTGGAAATGTTTCAAATCCACAAGAAAAAAAATCGAATTGAAGCTTCTGTGCCAATTTAAAAATACTGGAAGACATCTTTATATACTAGTTATATTTTCTAACATTTTAATTGGCTTTTACAAGTTTGAATTTATACAGCATTCAAGTATTTATCCAAAAGCCTCTAAGAAACTAAAATTCTACACTAAGAATGTATACAATTAAGTAAGGATACTGGAAATAGATATACCAAGAAAAAAAAATCTGAATTATGAGCCATGAATCAAAAGAGTTTGCGGCAAAACCTTTAGAACTTCGATTTATAGGTATTGTTTTTTTAAATTCATATGGAATTCTACTAGGCATCATCTTGGTCCTCAGTAGGAAAATTAAGATAAGGTAACCTCATTAAAATATTAATTGGAAAAATCATTTTACAAACTGCAAACTTTGGCTAACAGTACAGAGCATGATATATGTAATTGTTAAGGGAATGCTGCAATGTTATAAAAAGGAGAAATGTGTGTAGCTCAGAAAAGAGCAAGAAATTAAGGAGTTTTAAGCATAGAATTCTGGAGAATTAAATAATATTTGAAAATGTGAAGTTCAAATATTACTGGAAATTAGCCAGACTTGGTTTATTCAGCCAATCATATACATAAATGTTACACCATCATGTATGAAAACAGAACCTTATAAACAGCATCTGAAATTTTCCATCATCTTCAGGTAGACAGGTAAGTGGACCCTCCCCTTCAATTGCTATATAAGGAAAAAAAATAGTAGAAACCTTCACTTTAAAGAACTATCAACTGCTGAAGTCAAGGCCTTCAAACTGAAAGCAAACAAATCATTGAACAAAACCATCAGACAAATTCTTATTTAACCACACAGAATAAGGAGCTGAGTGATTTTAAAATAAAGAAATCTGACTGTGCATTCTTAGTGGGATGCAGCTAAGAACAAAAGGAACTGTATTGAAAATCCTGAACTTTATTCAATAGCATTACCGTTTGTTTTAATATTGCATTATTATTTTGGAACTCTTGTTTGCCCAGATTAAGCAAAGAAGCCATTGTATTTATTGTATCAGGGATCAAAAACTTCCGAAGGAATTCTGTACCATTAGAAAAGAATTGGAATATCAACATGAAGTAAGAAAAAGCACACATCGTTTCTGGCTCTGTTCACTGAAATGACCCAAGAGCAATGAAACCCCCACAGTGCCCCCTAGTGCTCAGATTCTGATCTCCGACCCTATTTTTTTTCCACTAAGGAACCACGGCTCCTTGGAGAAATGAGTGATTTCATGTCTGGAGCAGAAAAGTATAAGATGAGCCTGGAAAATCTTGCTGTGCCAGAAAGCAACAAGGTTTTCAATGATTAGTGAGTCATGTGAGAAGGACACAGGAGCCAATTTAAAAGACTCCACTGGCCAAAGTTGTGACAATTTTCTAAGTCAATCATACCTCACTGAAGTGATTTTAAGAAGGTGAATAATGACCATAGTTAAATATGTAAGAAATCATATGTCCATAATGACTGACACAAAGAGAAAAGATAACAAATGATTCTAAAAGGAGGTGAACAGAATAGAATGCATTTCTCATTCATGAGGCATTTTTCACTAATTTACTGTGTCAATGGAGAATATAGGAATTAGCAATGGTCAGTACCATCAGTTGGAGGGCAGTTTCTGACTCCAGAGGAGTATCAGAATGGCCCATAAACCATGGTCTCAAATTCAACAAAGCTAAGTGAACTGTCTAGAACTCAACTGGTATAAATTTAACTATTCTTAAGATTGATATGGTTCTAAGAACATGAATGAATGTGAAGAGTGTTGACATACCTCAAGATCCCATCAATTTCCAAGTTTTTTAGAGTGAGGAGAAATACATTAATGCATCGTAAGGTTTTATCAACCAGATGAAGTTGCAGGCTTATTGTGTAATGTGTGAAATTTTAATCCAGGGAAATGGGCTAATTAGCTGAACGCCGCTGAAGGTTACAGAATCACTCATAGTACTATCATGAATAGGGTTCAAGATGCCTATGAGAGTCATGAATGAGAATTCAGTCGGCCTCCACACCTAAATCTCTGGCAGTAAATATCCTCATGTATCTGGTATGGTAATTCTTTATGCGGAATGACTTAGAATTAAGTATAGCAATATTTAAGAGAAGTAACCCATTATATTTATATCTGTGTGTTAAGAAAGTTGTGCATATTTGATATTTTATATATTTGTGATACAGGAGAGAAAGTGCCCTGTTAGTGATAGCCTTGTCAATCTAATCTGAAACATGTAATTAATTCTGAGTTACGATTTCCAAGTGAAATCTCATTATTTTCAGTGCTGAAACATCTAAGATTCTCAGGGTTGTCATTTTTATGAATTTAATTTGTAAGAAATTTTTAGTTCCCACACAGATTTGTCTGGCAGATCAGATAACTCAAATACCACAAGGGGATAAGCTTGAGGCAACATAGCTGTTAATATCACTCCCCACCCCATCACCACCCCCCGCAGACTGTCAGCCCACAACAGATGCCCCGCTGTCCCATCCCTGGGTTCTATCTGTCCCATCCACAATGGGGCCTCTCTAAGATAAAGCCAGCTTGGACAGCAACCTGTCTCCACTAAATCCTGACGGGAGTCCGAAAGCCTTCATGTCCTTCCCCATGTAAAGCACACAGGGGTGAAGAGGGTAGTGTTATGGAAGAAATGTAAGGTGCTGAAATCACACTGAGGTTTTCCAATACAGCATTTTCTCCGTGTGTGTGTGCACTACCCACTTTGCGCTGCTTATGATGCGAGAAGCTACTACACTTGTGATACAGGGCTTTCTCCTACCTGCAAATTGATTCTATTGACTGTTTCCAGGAAGCAGGATATTCCCATGTCTTAGCTGTGTGACTTTTTTTCAGGACGGCCCGAGGCTTTCCTCTACAGTAAAGGATGATGCTAGTACCATTGTTTCTTAAAAATGCTCCAGGAATTACTTCTCTGTGGATTTTCTTGGAACATGAACTCAGACCAAGGTTTTTGTTTTATGGGATAAAATGTCCCATATGTACCACATATACTTAAAGCTGTTTTTTAAAAAAAAATCACATTCTGAGCATTTTCTTTATCACTCTCAAAGCCCTAGCAGAGTAGAAGCAAGACAAAATGAGACATTAAGCGAGGACTAAAAACATGTTGCCATGGAACAGGCCTTCAGAGATCTAAGGCCCCTCAAATTATGAGGAAGCTATGAACTGCAAGTCATAACTCCGCCCACATGTAACTATCCTGGGGCCTCTTTTATAAAGACACTAATCCCATTCATCAGGGTTCCACCTTCATTACCTAGTTACCTTCCAAAGAGCCGATCTCCAGATATATATAAATTATACCCCAGCGGTTCGGTTTCAACATCAGCATTTGGGGGGAGTCACAGACGGTCCATAGCACACTCAGGTAGCCGTGTGGACTCCAGACCACCCAATAGAAACCTACCCAATTCCAAGCCCACCTCACCTGTGAACAAGAGAGCCAAAAACTCAAGCCACAAGCCCATAGAACAGGGCAAACCTAACTCCTATGCAAACATAGATACAACTGAAGATCTCAAAGCCTATATGGGAACCTCTAGGTTTCCAAAGCCCAGGGCATTTTTTGCCTAGAAGCGAAAAGGGAGTCATTCTTGGCATCCACGACTTCTTGAGGCGAAGACCACAATGAAGTCTCAAAGAAACGCATGGGTGGATAACACCCGGACTAATTACATGAACTGGGAACAACTGAGCTACTTAATACCAACCGGCGTCTTCTTCACCATGTTCACCTCGCTTACCACTGTCGTTTGCCATCGTCTACCAGGAAAAGCTTCCTTCCCCGCCTTCACCTCATCCATCTCCCCTGAGCGTCTCTTATGGCGATCGTGAACACGCGTCATCTTTGCTGAAGCATATTCATACCCGAGTCTATGTACAGGTGAAAACGTGGGAACTCAAGTGCACCGAGGACAGAACATGAGGAAGAAGTTAGTTCCTCCACTAAAAGGCCATGCCCTGTGTCAGTCATTGAGAAAAAGTGTCAGCATGATGATCTCAAATATTTCACTAGGGCAACAATGATCTCCCTTTCAAATGGATGTTAACAGTCCCTCTTAAATAGACTTCTGGAAGTTTGTTAACTTATAACTACTCCTTATAGCCTGCTGAATGTCACAAGGTCTTGCCATTGCCATCCAAGGATCAGAAGGACATTCATCCTCTGCCAGCATAAGTCTTCCCAGACTTCTTGGGAAGAAGTCTGAGGTCGTTGAGATTGTACTCATAGAAAACACAGCCTGTGATCTGTACTAAGGATCAGGGGTATGGTGGGCCTCAACCTCTGGCTAATGACTATTTCTCCACTGCCTCTTCCATATACTTCTTACTTCTTACAAACTGACAAAAGACTTCACTAAAAATTCTGAGTCTGCACTTTTTTCCCCACAACTTCAAGGAAATTAAGACAGCTACATTTTATGCACACCCGAGGTGGGTGCTGAGAGTCACTTCTGCTGCAGGTGCATGTAAACAAAATGTCTCAAGATGGGAGGGTGAGGCAATTCCTACTGGCAGCTTCTACAGGAACCAGGCTACCAAGTCTAAAGAAAGGTGAGAAGGGAGAGCCAAGAAGAAACCCAAAGGTGCCTTAAAACACAGATGCACACCGAGCGACGCATGGTGCAGGCAGGGAGGACGATGGAGGCCGAAAGACTTCATTCCCCACGCCAATGAAGGCAGGGCATTTTTAGGTGCTTTCCTGCAGATGTGGGCAGGGAAGGCTTGAGACTAAGGGATGCTTTTTTCAAATATTTGTGTAACATTAATTTAGCAGGGGTGGGGGTAAAACCGTTTTGCTATTAATAAAAATAGTCATTGATTAATTTACTCCCAGGGGCCCAGGCTATTTTAGCAGCATGTTTTCTCCTCATCTTTCTTGCTCCCCTTTTTCTTTTGCAAATTTCTGAAGCCCACAAATTCTTAAGAGTCATATTAAAGGGATTCAAGTTGAGTTAATAAACCTCCTGTTGCCATTACCAGCACCGTGCTGTGTGATTAGAGGAAAGCATCGCCGCAGACTATGAGTGAAGTGTGTTTGTTTATGGTGGTGGCATTGGGGTTTTCTTTTTAATTTTTGAAAGAGGGTGCTGTCTACTTTGGAAGGAACAGAACCAATAATCATGACACTAGTTATGTGAGGTCATGTACATAAATAAACCTCAAGAAACTAGCACTAGGTCACCGGTTTACCCCAGTCATGTTTTAGGGCCTGGGCTAGAGTGGCACCGTGGAAAGCCCCTAGCTGGCCACCTCTTCATTGGCCACCTGGCCTGGGTGGGCGGAGAGTGGCCCGTAAGCCTATGATACCATGGAGGAGCAGACACTCCATCTCCCAGATCAGCCTTTGGAAAGAAGCTAAATGTCCTAGCCTGTTTCTGAGGTTTCCATGATTGCCCCTTGGACTGGTACCTCTCCCACTGGACCAGATGCTCAAGTTGACAGTGGCATCACCATACACCCAGCCCCTCCTTCAGTCTGCATCCTGGCCCTCTATACTAACAGCTGTGCTTCAGAAGTGGGTGGACATGGAGTCAGCCAGGTATGGGAATAAACGGCAGGCTTGCCATGGAGCTGGTGGAAGGGAAAAAGATAGAGGGTGAGAGAGGAAGCAACTGGCAGCAGAAAGAAGAGTTGTGTCCAAAGGCAAATCTCTTCAGCCTAATCCATTTCTTGTAGGCACCAACACTAACTCTCCCCTGCCCTCTTCACAGTGGCCCTTGGGTGTCTCAGTGCTCTAAGTGGGTAGAAGGGCAGGAGCGGAAGCTCTTCCTTAGTAAAGACACTGTCTCAACCCTGCACCCACTCATGTCTTTCACAGCCTGGAAATGTTCTCAAGTCTCTGAGGGACATGGAAATCAGATCACTCTTTGGAAAACTTAAAGAGTTTTGTACACAAGGCCAGGAAATGGGTCATGAATCCTAGGTGGTTAAATGAACTGTTAAAACCCATCAGGCATTGGGGCTTATTCTCTGCCTCACCCAAAAGAGAATAGCTGGGGATAGGACATACACACATATGAATCATAAAACAAAACAAGGCAGTATGCTAGAGGCCAGGAGGTACATACTTACTCTTCGTTACTTTAATGTGACATGTGAATCCCCAAGTGAATTAAAGAGAAGACAGTTCTAGAGAGAGAAAGGAGACTGATTTGAACCCTGAGTTCAGTAGTTCAACTGGGAAGGACTGGTCTCCTGGTGACATTTGGCCATGTCTGGAGACATGTCTGGTCTGTGGTCGTCACAACAGGGGGATGCCACTGGCAGCCAGTGAGTAGAGGCTAGTGGGCTGCTCAACACCATACAGTGAACAGGACAACCCCCACGACACAGCGTCATTCGGCACAAAATGCCAATAGTGCCACAGCTGAGAAACCCTGCCCTACAGCTGTGGTTCTCAATTTCTAGCAGGTATCAGAATTCCTCCCAAAGACTTGTTAAAACAGATTGCCGGAACCCACCCCGAGTTTCTAAGTCAGTAGTTCTGAAATGGAGCTGAGAATCTGCTTTTCTAACAAATTCCCAGGTGATTCTGAGGCTCCTGATCTGGGAACCACATTTTAAAGAACCCCTGCCCTAGTTCTCAACTCTAATTACCCTTCCAACTATCCACCTGCTCGGAAATGTGGTCAGACCCACATTAGCCCAGAGTCCTTAGATGCTGTTAAATGCTCACAAAAGGAGGAAGCGGAAGAAAAAGGGATTTTTTTTAAAAAGGAGGAAACAAGAGGCTCCCCTTTAAGCAAACAGACTTCCCAGAGACTTAATTAAAGTTTGGGAAAGTATCCCAGGAGGCAGAGGGTGGGAGGGAGGGTCAATAAAATTGATCCACATAAATTCTTTGCAGATACAAAATAAAACTCACATGCACAAAAAGAAATTTGATCAATAAATTAGTAAATTCAAAGTGAGAAGAGAGTAATTAAGAGGCCCATTTAAAGTGCGGAATACATTAAATACAGAATGAGTGACTCCGCCGGGACCACTGAAGCAGGAAACACCGATGTGTTGGAGAGGCCTGGAAGATTAGAAACATATTTCAACACAGAGAAAAGAGAAAGGGGAGAGCCCAGAATGATAAGCATGCCAAGGGGGTGCATGGATCTGAGCCTTTGGTGCCTCCGATTTTGAAATCCTATGAAAAGTTTAACGAAATTGCAGCCACACGCTTGTGTATGTCCCAGGCATAGCAAACTGGTAAGTAACCTGCTGCGAGAGCTACCCGGGCCACACCTAGCCCTGAGCAGTTAATACATCAAGTCCCTTTATATCGGAGGAAACAAAAGGTTTATCCCCAGTGAGCTGAAGCAGAGGCAGACCTCAATGATCCCGAATGATCTTGGACACCCTGGCAATCTCTAAGACCCCTTGCCGGGGAAACTGCGGCCAAAGCAGACTCCACTGACAGTTCAAGCCAGAGCGGAGGGCCATAAGGCATAAAGGTATCAATTGTTGCTAAGATGGGCCAGGATAGACCTAACCTTTAAGTTAGAGGTATAGTAGGCTCTCGATAAATGTCAGATCCCTTGCTCTGAGGTTGATTTCAGAGTCTAGTTCCCCACTTCACCCCTAAGTGAGTCCCCTGGGGTTGCTGTCGGCAGTGGAAATTCAAATCAGGCCAGCCATGCCCGTGAATCATTGTGATAATTCCTTTAGAGCTGGTGGGGAACCAGACCTTGGCCACAAACTGCATTTCAGCAAGAGGCAGCCCTTTCTGGCTTCTCGGCCCCCTTATTCTGCCCCTGGAGACCTCTAGGAAACTTGAGTTACAGCTTGTCTTCCTCTAAGGAAGCTCAGTAGGCCTAGCTCCATGAATTTCACTGCAGGTTAGGGCTGGGAAGTGGATTTTGCTTTCCGTGGAGCCCTTTCCAAGCTTGGGGAACCTCGCCAGGGAAGGAACCCAGAATTCAGCTCGTAAGACTCAGTTTGGGTCTGAGCTTCATTTTCTGCACGCGAATATGGGGCCCTGGCTTTAGCTTTTAGTGGAGTAGGGAGGGGGAGGCGGCTATGGTTAAAGCTGCTTACTGTTTTTTAATTTCCATCAGGCCTTCATCATTAGCTGGCTGGGAAGGTTTGCAGAGCCAAACCAACAGCTGATTCCCTCAGGCTATGTCTCAGTGCTAGCGCTTTCCCAGACTTTGGGCATAAGCAGCACCTCCCAGGGTAAGATGACTTGCCACACAGTTGGCTGACACCTGCCTACGAAGGGGGAAGGCTGAAACCACCTGCCCAGAGCAGCCCTAGAGCCTTCACAAGTCAGCGCTGCCTTCAACAGCCTTTCTTCCCCACCAGGCACAGATCCCGCTGCAGAGCTGGGGGACAAGTTCTTAGTCCCGCGTGCCCTTCCAACCTGCTGGTCAAGCCTGCGCTGTCACCATGGGTGGCTGACATGGTCCTCCAAGTGTGAGGTCAGTTAAAAGGCAGGAAGCTGCAAACTCCTGGACACTAGGATGGAGGAGGGGGTTGGCAGGCATGCTGATGACACTGTTTGGACTGCAACACGCCGGGCAGAGAGGCATCACACACTTGAACATCTCTACCGGAAAGAAGGAAGCTCAGCGCACCGTGAGGTGGCAGCGCTTCTGCTGCTGAACAGCTCTAGTGGTTCAAAGGCCATCCTTGTACCCAGTCCCCATCTGCCTCCCTAGGTTTCCCATGGAGCTGCATGCACTATATCTGCCGCTCCTGCCATCTGATGCTATCTCCTTGTGTGCACTATGTCTGCAACTACACCAGATGGTTTATGAACGCACGGACCATGTCTCCTGCTCCTTATGCATTCCCATAGTGTTGGTGGCGGGCTCCAAGGCTGCTGGGTAGTGTTCTCAATCGTGCTCCAAGTTTCTCCACTTATGAGCATCCCCTCCCACAGCCCCTTCCCGTCAAATCTGAATTTCGTTCACTCCAACTCTACCCATCTGCTCAGGCCAGGGTCACCCTTGAAGGATCACGTCAAGTTCACAGCCATCCTTGGGAAATGTCCACTGTAAAGAAAGTGATTTGCTTGAACTCCAACCACCTCATTTCTCCAACGCATGCACACCGGCACCACCACCCAACCCTTTGTCTTTGTATATCTAGGTTAATGTCATCCCAAGTCAACTTTAAGAATATCCCTGAAAGGTGAAAAGTCAGTCACAGAATGCAGTGTGAAACCTGAGGAGGATGAGCAAAACACAGAAAAGCAAGGGCACTTCCCGCTCTTGCCTTAGGGCTTTATCAGCACAACAGCAGGTTCATCTCCCCCTCCCCCCCGCGCCCCCCACCACTTGGTTTGTGCCTTAGCCCGCACATGCAGCAGCCCACAGCCCACTTCCAAAAAGCCAACCAACTATAACTAGGACACAGCAATGCTGCCCTCCTGGGATGTCCTTTTGTATCTGCTCTCCACAAGTCCAACTCCTAGCACCCTTCCAACCCCCTGTCCCATCTGACAGCTTCTGGGAAGTGCCCTCACCTTTCCTGAGCTCTTACTGTGCTTCTCTATGCCGACACCTAGCATGTGCAGGAACATTCGATTCTTTCTTCTCTGTTAAAACATGTTTCTGTTTTGTCTCCTCACGTAGACTATGACATCCTCAGAGGCTGGGACAAAGATGGCGATACTTCTGCAATTGATCATAAGGCCTGGTACAGGGAGGGGCACATAGCTGGTGTGTAATTAAATAAGTGGTTTAGAAACATCTGGAAAAGCAGGCTACCAGGGAGTGAGTCAGGTATACAGGTTAACCTAATCTTCTTGCGCTGTCAAGATATTGAACACCTCCCACGTGTAAGGTGCCACTCCATCTTAGTATAGAGGCCCACTGGCAAAAGATGCGCAAGTCTTCTCTTACCAACCCCAAACACACAATCTGTTCTTCACTCTGCTGTTTTTCACACACACAATTCCAGCTAGTCACACCCTTTTGGCCCTTTGTCAGTATAGCCTCTTTGAGCTTTGTCTCTAGCAGTAGGCACGGGTTTGCCTGAGCCATCCACAATTTCACACCAGGGATATGGTTTTTCTGAAAATGACAGGTGAGGCTAAAGGTACAGCTTGGGGAAAATGCCCAAATTCACAGAAAAACCTCATGATGTTCTGGTGAAAAAAACAATCAGCCTAGCCTCTAATGTAAGGGCCTTCTTAAAGTAGGCAAGGAAATGAGCCCAGTGTGTAAGGGAGCTGGTGGACACGGCTGGCATGGCATGACAGTGTAACAATTCCTGATGAGACTCCATCAAGCACTAAAAGCATCTTCATGTACAGAATGTAGCTCCTGAGGGCTTGGAGTGAGTGCGGCAGGCAAGCATCCATGTACTATGAATATGCCTCGAGGACTTCTACATCCTTTGCCTAGATCCATCCACCCCTTGTTAGTATCTTCTTGGTCCTCAGGCCTCAGCCTAAATGTCACCCAATGCCAAGAGGCCTATCTAGAGAAGCTCCTCCACCAATGTTCCTCACCTTAGCTTTCATAGCACTTCTTGTGATTTGTAATTTTATAAATACATTCATTTTGCCTACACCTCCATATGCTTATATTCTCTATGTACTTAGAATACAGTGAGTGCCAGGGAAGACCTGCCTATGTCTACTTCACTCACCACTGTATCCTCTACAGGACCATACAAAATTGGTGCTCAGAACATTAAGGTAAATGATTATGAGACAGTATGGCAGAGCCAAAACACAGGAAATTTCAAATCAGGTGATCAGGGTTCCAGTTTTAGCTGAGCCTTTTACCAGCTGCATAACATCTGACAAACTGCTTAATCTGAGCCTCCGTTTTTTTTTTAAATATAAAATAAAGTCACCTACTTCACAACACTGAAAGAAAAATTATGAATGTGCAAATTGGTAAAATGAAGTCCTGTACAAATGTGAATTATTATATGAGGCACCTAGAACAAGTATCTACCTCTGCTTTCTCTCTAGCACGCCCACCACGGGCACGAGAAAACCCCACCAGTCACGCTGCTTGCTGAATGCTCATCTCTGAGGCAAAATACAAAACCACTATGAACCTTCAGTGCAGGCATTTGACCTCATTACCTGGCAGAAAGTAAGGTCCTAAAACAGTGGGCTCAGGGGAGCTGGTCTCAGGAAGAGGGGAGACAAGAGGAGAATCTTAAAATGCTTTAAGCTCAGAAGACTTTTAAAGAATAAACACAGGCCAAGGGGAGGGGGCCTAGTGGAGCCACTACACAGAGTTATTAGGCAGAGGGAAGACACAGAAAGGGGAGGGGTTGAAGCACCAGCTACAAACTTTCTCTCCTTGGCCTGTGTATATCTCAGGGACGTTTGACTTTACAGAATCCATGTGCTGGAGAGTGGGGAGGGAAGCCTGAGAGCAGGAAACGGACGCCAGGGGAGCTGTACTTAATCATAATAACCATTAGTATTGACTTTGGTGCCATCTTAAAGGAGCCATTTGTTATAAGAACCAATAGTCAAAACCCCAAGTCAGCCAGGCTTTGTCTTATGAGCTCTAAAAATAATGGTATTTTGCTGTTCATCTGTTTTAATTTTCCAAATTCAAATGCAATTTGAGATCAATTCAAAAATTGATCTCTTTCTTCTAAACAAAGAGACGTTAAAAGGAGAAAGGAAGGAAGGACAGACAGACTCGGCTTTTCAGTGTGTCACATGACAATACCCAAAAAGCAGGAACCCAAGGCAGTAATTATTCCCCTAACTGAAGAAGCATGGAAGGAAAATGGGTGAGAATTATGACCCCACATGAACAATACATAAAACCTCTCCAGAGCTTGAGGCTAGCAAATCACTTACCTACAGCTTCAACAATGACATGTAAAAAAGAAGAAACACACAGTTAAGGTCAATTGGCTCCTAGTTTTTAAGCCATCACCACATCTTCACCAGCCCCACCCAACGCCATTCTGCATCTCTGGCTGGCAAATGTCTACGCAAAATTAAGAGCTGTTTGCTCCTTTTCAAGCAGCTTGAAAACAAAGTAGCAATAGTTGAGTGATCTTACAGTTACAAGTTTGGAAAAGGTCAGTAGATTGCTTTCCAGCCAGGCCTCGTGAGGGTGTCTGCACCTTGGTATGGTCACCACAATCTGAGGTCTGGCACTCTGCTTTACAGGACCTCGGTTCTGCAACCTTCCCCAGCCTCCAGGGACTGCTTCACAGGAGCCAAACTCAGACTGATGACCTGGACCACCAAGGTATGAATAGATGATGGGAGGATGGACCCAACAACCAAAATACTTGGGCCCACTAGCCCAGTCTCCAGAAAAGAAATGACACTCATTTCTAAAAAGGGGAAAATAAACATCAACAGCATCCATTTATGTCTAGGCTCGTAGCTTCACTTAATTCTTTGGGCGTGGATTTTCTGGCGGAACCAGAAGAATTCTTACCGCACTACAGAGACTGCTTTTCTAAGGACTCAAAGCTTCCACAGAGTCTGTCTCTTGGACGTGGAGAAATCCCAGAGCTCTAACACCTTTTTCAAAATTCCTTATGAGACACCACCAGCGTCCCTCATCCTGACATCTGCTCATGAAGCACACACTGCAGTGACCGATACTGCAGGGGTCTGCCGTGACTGCCCTCCAGATGGACGCCTTCCTGGGGACATCGCCCTGCCTGGCGTTCAGACCCGCCCCCGCCCGCGGCTGCACCTTCACTGTCTGTCGCTGCTGCAAGATACAGCGCTCATCCCCTCCAGGAAGATTCATGTTGCCTTTCATCTCGGGGGGAGTCATTTTCTGGCCTGATTTCCCAATTCTGGGTGTGCCCCTCTGCTGAGAACAATGATGAGTTCCCACTCAGAGCCAGGGCAGGGAGGGTGAGATTGGGGAGGGGCAGTGACAGCACAGGATGGATGGTTCTAGACCACTGTAGATCAAGCAGTTCTCTGGGACAGTGAAAACCAGGCATCGTTCACTTTAGAAAGAAGCAAGGTGAGGGGAAATGAGGGGGCCCAAAGGCAATCTCAGAAGCCAGACTGGTAAACCCAGAAGGGACTCCCCAGTGTCCTTGGAATCAAATCCAAGCTGAGTTTTCAGAGCTCATGAGGCCCGGAGTGCCCCAGATTCTACCTGCTTCTCCAACTTCACATCATATACTCACCCCCTCCCCGCCACCAGCTCCGTCCACACTGACCTCCTTTATGTTCCTTCGACCTGCCAATCCATTCCCACCTGGAGTCTGCGAGCCTGTGTTCCTCCTGCCCGGGACCCTCCTCTCCTCTCTCCTTGCCTGGCCAAGGCCTTCCCACCACTCAGGGGTCAGCCCAATGCCAGCTCCTCTTCTGCTGCCCTTGCTACTCATGTTGCCCAGCCCCTCAGCCACTCTCTCCCCCATCACCATGTTCTATTTTCTCCTTGGCACTTAACCTGACATTATATTACTTCTTCTTTACTGTCTGGATTTTCCTTTGTAAGAGACAGGTCAGAGAACCAAAGTAGGAGAGACTGAAGAACTGCAAGTCAGACCAGTTAACAGGTTGGTTGTAGGGAGAGACAAATGCTGGAGGAATGAGCAGACTGGGTGAACGTCAACGGGCCAGGGTCAATGTGCCTGGGCTCTCTGCTTGGTAGCAGCCCCCCTGCACATACGGCTCCCTGCCTCCTATCTCCGTGGAGGGAGGGATGACTGCTTCAGTGCATAGGAGGCAACAGTATTAGAATCCCACACTTGGTCCTCTTCAAAGTAGGAAAAGCAAACGTTAGTTGGGCAACATTAACAGCAGGTTTTTAGAGTTACTTCACTGAAAGGATTAGATGGGCCTGTCTCTTTTCTCTCTAGCACTTTCCCAGCTTCTGAACTCCATTCTGCTGGCCCATCTGGGTGGGGATTCTCAATTACAAAAGAAATTCTCCGTTCTTCTGCCTCGAAGCCTGTCATTTGGGATAGTCAGAAGCCCCATTCTGTCTCCTGCCTACCCCATACCCTCTGGTCCATCTGGAACAGAGAATCTGGTGTTTTTGATAGGCAGGACATAATAGAATGTGCGGACTTGGATCACTGAGGTATTTATCTTGGCTCTGCCACCTATTGAGTGACCTTGGATAAATCATTTAATATCTGTCCCTTAATTTTCTCCTCTATAAAACAGCAATATTAATAACATCAACTTCATAGGGTTGATACAAGGATTAAATACTGTGATATGAAATAGCTACCTTAAGTTTTATCATTAACAAGGGTTACTAAAGGTATGACAGTGATCTACGTCTAATTCCTTGTGTTTGTTGTCAACTGGTTAGAGCCAAGCAGGGTAAACAGATGAGCCTCACAAATCTCTGACATGGCCTGGAAAACTTAGGGAATAAACACAAGAAGAGTGGTGTGTGGGAACTAAAGTACAATATTAAGAATCCAAAGCTTTTGGTGGGCCTTACCAGCACTGGTGTTCGGAGCCTTACATAGGGATTCACCTAGCATCCTCAAAGTTTGGGTCTGGGGCCATGATTTGCAGCTAAAGAGCTTGATTTGGGGTGTCTGAGGCCTTACAGGGATTTAGCCTTGGGAAAGAGCCAGGTGAGCTTCAGAGTCTAGAGAAACACTCTGGGGCACCTTGACTATAAAGGTGGCAGAATTCCCTGAGCATGAGAATTCCCTGGGAAAGGGGCAAGGTCCTTACTAGAGGCAAACAAGCTGGTGTAACCATCACTTGATCCCTAGTATGTGAGAGTAGTTAACAGGCTCAGCCTTTTTTGTTTAGGGGGATTCCTCCTCTGCTCTATTTCTCAGCTAGGACTGCAGTCCAAGGTTTTAGACCACAACAGTAGCTGGATTCTTTGTGAGTTAAAGTGCAGGCATGTGGGATTCGGGGCTTTTAAAATTTTAGTACTGGTTCATTAGATAGAATTTGGGGCAGCTGATGTAATGCTAGCTCACTTGATCTTGTCTGAAATAGCATACAGAACCAAGGAGGAAGACTTAGAGGGACAAACTTTGGGTATGTTTGGAAGGTCCAGTTTCCCTGGAATCTCTGCTCCACCTCCACTCAACCTATTCAGGAGGATGTGAACGTGTTCTTTTGTAATTAACTGGGAATAAGCAGTCTTTTTCTAATAGGTCTATCAAGGGGCCTGACATCATAGAAGTGAAGGATGGCCACTTACTGACAATGTCTCTTCCCCATTCTCCTACTTTTCCCATTTTTCTTTGAAGTCCCTGTTGTCTTCTTATTCTACAGACCCTAAACTGTGAATATTCCCAGTATTTTGCATTGTTTACTTTGCCCTTGTCCCACCCACACTCAGTAGACTCATCCCACTGCCAAAACTTCAGCTCTCTCCTCCAAGCAGATGATTCACTTACAGGATCCTACCTCCAAGTGTATTTCAGATTCATACTTCACAAATTCTATGTGCAGTGCTGTGTGGTTAAGGGCGGGGAAATCTGATTTCTAGCCTTTGCCAATTTCCATGCTGTCAATACCCCCAACCACGGCCAATTTCAAGCTGTCATTATGAGGTCACTGAACACGGAGTTAAGAGATGTTATACAATCACTGTGGCCACAGGTGACCTTCACTTGGACATTCTGCTTTCACCTCAAACTCATATCCAAAGATGAGCATCTCCCCACAAAACTTCTCTTCCAAGTCACCTTTGCTCTGTCCATGGTACCCATCAGAAGGAGCTAGCAGTTCCCAGGTTTCCCTGTGGCAGCTTCCACTAGGATAACATACACGGCCTCTCTGTGACCCCTCATCCCCAAGGCATGACTTTGCTTATTGGCAAGACTCATGAACAAACTGTTGAACTCATTTCTTACTGTGCCAAAGGTTGGCCAACTCCAGACTGAGAATCAAATTCCAGCCCACCGCCTGGTTTTGTAACTAAGGTCGTATTGGAACACGGCTACACTTGTCCTTCACCTACTGTCTACAGCTGCTTTCACACCTCAACAAGGGGGCCAAGTAGCTATGACCAAGACCAGCCACACAGCCTGCAAAGTATTAGCAGTCTGCTCTTGCTCGATCAATCCTCCTGTACCACCACTTTTATCATGCTGCTTAAGAACTTATAATGGCCACCTACTGCCTGCGAAATAAAGTTTATTTCTGTGCAAACAAGGGAAGGGAGATTGTTTGGGGCAGGGGGATTTTGTTGCTACTTCTTAGAACTTTCAATTCTCTTTGAAAACAGGGATACACTTAATAATGGAAGGAGGGTTTTAGTGTTGACATTTTCTGGGTGGAGGCCAACTTGGGGCAATGTGTACATTGTTAAATTGTCTCTGAAGAGGGTGTTCTAGCATAGCTGTGTATGAAAAAGATAAGAAATCGAAAATTCAAGGCAGCTTTCTGAGTGTGGTCAATTTCATAGAAGTAACCCCCCGTGTGGACCAATTTCAGATGCTTTAGGGGAAGGGACACACACGAAAGCGACATTCACAGAAGATTCAAGGGCCTCAATTCCCATCTCACGGGGCCCAGGTGGCAAGGATTAGAAAGGCAGATTGACAGGTGCAGAGGTAGGATTGGGACTTTCCACTGAGGTCTTTCATGAAGAGAAAGAGCAACTCTCCTGGGTAACAAAAGGCTGGACTGTTAACCCTTCTGTGTAAACAGAGCAACAAACTGGTGTAGTAGTGGCTTTGCCCTATCACCAAAGCAGAAGGCAGCCTCTCTCTCTATCTTCTCTAAGTCTACATTATAGAAGTTCTTGTTAAGGCTGAGAGTGAAAATGAGGGTCCAAGAAACCAATTGATCCACCGTGTTAGAAGGTACAACTTTTGGTGGAGGAGAAAAGGGATTATGTACATAAATAGACTAAGAGACATGCTCTTTCCATTGCTTCTGGCTTGGAATGGTCTTCTTCAAGTACCTAACGGGAAGGACTCTTATCACTTGTAAGGCTCAACAGGACCACGGTTGAGCCCCAGGTAAAGAGACCTAGCAAGGACAAAGAAGGCCAGATCTGCTCTAGACTTTAGGAAGAAGGGTTCTATCTTCTTTTGGCTTTGTTTTTTCTATGCTGCATTTTCCAAGGGTGAGGATGATATGGAGAATCAAAACCAAGGTTTGGCCCTCGGGGGAAAAAATTTAGAGGCTATTTGGTCTGCTTCTGGTCTAGATCACAGGCACAAAGGACGGAAGTAGTCCTTTCCAATATAAGAGATCTGGTTAATAAACCAGAGGAGCAGCTTACAAAGGGGTTACAAGAGCCTAGCCAGGAGTAGTACTGCTCAAACAGAGGAAGTATGGCTTGATGGTTAAGTTCAAGTTCTCTGGAGCCAGACTGCCTGAGTTCATTTTCCAGCCCTGCTTCTTAACTAGCTATGCGACCTTGGGTAAGTTTCTTAGCATCCCTGAATCTGTTTCCTCAACTAAAGTGGAGAGACTAACAGTTCCAGTTTCATGAGGTTGTTTTGAGGATTAAATAAAGTCATTCTTGTCAATGCTGTAGAACCATGCACTCAATAAATGTCACCTGTTATTATAGAACAATGTGTCTTCCCGGCTAGAGATAGTCCTTAGCAGATGTAGCAGCAGAGCTGCAGCCACAAGGTCTGGGAGGTTGTACTCCTAGTTGCATAGAGACTTGAGCATCAGTCTGCCAGCCAAGTCCACCTCCTTACTGCTCCTTTCTCACCTTCTCAGTTCTACCCTTGCTATCTCAGTCCCTGCCGCCAAAAATGCCTTCCCCCTCCTTTCTCTCTACCTATCCAACCCCAGCACAATTCTACCTCCTACAATACCAGTGTACTTACAATCAATACTAAGCAATTTACCACTTAATTGTTCTTTAATCCTTCCATGATGCCTACAGTAATCACTCCTAAAAATTCAAATATTAAATGTCATGTTAAGAGGAAAATCATCATCTAGCTCATAGTAGGTGCTCAACGTATGGGCTCTCTGGAAAGAGGCTAGAGAAGTATGCAAACATGCCTCCGCAGTAGGTCATTATCAGCCATTAGTAAACCACTTGGCATTACAACCTGGTGATTTGTAGACAGGGGCTCCAGTGTCAGACAACCTAGGTTTGAATCCCAGCTCCCGTGCTTGCTAGCGGTGGGATCTTAGACAAGTCACTTAAACCCCTCTGGGCCTTGAGTTCTTCATCTGTAGAATGGCTATAATAGGAAAAATCAACTTCAGAGGGTTGTTGGGTGGGAATGAATGAATTTGTATTTAGCAGAAGGCCTCTAAGTGTCAGATTACATTGTGTCGGTTGTTAATGCTAATGTAAATTGCTTTATCAAATTGAGTGAACGGGACCTCCTATAAATAAAACACAGACAATATACATTCTGATAGAAGGAATTGCTAACAAAAAAAAGGGGGGGTCATCAAAGCATGGGGTCAGGCATGGGAAAGGGACAGCCCAGGAGAGGAACTGTAGGGAGGGGCCCAGGGGCCTATGAGAAGCCATACTATGAAAGAGGACTCCTAAGTTTGGAGCACTCAACACAAACTTCAGCCTCTCAAGTTTACCTTAGGCTGGTTCTCAGTGACTCGAATACTCTTGTCTGGCCCAAGTTGTGCTCTAAGAAAGAGAAGAGCTAACACTGCATTTCTGAAAGACTCCCATTTGGTTTATTAAGTAATTAACTTCCTGATGCACAGAGGACAAAGCACTGACGGGACTTCTGAAGCCAATTAAAGCCCAAATGACTGGATTGCTGCAAAGAATGGGTTCACAGGGAAAAGCCTCCCCTTTCTGATGCTACCTCCCACCAATATACTAATTAGGCTGGGGAGAGAAAGAGCGGATGGCGAGGCAGCAAGGAAATGCCAACCTGAAAGAGGTAGGAGGTCTGGGAGCCAAAAGGAAATTAGGAAAAGCTCAGACTCTCCCTCAGTAAGTGTTAAGCAGAAACAAGACAAGCCCAAAGCACCAGATCTGACCCTCCACTGGACCCAGAGCACCGCCCCTCTACAGAGGCCCAGAGCCAACTTGTGCTGCTCTATCACGTGGGTTACCCTTGGAACCCCAGACTGGCCTCCCTGAGTCTCTGAATATTCCCGAGAGGCCCAGGCCATTGGGACTCACCAGATAGCCATTCTAATGTTAACACAAATCAAGCACAGCACAGAAGACGAAGCCCCCAAAGTGAGCGAGCTGGGCTGGTCATAAGCCAGAATTTTATTCCATTTTTGTGTTATTTGAAACTGTCTTTTAAATTGTGCTGTACACCAGAAATTGACACAACATTGCAAACTGACTGTACCTTAATAAAAAAAAATAAAATGAAACTGTCTTCTAGATACATGTTGTTCTTCCCCACCGACCTGAAAGCTCAAACTGCGGAACCATCCCTCACCCATTTCTCTGTTCTCTATTCCCCACTAGTGCCTAGCACAGTGCTTACATCAAGTAAGTGCTCAGTGATGTTTGTTGAATTGAAATATGTTTGCATCTCAAAAATGGCTAAGGACAGGAGAGGAACAGAACTAGGAAGAGTTTCTGATCATCTGCAGTAACATTCCTTCTCTTTGTGGATTTTCTGCTCAATTACCTTGACTAAAGAGCACCGGGCACGCCAACAACGATTTCCCAAGATGTGTGACAAGCTACACAAGCAATACAATGCATTGGGACCTAGATTTCCTTATGTTTCCCCACAGTCAATAATCGCCTAACTCTCTGAAAAAGCATTCTCTAGCAAAGAAAGAGACATATAAATTTTTAACTTTTTTTTTAAATCATGAGATTCAGCTTTAGGTACCATGTAATTTGAGGCAGGCAGTGTTGTCTAGTAGAAAGAGCACAGATTTCGATGTGTATGACCTTGAGTAAGTTACTCTGAGCTTCTGATTCCTACCTGTAAAATGGCAGATTAACAGACCTTACACTTCATAGGATTTTGAGGTTTTATCAAGTTCACACTTCTAATGCACTTAGAAAAATGCCTGACAATAGTAAGCGCTTAGTAAATTTCAGCAGGTATTTTTATGATGATTAAGTTAAGCAAGATGAAGCATGTAGAACAAGGGTCACAGCTCTTACCTAATTAGGACTCAAATATGTTTGGGTACATCTGGAACAATCTTTAAAGAACCCTAAAGAAAGCTATTTCTGCCTCAGGTTCTTAAGAAAGCTCCTGGAGAACTGTAGTACAGGAAGGAATCAGACACATTGACCTTGATCAAGAGATAGAGCGGGTAAAATAGCTCCAGCATCAGGGATCCCGAGGACAGTGTGATGCCTGCCACTTGGGTCTGCTTCCTAGCTCAGTCCCACATATCCTATGTCTGAGTAGGGAGGACTGAAACAGGTAAGGACACTGTTTACTAGAGTGTTACTAGAAGCTGTAAGGGAAGGACAAGCGTTGAGCTAAGTAACTTTCAGAGGCAAGTGGAGGTTTTAAGATAAAACACAAAAGAAACCGTACATAATCATCATAGTCTATTTGAGAAAGTCATTTCCCACAGGGCTTTGGGTGAACAATGCTGATATCACTAGACATGTAGACCAGAATTGAACAATTACGTAAAGGGATGGCAGATGGTAGGAACTAGGCTTCTTGCTGTCAGAATGGCAGGTTACAGATAATCAAGGGGAGAGGCAAGAATGATGCATGTGGTGAGAGTTGAAGACATCAGTTCAACTTGTCCCAGTCAAGAGGAATCCAAGATGTGACTATTAAACATAACGTGGGATCCTGGATGGAATCCTCAAACAGAAAAGGAACATTAGAAAAAAAAGAGGAACTCTGAATAAAGTACATACTTTAGTTAATAACAACACATTAATACTGATTCATTCATTGTGACAAAGGCACCACATAATGTACTACCTTTTTCAACTGTTCTGTAAATCTAAGAACTATTCGGAAATAAAAGTTATCCCCCCCAAAATTGTAAGGTTATCAGCAGTCCTGCTTGAAGACCCCTTCCCAAAAAAATGTAATACCAATGAGAGAGGTGCGTTCTCCCTTACTTTGGGGCAAATTCTTCAGGTGCCCTGGTACCGTGAACATTTCTACATACACTTTGCTGTCATGCCCAGAAGAGCAATAGGGTCAGGAGACGTGAGTTCAGCAGGGCAGTGGCAGCAAGGAACAGCAGAGCCTTAATGAGAGACAGAAAGAACAGGTGAATACCTTGTCAACATTCAACAAAGCAGCATCAGCACATGGTAATGAGAGCAGACTTGTGGGGAGATACCCACTAGAGACTTCCTCAAGAATTTCAGGGACACAGCAAGGGAGTGGGACCCTACACGAAGCAGGTAGAACCAGAGCCAGTGGTACTGAATTATGTACCATTATCGTTAAGATGGTTGAGAACTAAGGAATCTTAGAAGTTATACATGCAAAGTATGCACAGTGTGTGGCCCATATAGAAGTCCTGCAAAGTTCATTTCCTTACCAATGTGCTGGAGTTGGTCTACTCCAGCTCAAGAGTCAATTGTTAAATTTCTGGACATTTTGTGAGCCAGTTTGTAAACACAGCCATTATTAAAAATTAACAGATCTATATCTCCGATAAACAAATCATATTAAAACTAAAGTTAATACTCCAAACACATTTCTTCATTCTTGTACTACATTTTACTATTATCTATGCCTTTGAGGTTATTTTGTCTCTAGCATCCGTGTGGTGGAAATATCCTATTAGTAGCATGCTGCTGCCCATCTCTTCTGACTCCTCCTCCAGTTACACCACAATTACAGCCTGACAATTCAGTTCAGTTACTCCTGTCAGAGTGGGGAGTATTTACATCATGGGACTTCAAAAATCCTAGAAACCTAGACTCAATTTATCAGACTGTTATTGTCTAGACTTTTAAAAAGTGATGAAGTGTTAATAACAAGTTAAACTTAAAAGCATTTTGTGTAGCTGTTACATGGTGCCCACCACAAAATGAAGGACATTTTCTTTCAGTATTTGAACCCTTATTCAATTCAACAAGAGTTGTTCACATCGCTGATGAAGAAATGAAGTCCTGCCCTGCATCTCTGTTGTTTCCCTCTCATCTTACTCATCAACAGAATTGAAAATCTCAACCAACACTGATGGCAGGACCACATTCGTTCAACCCCAACTGTAGGTTGGCTAGGGATACAATTCTGCAAAATGACAGAAAGCATCCTGTGAGAATAAACTGGTTAGGTTTTTAGAAATTGTGTGCTATTCATGCTTCGTATCAATAAAGTGTAGAAATACACAACACGCTTTTTTCCCTAGCGAGTTTGCTGTTAAACTTCTACTCGACAGCACAGGCTCCTTGTCCCTTTGCTCTGAGGACAATTATATATATAAAGTATGTCTCAATCATCACTACAGTCCTAGTTCATTGCTTAGGTCTCTCCAAGTGACAAGAGGCTGGTTGAGCAACAGCTCCAACCTGGAAAACAGAGATGAGAAAGGAGGGACCATGTGAGGCAGCGAGGCAGAGGCTGGAGGATGAGAGATCGATTCCCCTGGAAATGGAAGGAATTAGCACCAAACCTCACCCACGTTCAGCAGTTCTGGCCCAGCTGGGCTCGAGCCGGCTCTCTGCCTCCCCCACCTGGACCAGGAGCGAGCAAGCACGCTCCTGTCACTCATCCTCAGCACCCAAGCTCCAGTAAACACATTCCATTTGCAGAAGCTTCTACTGGCAGCAGAAATGGCCTTACTCACTTAGGGGGAAGCCTTTTTCTGATGGATGTTGTGAGGGCATGGGGAAAAGGCGCTGCACAGCAGTGAATAAGGCAGTACTTGTTTCTATTTTGATACTGCCGCTCCCTGTCAGCTCTCCCAGGGCTAATGGAGAGACGACTGTGTGTTATAAACAGCAGCTCAGGGGACCCACCATCAGTGTACCTGACGCTTCACTCAGAGGCTCCTGTCAATTCAGAGACTTACAGAATCACAAGACCATGGTGTTTCCTGCTGTTTCTGCCTTAATTACTATGAAAAATTAGCAGCCAGCACTCACCCTTGACGCAATCTTGATATAACATATGTAGTATGTCTGCAAGAAAGACTTTCCTTTTTTTGCCTTTGAGCATGAGAAGGAGCTTTAGCGTTTCATTTTGGTATTGTAGTTATTGCTGCTGGTGTGGTACAGGGAATGGAGAGAAAAAGGGTCAAGCCCATATAGTCATAAGACGTCCAAGTTCAAGGCAATTGGATGCTGGAGCCAATTACCCACACCTCCTCTCAACACTACATTCAGTGGCTACAAGTTAGTAGTCAGAAGTCCACCGTGAT
This sequence comes from Vicugna pacos, assembly GCF_048564905.1. NCBI lineage: Eukaryota > Metazoa > Chordata > Mammalia > Artiodactyla > Camelidae > Vicugna > Vicugna pacos. The sequence goes on from NC_133023.1 coordinate 89,873,657, forward strand.
GGGACTATTTACGCCACAGAAATCAGCCAACACAACAAATCAGGGCTTCTCCCCCTAGATATCCAGTTTATTAGCAGCTCACAAGCTCAAAGGTAGTCATCATCCAACATTATCCCTGGAAAATACTGAAGAGGATTGGGACATGGGAAGAGGGGGCGGGGGGGAGCCACAAGGAGTCAATTTGCGATGAAAAGGGATGTTGAAGAAACCCTGCCCTCTTCCCATTCCCTAGGTGTTGGCTCTTGTTCCGCCTTTCTCAGTCCTGCACTTGGGAGAGAGTGTGAGAGGGGCCGCTTACAGCAGTCGTCATGAATATTCCGAGTGGAGAGCCACTCATAGTTGAGCCCGAAAGTCACAGTCCAGCTTCCTCCACCTGCAGTATCAGATCCCAGAGGGACTAAAATGCACAGCGGCTGCAGATGCCCACCCGGTCACCAGGAAAGCCCCACTCCAGCACAGCTCCACCCAACGGTCTCTGGTCACAGATGAGCCACACATTATCCCCCCTGCTGCTCAAATTGCTAGGCTAGACTCAAGGGGCAATTCCAGAAAAATAAAGGGATTCACCCACCACGCTTCTCCGTACCCACCTCCTTGGCCCCCCTCACTTTCCCTGGGTCATTCTCCTGCACGCTCGGCAGGGGCAGGCAGCACTCAGAAAAGCTCCTTCCTCACCCCTGCCCCTCCTCTGTGGTAGATTCAGAAACGGCTCAGGACAAGTGTTAATGCTGTACCATAATCACCTAGCACTCAGGGCACACCCTGCCCTCCCCGCTCCGGCTCGGCAGACTTTCCAATCACAAACATTTAGAGCGTCTACCATGCGCCAGTGATCTATAGATGTGTTTCTCTAAAATGATACATGGCTAGAAAGGCATGGACCTTGCCCTCTCAGAGTTTACAACTCAAAGACGACATACATATGGTCCTCTACCACAGGACAAAATGAAATTTAGTGCTGACTAGTAGCAGAGGCCCAGAGATAGTTAAGTCCCTGGCATCTGGAAAGATGAAGGCCAAAATGAAAAATAGTAGCTGATGTTTACTTAGCATTTACCACATGCCAGATTCCATGATAAACTCTTCACATCAGTCACCTCCTTCAATCCTCACAACCACCAGCAAGACAGCTAGCATCAACCCCACTTAACAGTTTAAAAAAAAATCAAGGTGTAAAGAGATTATACAAAATCATACACCTAGTTTAATGTTGGAATGGGGGTCGGCAATAGACCAAAGGCTTATAACTCTCCCCAAATTCACATGTTGAAATGTCAGCCCCCAAAATATTAGGAGGTGGAGCTTCGAAAGGTGATGAGGTCACAAGGAGGAACCCTCATGAATGGGATTAGTACCCTTATAAAAGACACCCCAAAGAACTCCCTTGCCCTTTCTGCCACGTGAGAATCGCAGTCTAGAAACTGGAAGTGGGCCTTCCCTAGAACCCAACCATGCTGGCATCCTGATCTTAGATTTCCCAGCTTCCACAACTGGAAGCAATATATTTGTGCTGTTTTATAAGCCACCCAGTCTATGGTATTGTGTTCTAGCAGCCTGAACAGACTAAGACATGGTCTATCCCAGGTCACTCTGATTCCAGAACTCAAGGCAGGGTTCAAAGGAAGATGAAATGAGGTATCATACTCTTTTATAAGCGGGTCTCCACATTCTTACATAACAATTCATTCATTCTTTCAGCACGTCCCAAGTACTGTTCTACAGTAGTGAAGAAAACAGACAAAATTCTCTGCTTCCATGGAAGTTATAGCACAATGAAATGTAAGTCCTCTTAGAAAATTTCATGTCTTGGGACAAATACTGTAATAGCAGTGGAGCAGAAGGTGATAAAGCCCCTCAGATAAAGATCACAGCCTTGTAGTCACATATTAGGCTTATTAACTTGCTACAGCAAGGGAGACTGCACACCAGAGAAATCATGGCATACCTCACCCAAGGAAGTGACAGCATTATTTTGGATCAGGCAGGCAGGGTGTGGGGGAGACTGGTATAGAAACAACTTAAGTGAAGCCAAGGTCTGATGGTCTCACAGTAGAGCAGGGCTGTGTATAAACGGGTGAATGTTAGCACTAGGTTGAGATGTAGCCCCAGGGTCCCACCTTCTGGAAAAATACAGAACTGAGATATATGTTGAAGGTTGTCCCAAATCCCCTTCTGGGAAGCTCTGCAAAACCAATCAAGGTGTTCCAGCCAAGAATGGGATGTTCCATTATCACTGATGCAATTTCAAAAGCAAAGTTGTGTCAGCCTGAGATTTTAAACAAGGCTTTTCAGCACTATATGCTTCTGTTAATTAAGAAGAATGTTTTTTCACAGGTTCACAAAGGTGATCCCAACCCTAACAACCAGAGTGTTAACAAGGCCACCAAAGAGTGAGGAAGCTGCTCTGTCAGAGGGAGGAAAAAATTTAATGTTGCCAAGACAATATGGGAGGGAGAGGTGAGCTGAGATGCGAGAGTAACAGGGAGAGGTGGAGCCAGTCTGTGGGGGTGAGTGATGATGTGACCCTGACCACACAGACTGGGGAAAGTCTGCGCTCAGGGGTGGTGTCAGAGGATGGGGGCGGGACCTGAGAGGGGAAGGGTGGGGCCTGAGGAGGTGGGGCCTATGTTTCACATCAAGTAAATCTAGTGTGGGACTGGGACAGTGAGCGACCAGGAAGTATATGAGGCTCCCTTGGAAGTTCACCAGAATCTTTGGTATGTGTTTGAGCTTCCAAAGGCCATGAAGTCCTTTCACATCTTAGATCACAAGGGCAGACCAAGCTGACGTCAACCATATAGGCCACAAAGCAAATCAAAGACCTGTTAATTCAACCTACAAGGAATAAATTTAGAGAACACATTCCCTCAAGAAGTGGCCACCTAGATATGCACTCCACCCCTATTAGTCAACAACTGACAAAGTCAGAAGTAGGCCAGGAGAATTCAAAAGGGCCAAGCAGCAAGCAGTTGAGACAAGCAAAATATGAAGAATCTTAAGAAAACCAAGCTAGTGAAGTCAGCACTATTTCCCTGTGCTGCTTCCTCAGGAAGAGGGAGGCTCCACGGGCTTCCTGTGGTCAGTCTAGAAAGGCCAAGGCAGGAGACTTACTGGCATCTGCTAATGGGACTCGGGTGTGTGCAGTTATGTTATCCCAGGAATGCGGAGGAGGAGCTAAGTGAGTGTGATGAGACAAAGATCATCGTAAACCTGACTTGAAAACTGAGTCTTAACATCATGGCATCTTAAGAACATCCATCCTCATGACTGGCTGAGCCCATGAGAAGTCACTGAGTACAAGAGTCGTGGTCCTAAGCAAGGAACCACAAACGGGCTGGAGTCAGACTTCAAGACTGTAAGACAAATCTGTTCTTCAGGGATATTTTGTCCCCCATAGTATCTTTTAAAATTCTTTAACTTTCCAACATTTAAAAAAATAGAACTATTATGTTAGGGGGAAAAAAAATCAAATTACCTCCTCCTGAAGAATCAGGAGATCTAGCAAGACGTGGCCCAAGTTCCCATGTAGCAAAAGGAGGCTGGGGTGGTTGGGGAACGCAGCCTCTGCTTTCCTGAAATCCCCACCCACTCTCAAACATCTCATACTTAAGTCAGTTTTGCTTATTTATATTACCTGGTAAACTCTGGGAGGAGTTTGTAATTCCTGTCTGAAGTACCCAAGTTCATAGTATTTTGCTGGAAAAAAAGTAAATATATGCCATCTGTTCACTCATATACTCAACACTGGTTTTTTTTCTCCAGCATACTGTGCCTTGTAAGGCTGTTTTTTCTGGGCTGGGCGCAGGGAATCGCTTCCCCTCCACCCAGGTTCCCTGCTTTGTTCACCGCATGGTCAGCTTGGGGTCTTCTGTTTGGTTACCAGCGTTTGTGAAGAAGGACAGTGTGACCTCTGGGGCAGGAGGACCCTTGGAGTTAAGAAAGCCGTTAGCAAATCAATCCTAAAGTGATTTATTTCCCAGCAGTAGATAGCAAGGAGGCAGTGTATATTTATCATTTGGACAAGGCCTTAATAAAGATAAATTCGGAGTTTGAGTACCTCTAAGGAAGTGGCTTTAACTTCCGACATATGCCAAAATGCACGTCACAGCTAATTAGGCGGCATTCACATATGCCTTGCAAGTGGGTCTAGGCAGGCAGTGGGTAGGAATGACATGTTCGCCTGCATTGAGATGCACCACGGATGGGCTGAGAACTCAGGGGGCTTTGAGACCCATATCAAGAGTGAAATCCAAGGAGATCCCCAAAGCCAATAATGAATATGTGCTCATTATAAAATCTATGGCAAGACTTTGTTTAGCTGCAGCTTAGAGGGCAAGTGAACAGATAACAGTTACATTCAAGGCATGGATAAAATCATGATTGCTGAATTTCATTTTTGTGTGTCCTGTCTGCATGTGGAAGATCTCTGCATTTACCAAAAAGAAAGTGGGAGGATTTAAAGAGCTGACTCTGTTCTCCAAATGATCTCAGTAACTGGCACTTTGGGCTCTGTCTTGAGAATCGGGACCTGGACTAGGATAAGCCCAACAAGGCCCTTGGGGCACAAAACTGCAGGAGGCACTCACTCTCAGGGACCTGCAGGAGCGGGCCCAGCATGTTCAAGGGAGCACCTCCTGAAATTCTGCTCCCTAGGGCTTGTGGCACCCTGGTTGGAACATCTTCATTCTTGAATTGTGATGCTCTAAGTTCTCACCAAGGAAATGGGAAGGCCAACAACGTGGAATACTTACAAAATCATGTATAACAAGTGTAGTAACAACTTAGGACAGACTGTGCAGATAACATCGCAAACCCTTACACGGTCACAGGAAGGAGGGGCAGGGATCAGGAAAATCTAGTAGCATGCCTGAGTGTTCTTTTCTCAGTTCCAAAGCCCACTAATGGAATTAAGTGCTAACGAGGTACTGCCAAGGAGAGCGAGCCTGCAGGTCGCAATGAGCCCCACTCTGAAGTTCTGTGGTTTGTGGTTGGGGTATTAGTAGATTGTACCAGTGGGGCTAACAGACAAACTCATTTCTTCAACTAGGCTAAGAATCTCTAAAATCTGGGTAACATGACTCATTTGCTTGTGAATTTTTTCCCTATGGAGCCCCAAAGGGAACTTCCCCTTTATGATCATTTCCAAATAGAAAATAGTTCTAGATAGGGGTTCCATCAGGCAGGCTAAGGAAGAGGGGCAGGAGACCTCAGATCTTCTTACTTTGCTCCATGTGGCTCAGGCTAAATTACCAAGTAGCCTTGGTTTTAAAACCCCAGCTCACTTCATGCCCTCTCCCTTCTTCTAGCCCCAGAACATGACTACCTATGTCAGGATTGAGAAAACAGGCAAACATGGGGCCAAGCTGAGAAGTCATTCTCATCCAGCTTTCATTGGAACCGAACCTGAGACTTTCCCAGTGGAGGATCATTGCATGCTTCCAGGTGGGAGGGGTGGGGAACAGCCACCTCTTCAACAAAATTTATCAAACTGGCTCGGGAAGTTCTGTGGGCACAAAAATCACTCTTGTTAAACAGAGAGGCTCTGTGGAAATGAATTCCCAACATAGGGATTAGCATTTCTTTTGAAATGGTCACAGCACACAGAGGGGAAAAATCCTTGATCAAATGTGGTTTCCATTTGCTAAATTCCAATTAGCTCAGCCCTCTGACAGCTTCTCCCTTGGTTTGGGTGCAGGAGTGGGGCTTACACGAGACCATTTCCAAACAAGTGATTGCACTCAGCATAGCCCAGAACTTGGCATAAGTAGGGCTGCCTTTTCAAAAGTTTATGCTCAAACTTCTGAGTTAGTCGACACCGCTTGTCACTTAGTCAGGTATTTCTTAAGTACTTCTCAACGTACAAGACTCTACTCTTGGTCCTGGAGGGGAGGCAGGGCGAGAAAGATACCAAGGAAATCCCGAGTCTGCTATGAGAAGTAACTGTCTAGTAAGGAGGTTCGGATATGCACATGAATAGCCAGTAAGGAACGTTACATTCCATCAGTGGGAAACAGAAAATATAGTCAAATCTCCATACCCAAAGGAGGTTCTGCAGATCCGCGCATGAGTATCTCCAAGGAGCTGGTTAGAAATGCAGCATCTCAGGCCCTGCCCAACGACTGATTCAGAGGCTGTAGTTTAAACAAGAACCACAGGTAATTCTGATACACTTAACCGCTGGAAAAGCCCCAGCCCAGAGCAATTCAGAGGAGAGAGAAATGGCTTTTCAGCTGAGGGGCTCAAGACGGCCCATGAGTCAGATTTTAATCATGTGGCACCAACTTCTAGTTGGCCACCAAAATTTGCCCTCCGTTTCTTCCATCCCTGTGGCTAGACTACACTGCCTAGCCTCTTTCACAGGAGTGACTAATTTCTTTTTGATGGGATGCGAGAAGCAGCACGTGCCACTTCCAGGCTTAGACCTTAAGGGAGTGGACCAGTCTTAGTCACTCTTCTCCTCTCCCCTCCAATTGGAACCTGGATGAGGCGGGCCAGCCTTGACCGCTCAGATGAGAACCACACCCCAGGGGATGGTAGAGCAACAGCCTGTTAAATGGACAACTTATAAGGAGCCTAAGTTCTTGAATGAAGATGCAGAGCCACCGTCATTCTGAAACACAACAGAACTGACAGGAAAAAACGAACTTCTGAATTTTTAAAGCCCTTCTCCTCTATGGTCTCTTTAAAAAAAAAAAAAAAGGCCCTACATTTACCCTCACAAATGCAGACACGTGAAATGCAGATCCAGAGAGATGGTGAAGTGTATTACTGTTGGTTGAAGGAGCAACATCAGTAGACACAGGGGTACGTGTGACTGTGTATGCAGTGTTCAAGGTGTTGCAACAGTTTGGCTGGCAGGAGCCTATAGTATGTGAAGTCCTAATAGCAAAAAAAACTGGAAAGGTATTCATTCAAAATTCAGATTATGGGATCTGGTATTCCAGGCCAATGGTTAACAGGAGTCCTTGATGACCTCACAAGGGAAAGGCATAATGTCTGGGGGAAATTTTTCTAGCAACAGTGTCTGTGATAAGTTGAAGTGGGGAAAGAGACGAAGCCTGGTTAAGATTTTGCAATTGTCCAGCTCAAAAATGGCAGTGAAGAACCTCAACAAGGTTAATTCTAGGTCAAATATAGTGATCAAAGTGGCTATTCTCAATTTAGGGGTTCCCTCCCCAAAAAGTCTGGTAAGAAGCTATGCACTTTTAGAGGTAGAACTAATGATAGAATATCTAGTGTAGGGTAAATTTAGTTGTGCAAAATTCCATAGAATAGTAAATCACCATAGATCTTTGAACATGGACTTGAGCAAAAAAAAAAAATTAGAATATGGAAATGTATATGAATGTACTCATCTGTATTTCTAGAAGGTCAACTAAAACTGAATTTTTGTAAATGAAATGATCTTCCCAAAGAGCTCCTCTTTCTGAGCTCTTTTCTCTTTGACTAATTGTCCACAGTAGACACCTAACATCTGACCTTTAAGTTTCTTTGTCCCAGATTACTATACAGCTAAAGGTATGGCAAAGATTTTAAATCACTCATCACTAAAGCCAAGTAGTTTTGTGTTTCAAATTTTAAGTGCTATTGTAATTTGGCTTTTCAGAAAATTTAGAGTTTGTGAGTTATGCATTAAAGTATGTCTCAGCTATACTAAAAAAAATAAGTGAATTTAATGATAAATATACTTCAAGTTGGTGACTGGTTAGAATTCCAGGATCATAGCAGGATCCAACTGAAGCACTCCTGAGGGTATGAGCACACAAATATTGAACTTGAAAATTACAGGCTTCAAGAGTGCAGAGAGTGCCCTAAAGAAGTTGATTGAAATCAATTACCCTCCTGAAAATTGGGAGGTATTCAGAGAACAATTAGGAAGCATTCAATCCATATTCATTAATACAGAGTGGGTCCCCAAATGACAGAGATATCTGCTGTGATTAACAAAGAAGGGAAATTTTTTTTAAGACCGCCTCATAAGAAACAAGCGTGGGAAAGGCTTACAGAGCGCAATACACAGTAACAGTAACATTAAGTTTTATTAGAAGGAAGCTGCAATCTCATTCATGATGAAATGTACTAATTAATACAAGCCGAAGTGAGGGGCCCCGATTCAGGTGTGTTACCCAACACCGGGAGGAGGGGACGAAACCTCATTTGCCCCTCCCTATGGCTTATTTGATAACTTGATAATTCATCTGGTAGGTCAGGCCCCAAACATAGGCAGAGGAAGGAGGCTTATGTCTCTGAGAAGGTCCCTGGCCAGCAAGCTCCCTGCTGCTGGGCTACATCATCTGGACAGTCTCAGAATTCACTCCAGCCTTAAGAAGTAAAGAATCCAAGCTCTTGGGTGCTAATCAAAGGCCTATCACCTACTTTCTCAGGGTCCTTGACAGAATCACCAATCTCTCTGTAAAATGGTGATAATACTCGTCCCACTGACCTCACAAAACAGGTATTAATAATAATCAAATGTGACTGTATGTATGAAAGGTGATCACTGCTGCACAGAGCAAGAAATTGCTTTATGACTTTGTTCATAACAGCATCTTACTATGTGCCAGGTTCTGTGCCAAACACTTGAATTAATTTCTTCATAACTACCCTGTGGGAATGGGTTCTCTCGTTATCCCGTTTCACAGGTAAGGAAACTGAGCCTCAGAGAGTAACATACCCAAGATCACACAGCTAGTACATGGTAGCACCATCATGTGAGACCAAGCAGTTTGATTCTAGCACCTTATTCTCTAAACCGCTGCATTCCATTACCTCCTGACGTTAATATCTGACATGTGTGTACTATCTTGCCTTCTCTGGGCTGCTAATTCCTGTAATGAACTCCTTCCACACGTCATGAGAACAGTGTACTTCCCTGCAGCCCCTTTAATCAACACCACTGTCTTGTGAGGCAGGGGAATTATTCCCTGTGTCATGAAAGGGAAACCAGACTCAGGGGAAGTAACTTGACCAAAGCCACACAGCTAACAAGTGTTGTGTTCTTGCCAAGACACTGAAGCTGCTTTACCAATTTGGTTTCCTGGGCACGGGGAGATCAGGAAATGTTTCTGTAGCCATTTGATATGAGCATTCTATTCCCTGGAAATAACTTTCACCTTTCTTGAAGTGTTTTATCTAAGTTCTGTAGAATTTAGGAGGTGCAAGGCTCATGAGGTGTCAGAGCATTAAGACAATCACAGCTAAAACTTTAGTAAGGTGCCATCATGGGGACTCTGAGCATCCAAATGCATTCACAAATGACAATCCTAGAAGCTGTTTGAAGACCTAAGCCATTTTTAATAGAGTGCACCTCCTAAGCCCTTCAAGGGTGAATCCACAGACAAGCATGCATGGTTCACGAGCACACCAAGCACAGCATACAAAAGGACTCCTTTGTGGAGACTTTAACTGCCAAGAGTAATTTGTTTGAATGCAGAATTCAGCATTGGTCAATGACTGAAGGTCAGACTTAGGTGACCTCTCATCAGATTTTAAGTCAACCCTGAATCTCAGCCATCAATACGATTCCCATCCCCGCCACCCCCCAAAGGCAAATGAAGTACACCTGAAAGGCAGAGGAGTCTTGCTCCGGGAATGCCTTCGTTCCCCTTCTGGCTTTCAGCTCTCCAGCTGCCCAGTGCCCTCCTGCCGCTGAGGACCATCTGGTACTGCCCTCCCTGCAGGACTGCATGTCTCTCACCTCCACTTATCTGTCTAAGTGACCCCTTTCCTTAGGGCGGCACATGGGACTGCAAGCAGCTCTGAGAAATTAATTACGACGATTTGTTAATGGCTAAAGAGGAGTTTTGTTATTCAGCCCACATGTATCCCACCCTAGCAAACAGGAGGGGGCATGGTACAGTCAAGGACAGCTGGCCTAAAAATCCACTAGGCTGAAAGTTGGGACAACAGGGTCCTAGTCCAAGGTCTCTGAGCTGTGTCATTTTTGGATCAGTATCTGAACCTCTTACCCATTTGTGGTACTCCCCTGCCTGCCTCCACAGTCTATCCCGGCCTAGCCTAAATTGAAGAGGACTTATTTTGGACTTTTATACGTTTTTTCAACAGAATTAAGACTGGCTTTATTTAGGCTTACACACATTTTACTGCTCCCCAGAAGAGGGCTTCTCCTTCCTTTAATTGAGTCTGACTCTATAATTCAAATAACTGATGGAAAGTACATGTCCAGAGCATTCTTAGAGTATTTTAAATTTCGGTCCAATCTTAAAGAGTTGTAAATGTAAAGATAAAAGTTTAAGACTTGATTCTCTAGGACAGTAAGAAATCATGGAAACTTTCCAGGCAGAGGAGTGATGTAAATACGGTTGAATCTGTAATACTAAGTACTTAATTTAAGATCACCTATGAGCTAACAACCATGCCCAGAGCCTTACACCATTACCTGATCCTTAAGACAACCCTGTGAGCCAGGTATTATCTCCCACATTTTACAGATGAGGAAATTGAAGCACAGACAGGTTACAAAACTTGTTTAAATGCATCTGGGACATAAACCAGGTCAGTCTGATTTTAAAGCCTATGTGCTTTACCACTATATTGAGCAGAGTCCACTTGCCTGGCGAATCAAACTCAGTGTGCATCAGGAAGGAAGCAAAGTGCCCCCAGTCCCACCCCACCCTCTTCTCCCCACCCAAACTGCCAGCTGCTAAAAATGTCATACAGAGATTTATCCCACTAAATGATTCAGGTCCCCTCCCACACAGTGGCCCTTGGAGCTCCCATAGGTCATACTCCCTTGATAGAGTTTTCCACACTGAGTAGAATGGGATAGAGGACAAGAGGCAGACTCTGGGAATCTAGGAGGTGAGGAAAAAAGGGATGGACAGACAGACCATCAAGGGGTTAAAAGGAATGAAGGAGGCTGGGAAGGCAGTGAAGAGAGTACCAAAGACAAATTTTTCTGACTTCCTAACCTGACCAGTGGTTGGTTTACATATTATAGAAAGCAACCTAAGTAATGTTCCTTCTGCCTTGGAATGAAAAAAGAATGTTCCTCAGTATTTCAAACCATCAAACTAACTCAAAGACTCCGTTTTACTACTAACAAAAAGTGGCTAGGAAGATAGATTTCTCAAAACTTTTGCCTCGGCTAACAGCATCTCTCCTGCTCCACGATCCTTTCTTTACCGCATACCTCACTCCTGACTCACGTATGCCACTTTCAACTTTGGAGCAGATTAGGGCCAAGTGCAGCTTGTCTCCTGATTTTGCGCATTTCTTGAGGAAGGCAGTGAGCGCTTCTGGTCCTGAGTAAAATTGGCAGCCACAGGGAGATAAGGGTCCTAAAGCAGCCTCACCTGTCTAGTGCCCCCAGGCTCTAATAGCCTGATGAGCCAAACTGCTTTCTAGAATATACCAACCACTGGCTGAATTACAAAGTCAGAAAAATCTGTCTTTGGTACCCTCTTCACTGCCTTCCTAGCCGCCTTCCTTCCTAAAGACCTAAGCTAAGCAGAGATCCTCACACAGTAGGGAAATGGCCATAAGAATAGTAAGAGTCGGCAGCATCCAAAGAAAGACTCATCTCTCACTCATCAGACAGGCCAGGCCTTGATGCAGGAAAGACTATGGCTGCTAAGACTTGCTTCAGTGGCTGGACCTTATATACTCTCTGAACTCCAGCAGAGTTGTGTGAACTCCAGCTCTTACTATCGTAAATTCCCCCCCAAAAAAGTTTTTACCTCTTACTATTTGTCAAGCAGGCACTGGAAGAGGCATGAGATCACAGAGATAAAGAAAACACAATCCCCAATAACCCCACCTTGGTCGCCATAGGATACCTCATACATTATTGGACTCACCATTTCCTCGCAGACCAGAAGGCAAGATCCTGGTTTCTCCAGGGCCCATTGCAGAAGCGCAGTCTGTAATCAGGAAGAACAAATCTCACTCTGTACTGGTTCTGTTCTTTTTACTTTAACCTTTGTCTTCGATTGCTTCTGTTCCTTTTACTTTAACCTTTATCTTTGATTGCTTTTGCTTAGTCTGACTAGCTCAAGCAGGACCCTGTGGGGGGGTCCTCCCTGGTATAAATCCTTTCCAAGTCCCCGCATTTCATGTTTGTAGGAAATAGGCCTCTTTCAGCCTCCTTGACCTTCCCTGAGTTCCAAAGAGCTGATTCAAACAATCGCTCATCAAGGGAGGGAGGGACTGAGTGGGGGGCGGGGGGTGGAGGGGAGGAGGAGCCCTCAAGAAACCACAGTGCAACATTGGGGCAGGGTTCCAGTTCCTCCGGAAGGAATATACAAAGTACCTTTGCGTTGTTCTGCAGGAACTAAGGCCCCCACCCAGGTGGGGGATGGTGACTTTAGGCTGAGCTCGAAATTCCTGGAAAACCGCCCTGCTGCCTCACCGCCAACCATTTAGAAGTCACACATCCCGCAGCCTTCATCCCAAGTTTTGCCTATAAAACCTCTTTCCCAAGAATATCAGTGAGTTCGGGGTTTTTGAGCACAAGCGCACGTTCTCCTGGCTCGACCCTGCGAATAAAGCGGTCTCCACTCCAACCTCCGACTTCCCGGTTTGCTTAGCCTCACAGTGCGTGGGGCACCCGATAGCGATTGGTACGAGGTAGGCAAGTTAATCACTAAAGGGATATTGCCTCTGGCAGCTTAAAATATACCTAATGGCCCCTTTCCCGGAACCCTGCCTCCTTTGCTAGAACCTTAAGCTAAAATACATTTTTTCTTTTTTTTAGCTCGCAGGAACCTCTTGACCTGGCCCAGGTTTGAAGGGCTGCAAGAAAGAATGTAACAAGTCCCCACCCCCCGGGGTTCTGCTCCGCCCCCCCCCCCCCCCCCGCCAAGGACCTATTACTGCCTCCTCCCGGCATCTCCCCCCCTTTGTAGCACAAAAGAAACTAACATTCCAACCACGGCAAGTGGGTTCTTTACACGGTTCGCCATCTTCTCGGTTTGCTGGCTTTTCCCGAATAAAGTCGCTATTCCTCGCCCCAACACCTCATCTGTCGGTTTATCGGCCTGTCCGGCGACAAGCAGTATGAGCTCGGACACCGTAACAAATATAGGTGGCAAACAAGATTATAAACAAAGCGAATCCTACTTTTACACCAACTCGAGAGACTTGCGTTCTCCTAGTAGATCTCCAGTGAGCAATAGCTGCAAACACTTTCCTTTTGACTCTTTTCAATGGTCTACATGATAGGGTAACAAAGCATAAACGCATGAAAGAAGCACCTTCAATTTTAAGGAACGCTTTTGTACTCTAAAAAATAACCTCCCCAATAACGTAGTTGATCTTTTAAGCAAGTTTGACGAACCTGGTCTTCCTAAAGTCGGGCCGCCTGCAGCAGCAACTTCTCCCCAGCCCCTCTTCCACAAAGCAACCTCCTAGATTTAAATACACCCCCAGAGGAAAACACGTCCCCTCCCAGCAATACTTGCGTGAACCCACAGCTGCTGCCTATTGTTAGGCATCAACGCAAAGCAATCAGACTTTCTTTGTATCGGCTGAAAAAACGAGGAAATCGCACATCTATGCCTAACTGCCTCACACCTGTGCTCGCAAAGGTGGCACCAGTACTGAGCATCTTGTGACTAAATCTGGAAAATTGTCTACTTCAAGCCAAGTGACTTTCAGCGCTTTAGGTAAGCTTGAAACCTCTCTACCGGCTACGTAGGATTTGGAATACACATGTTTGTTCCTTTCTCCTGGTAATCTTTCAAGTCTAAGCTCTGGGTACATGACCTCCAGACCATAGCTATAGGCAGACACTCCAGACAGAGAACTTAGGTGGTGTGTCTGCAAATTAGCCAATAGGAACTCCCTAAGTGCAGAGAGGACTCAAGAGAGAAACTGAAACTCAATCCATAAGCAGACTCTGTTTCCAAGTAATAATGGCAACAATTTATTGTGTGCTTACTATATGCCAGGCACTGTTTTAACCATTATCTCATTTTTTACAGGTAAGGGAACTGAGGCATGGATCTGCTAAGTAACCTGCCAAAGATTGCACAGCTAACAGATGGGAACCCAATTAACTCCATGTGTTTTTAATTAATTTATTCCGCTTACTACTCAACACGGTTAAAAATACTTCTGTTAAACCAATTATAATTTGCTGATTTTAAAATCAACAGAGCCTTTAACTAGTAGAATTTTTATTTGTTTCTCTTTGCCATAGTATTTACAGTTTGCTTTAGTCAGACAAACGGTAATGCCCCTGCTCTAGGCATAGCCAGCCATCAGGAATCATTCTAAATCTGCTCCTGTTCCTCTTTAGCCCTATCAAAATCATATACCCCCTCCAAGATCCAACTCAAATACTCCCTCCTCTCTGAACCTCTTCTAGTCATCTAATTAGGTATGATGTCTTCTTCCTTATCTTTCTGCTTTGGGAAATTATGATGGTATAGCTTTTAGTAGCTATTGGGATGACTATTTTATCCTCACCTTCTATTCAACCATAAAATCCTCAGAGGCAGAAACTGAGTCACACTCACCTATGAATTGTCCACATAGCCTAACACAGTGCCTTGCAATAGTGGATCCAAATGCATATTTACTGAATTGAATTTCCAGTTGAGAACTACAGTCACATCTTGCTATTAAACAAAGAACTGAGAACAGTGAGAGATGTAGGGGGAAAAATGTAAATTGGAAGAGATGTCAGAATTGTCATAAATTCTTATTAAGAAATAAGCAAGAAGGAAATACGTATAAGTACCACAAGTCTACATGGTGAAGGAAGCTAGGAAGAGTGTGAACCAGGTGGCACGAGAATGTGCCAGGATGAAAACCACAAGGTCATCAAGAGGACAGCTAGGAATTGCTAATATCCTGATCACAGGTCTGGGGGAACAATGGGAATCCCACATGATCCAGTAATTGATCAAATAATTGAAAGTGATAAATGTCAGAACATAAAGTCAAAAAGAGTCAGCTAATGGAAAGAGAATAGGCAAAACCATATAGAAAGTTTAATTACTTCATGCAGTATAAGAAGTCATCAGCTGGTTGAATGTCAAATTATTTCAGCAGAAATTGGGGCAAAGAGTATAATTTTGGAAGACTTATCATTGTTGACTCACTCTTCCAAAAGAGGAGAGGAGTAGCTTCATTTTGTAATACACACTAACAGTTTTTCTGATCACTCAGATTTTCACATCTTATTAATCATCCTGTTGCTCTTTTGGAAAGTCCCTCACTGAATAGTCAGCAGACTAGAGAATCCAAGCTAAACCTAGATCTTTAAAAAAAAATTCTTAGAAACCCTGTCAAAATCTCATAATAAGAGGGAAGGTCCACATTTGGAATGAGGTCTGTGAAGGGACCTGAGTCAAAGATCTAGTCCCTCGCCCATTTCTTACAGTTGGGCTCAGCTCAGACTCTCAATCAGTGGTTCCCATATGCCGGCTCATGGAACCGAGCCAGTCTGTGTACCCCTGCTGGGGATGAAATAAAAACAAAAAACAAAGATAACAAAGACTAAATTTAATTATGTTTTCATTTTTATTTTTTGATGTGTCTATTTTTAAATTCTTATTTATTCATTTTTTTTACAGCAACTTAGTCATAAAATTTAATGTAGTCAATGAAAATGGTCGTTTTTATTTTAGTACTCTGGCCTTTCTGCTTGCTTGTTATTAAAGTGCCTTTTCTTTCATAAAATAATAATAATAGTAGTTAGGAGTTGTTTGTGTGTGTGTGTTCTTACATGGCAAAATTAATTTCTAGCAATTTAATATTAGTTCTCCAAGTATATATCTATATTTATCTATACACACTCACACATACACAATTTTTTCTTTTTTTTTTTTGCAACTGGCCTGAGAACCCCTGCTCAGAAAGATGTTGATAACTTTAACAAGGGTATGGAAGGATTAGAACAAACCAATTCCAATTAACAGCTGAACTCTGCAGTTAGGTAGCCATTTTCTTCAAGTACAAAGGACAGTAAATTTTATTTAGTTCAGTTATACAGTAATATTAATTTCTTGCAAGTCTATCATAGGGAAATCTATGAATTAATATTGTTAAGGTCAGTGTTACGCTAAGGTATTAAGACACATGACTAATAATCATTCTGTTTAATGTGCAGAGCATGTAAATAGTGCTTCTGAACATTCTAAAGAGAGATGCATTCATCTATTTACCCTTGAATCAGGCACCCCCAGATTGCAGCATATTTGTATTTATAGATTTTTTTTTTCCCTTGGAACGCAGCCTCACGGACACCTCAGTGCAGTCTCTCACCATCCTTTTGCAGCTTCCTGGTGGAGATGACATTTGCTCAGCTAGAGAATAGACACTTTCTGGCTGAGTTGCTCATCACATCGATACCCCAAGGCCTGGCTGATTTGCTGTCAGAGGACTCCAGCTGTTTAGCTGCCACGATGTGTCTTTCGTAGGAAAAGACATTTCTTGGAACATCAACAGCTTGATAGGGACTGAGGAGTGCAGGGGAGAAAACTGGAAATTTTGGAGGAACAGAATGGTTTGAACTTGGAGGAGGCATGAAGAGAAAGGGATATTGGGAGACTTGCCCCCACCTGTGTTTGAAAGACTCATTTTCAGAGCTAACCTTACCATTCGAGATAAGCGACCCTCCACAGCTTAGAGGGTCAAATGTTGGAAGGAGAAGTGGTCTATTACCCACCCTAGGGGTGAACAGATCAGATGTGGATGGAAAACTCATCAGAAAAGCTAGAAAATGCCTCATGAAGTGGTCAACAATCTCACTTCAATCTGATTTTCTTTGTGCCTTGATTTCTGAAAATCATGGGTAAAGAATACTCTCGGGCACGCTTCTAAGACCCAGAGAGCAAAACACTGGCCAAAGATCCTTAAATTCTAAACGCTCCTTGGGGAAGCAGAGTTGGTAGCAGGAACACGCAGGAGGGAGGGGCGTGCACGGGGCTAACGAGGCTGTGCTGGCCAGTCGGGAGCTCAGGTGGGCCAGTTAGCTCTGCTTTCTTCCCAGCCATTTACTGACCCCTGAACTCTGGCCAATCATCTCACAGTTCTATGCCATTGGTCACAGGGGTCGCCAAGAGAAGGTGGTTGGCTCAGTGAAAACTAACCAGCAGAGACAGAGCTCCAGGGGTCCCCTGTATGTACGAGGGGGCTGCACAGCCACACTTCAGGGCACCAAGTGCAATTTTACAGCCTGCCGAGTCCTTCTGCCCCCATACCTTCCACTCTCACTGCTCTTCTCATCCTCTTTTGTCGTTGTTGGCTTGCCCATTTGTTTCTCCCACTCAACTGAGTGTCTTCCCCCAACTCTGTCACCCTGGCGCCTCACACAGTTTTGGCACAGAGTAAGCACTCAATAAATCTTTGCCAAATGAATGACAGAATATGAGGGGCCGAGCTTCAGGGTTCCCAAGCATTGTTTATAACAACTCAGTGGGTCACCAGTTTCACCATAAAATTCTGAAAAAAAAATCCCCAAAGAAAATGCATGTCATTCACTCTGAAAATTGTAATAGACAAAAGTCTTTGCCAAAATATTACCACCTATGTGCCAAGGGACAGATGTGAATAGTAACAAATTAAGTAGCCTGCCAGGGTAACAGTTTTTGGTCCTCAAATGACCTCTTAATTTATTGTAAGTATCGCCCAGGTGTTACAACACCTTGATGTATTTAATACGTTTTCCCCAAACCTCTACCCTAGGCTCTAATCAGTTTTTGAATTTAAAAAATCATAATCTGCATTCACAATGGTGGTACTTTGGCCCTAAATGTCAGATGGAGAAAGGTTAGGAGAAGGAACACCCAGTGAGGTAGCCACTATTATTAGCATGTGCATTTTACAGAGAGAGAAACTGAAAGTCAGTATCGATGTGATTTTCCCAGTCGCTTACCAGCCAGCCAGGTATTGTGTTTTTTCCCCAAAATTTTATTTGAAAAATGTTTTAAAATACAGAAAAACTGAAGGAGATTCTGTGTGAAGGAGATAAATGGAGGAACTTCAAGTAAGGTGGGGGTGTACACACAGAAAGCATCAAGCAGTCGGAAAGCACAAAGGCTAAGCTGAGTGTGGTGGAAACCTCAAGTCCATCTTGGAGCACAGCGGGAGAAGGAGCTGGAAAGACTGGGGAGGGCCATTTATGGTTCTATTTCAGCAGACAATAGCGAGGTAGAATGGACCTAATCGTCACCTGAAACTAATTATATGTGTCAATTACAGCTCAGTTTAAAAAAGAACCCAATCACAACCACACTATAGGAAAATTGAGTTTGTGGCATTCTATTCAGTTGAATCAACATTTTGCAGTTATCTATTATGTGCTTCATAAAGAGGACTGTAGGAAGAAGAAACTAAAGACTATGGTGAGGATTAGGGGAACTCATGGGTTATCTACTATCATTATCCAGGCTTAAAGCAATGAACGTCTTAACTAATACCGTGAAAATGGTAATTGAAAGATGGAAACTTATCGAGGAGGTAGAACTGAGAGCCCTGGTGACTGGATGTGGTGCTGGGAAGGGTACTAATCTCTCTTCTGCTTATAGCATATAGCTACCTGCCAATAGCAGCAAATGTGAATATTGGCCGTAGTTCCCATATAGAATGGGGCCTTCCTTTTGTAGAATTGGGTCTTTTTCCATTATCTCTGCTAGAGTATGGCTCTCTCCCCACCACTCTGGAGTAACTGTGTCTATTTGAACCTTTACGCTTCAATGCAGTGTCACAGGAATCACAACTACTTAGGCCATTGACATCCAAGTGAAGGAAAAATACTCACTAGGATTTTTGCACATGGCCAAAAAAAGGTGATTGTTTCCCAGGAACATCCAAAGGAAATACCAAGGAACAATCCTACCACCACCAGAAATCCTTCTTCCACTGACGTTTCAAATGCCTGACAGTTTCACCATTCAGTGAGAGAATTCAGAGACAAAGATTCAACACTTAGGCCCTTTTGGAATCATGTGCATTGAAGTTATATGGAGACATTTTTGCTTGAAAGAAGCAAGAGATTGGCATGGGTTCATGTATCTGGTGCCTCAACGACCCTTTTTCATTGAGTAGAATAAAGCCCTCAGAGAACAGGACTCTGGAAGTAGTTAAGTGAGGGTGCATGTGGGGATATTAAGAAAGTCCACAACAAGAAACAGGCCCAGATAGAGCTCCAGTTTGTGGGTGCATGGGTGCCTATGTCAGTCGATCAAGACTATGAATGAATGGGAAAATAGGCCCCTAGAAGGCAATCTTAGCAGAGTATCTCCCTCAAAGGTTGTCCTGTCATCAAAGTGCTGGGGTATGAAAAGTCCAAAAGGGTAGGAATCACTGGCCTAAGTAATAAAGATTTATCTGCAATAAACCAAAGCTCTGAAACTTAAAAATGCCAGTGTTATAACTTTGGTTCCTGGCCCAGGACACCTGACCATCCTCTGCATACATCTCAAATATTTTCCCCTCCAGGGCCCTGCGCTCTCACAAAAGACAGTACTTACAGAATCACTAAGGAGAGCCTCATTGCTCAGCTCCGCTGCATACATGTCAGTGTACTCAGTGAACCCCTGCTAATTGGTTAAAGACACTGCAGCCTTACAGGGCAGCGAGGGGAGGGTGGAGCTCAAGGCACCCAGTGTCAAAGTAATGAACAGGGGAAGTGAAGCGAAGTGAAGCCAATGATCAGCAGCAGCAGGAGCTACAAAGAAGCCTTCAACCAACCTTCACACCTCTGACTTTAACTAAAGAGCCGCTGAAGAAAAGGGGCCTGTGAGGCTTAGGACAAAAGGCAGGACTGGGCAGAGTATGTATTGGATCGATGTGCGTTGAGTGAAAAAGTCAGAAAAGTAGCATGGGGCCAGGTCGAGGTGCCCAGTGACCAGAGGTAGATATTTGCTTTTATCAGAAAAAAAAAAATCCTCCACCTCCCCCACTATTTTGTAGCATCTGGTTTTTCTTCTAAATTCATGAGACTGTCTCTCTTTTGTTCCTTTATAAATACTTAAGAGATGCAGCCCTTTCTGTGCGATCTGACTGTGGGTGACTGTAACACAACTTCTTGTAATCCAAAGAATGAGCCTGGTTTACACGAGAGACCCTTTGATTTGGACCCCACGCACATGGAATTGGTGATGACTTAACTAGTGGATACTATAAATAAGATAATCAGAGGGTTACTTAATCTATTGAAAGACATATCCAGCTAACAATTTATGGAAAACTCAAGAATAATTCACATTCAGATTTTTAAGTGGCCCTTCTAAGAATGCATATCCCAGGCAATAGAACATTAAAACGCTTCATTAATTCAGACTGGTCTCTGCTCAACATCTCCATCATTTGTTCCCAATCACTGATGAAATATCTTAGTTCACGAAATATGGAGAGTGATTTGGCTGCACAGGTATAGCTAAAGCTAAGTGGTCCCTGAAAAGCTTGGAATTTGAGATGAGAGACTAAAAGCCCTTAGAGACTGTCTTAAAACGTGGAGAGTTCTCTGAGTTCAACGAAGGATATTCTCATGAGTTTAAAAAAAATAAAAATCTTTATCCACTTCAGTTAAGCTTTATCACTCTACACACAGTTTCCACTTGTTAAATACCACTAGGATCTGTTCTACCTTGGGAAAAAAGAAAACTTCTTTTAGGTCTCTAGAGATGTGAAAAAAAGAATCAAGCAGCTTCTAAAATGAAGTGGACACTCCATATGGTTTCTCTTCCCATTTATGCACAAAGAAGCCTTTCCTAAGAACTTGCAGAGAAGTCTTTAAAACATATTCCTAGGAAAAGAAAGCGAGAGACTGAGCTCAGGGAAGAACTAGGAGACAAGACCAAAATGTGAAGGCTAGAAATTCCAGCCCCTGCTTGCCAAAGTATACTGAGGCTGAGATTAGCAGAATTGGAATATCTTAACAAAGGTAATCCAGCTCATTATACCCCAGATGAGATTGGAAGTGATGAAATATTGGGGGAGGGAAAAAAAACAGAGTCTGTCTCTAAATAACCAACAACAGCTTTAGTTCCAAAAATAAACTGTAAGATGGGCAGTCGTAGCAATCCAGGTATATATTAAGGCAAGTAAGAATAAAAGAATAAAACTGAATGGAATATTTCCTCCTTATTGTGGTGTATGGCGGGAGGAACTGTTAACATGGAGAGACCCAATTTGAACGCTAAGGAAGAGAGAATGAGCTAGAATGCCAGTCTCTGCCTTTACATTGCCTTTCCAACCCAGCTTGCTTTTAGCATCTCAGAGAAAAGAGGAGACATACACAGCAGGGAAAGTGCTGTATTTTTGATGATGAAACAGCTGTCAAGAGACCTATCCTCTAATCCAGCTGTGTTCCTTCCTGGTTGTGTGACCTTGGACATTTCACTAAACTTCTTATGGCTCCAGTTACCTGGTTTGTAAAATAAGAGCCTTGGTTTAATTGTGTAGTGGTGGATACAATGCGATTGTGTAAAATATCTTGAAGCTCCTTAAGTATTATAAAAATATTGTATAATATTATCATTGCTTTAATACTCTATGATTCAGTGGGAGAAGTTGCCAAGATGTCAGAGTAGAGGGACGCAGTGCTCACCCTCCCTCATGAATACAGCAAAAACAACATCTACATATGGAACAAATCTCACAGAATACCTACTGAACTTTGGCAGAATATCTCTTACAATCGGAAATACAAGGAAATCCTCACAAAACCAGGTAAACAACAAGTTTCTACTGTATAGCACAGGGACTATATTCAATATCTTGTAGTAACCTATAATGAAAAAGAATAGGAAAAGGAATACATGTATATGTATGACTGAAGCATTATGCTGTACACCAGAAATTGACACATTGTAAACTGACTAGACTTCAATTAAAAAAAAATGCAGCATGCAATAAAAAAAAATACTCTATGATTCAGTGATCCCATAGACCCAAGAAATAATTTCCAGACAGCAGAGATTCAGCTAAGGGGAGTATGTACATGTGTGTCCCTGCACAGAGGAGGGGAGGGGAAGAGCAAAGGAAAGAAATAATCCAGCATGAGTGCACAAGAAAACCAACCAGAAGAACATAGATGGTTTAAAAATAAATTGACATCTAGTTACGTTGATTTACTCTAAATAAACCTGCAACCGGGATGGGTCACAGCCTGAGAAGTCTTTCGTGAACACACACTCGAACTTTCAACACAAATCCTGCCTCAAAGTCTGGTCTAGAATTCTAAGCAATCAAGCAGTAGTGGTAGTGAGATCACAAATCTACCACATGTTTAACTGGCCAAAGTTAACTGGACTTAGAGCAGGTAAATCTATCAAGCAATGTTCCAAAAGAACTGTGCAAGAATATATAAGCTAGGTCGTACATTGAGGCCCTTGGAAAACAGCCACAGCATTTCTTCTAAGAATTACTGTTGCTATTACTTAGAGCTAGGATCTGAACCCAGACAGGCCGACTCCAGAGCAGTACTCTCCTCTACTGCGCATCTGCTGGAACAGTCCTTGTGAGTGACTTTACACAGGCATCTCACATTTTAGATTAACAAGGGTTTCCTTACTCTTTCTATAAATCAACTGCTATTTTCCTCACTGATTTACATGAAAATTTCAGATGGACTGTCAATTTGAACTTGTTCTTAACAAATTAGTCTTAAGCTTCATTGCCTCCACCCTCTCTCCCCCAATCTTCTCTGCCAAGTACTTAATGATGTATAAACAAGCACAAATACGAAAGGAAGCCCAGTATGTAGAGGACTCCTTTAGCAGTCTTTTAATAGGCTGAAGAGTCCTTTCAAGAAGTGAGTGATTCCTCAATAGAACAGATCAGAAAGTCCAGAAATAAATCCAAACACATATAGGAATTTGGTACATGCTAAAAGTGGTATTTAAATCCATGAGGAAGAGATAGTTGAATAAACGGTGTTGAGACAACTACGTAGAAATCCAGAAAAAGTAAAGTTGAAGCCACAACTCACACCTAACCCAAATAAATTCCAAATAGACCAGGATGTTAATACAAAAAATATAACCATGAAAAAGACTAGAAAAGCGAAATCATGTTTTTAATCATCTTTGAGTGGTGAGAAGTCCTTTCTAAGTATGACACAAAACCCAGAAGCCAAAAAAGAAGTTTGATACAGTTGACTACCTGAAAATAAAAATTGCTTCATGGTAAAAACTTCCATGAGGTTAAAAAAAAATGGCAAACTGAGAAAATATTTGCAACACATATCACTGAAAAGGGGTTTTCTTAATATAAAAAGATCTATAAATCATATAGATCAAAGATCTATAAATTGATCTATAAATCAATTTTAGAAGACCAACAGGCAAATAGGAAATGATCAAAGGACAATAAACAGATTATTTATAGAATATAAAATACCAAACATATAGTTTTTCAATTTTATCCATAATAAGAGAAATACGAATTAAAACCTCACTGAAATACTACTTTTCACCTGTCAGACTAATGATGTGGAAAAAGTCTGCTAACACACTGTGCTAGTGAGGATGTAGGGAAACGGTCACTCTCCTAAGTTGCTGAAGGGAGAATAATTGGCACAACCGGTATGGAGATCAATTTGCCCATATCTATCAAATTTGAAACGTGCTTACCTTTGGACCTAGAAATTCCCCTTTTAGGAATTTATCTTATAGGTATGTTCATGTATAGTAAATGACACATGTATAAAGATATTAATTGGAGTATTTTTGTAGTAGCTACAGATTAGAAACACTTTAAATGTTTATCAATAGGATATTTGATTATCAATTATGGTAGAACCAAACATTGGACATCGACATGTTACTGGTGGAAAATGCCCTCCAAAATATATACTTAAGTGAAAAACCAAGGAACATAACAACACTTAAAGTGTGCTACAATTTGTCTAAAATCTGGGGGTAAAATATATGTATGTGAAAGTAAGCAGAGCATAATGGTTAAGAGCATGGACTCTGAAGTCAACCATCTTGGATTTAAGTCTTGGCTCTACCACTTAATAACTATGTGCCTCAATCTCATCTATAAAGTGGGATAATTATATTACCTACTTTGCTGGGCCTTTCTGAAGATTAAATTACTTAGTTGATATTTGTCAAAGTCTTTGAACAGTGCCTGACACATAGTAAGTACTATTTAAGAATCTGTTAAATAAATATGCAAAGAATATACTTGGGAGGTCACGTAAGAAGTTTTATCTGGCTAAAGGATAGAATGAAAGATTTACGTTTATACCTTTTGAATATTGTATCAAAAGCTTACATAATACCTGTCTTTTTAATTAAATGATTCTATGTCTAAATGATTTCATTTCCCCAGCATCTTAGATTGGCCTCATCTCCTCCACCTATACTCTTCTTTGGCCCATAATTTCCACTTCCCATGCCTTTCACTATAGCTTTTTACTAATTTTAATATCCCTTTCCTTTCCATCACCTCCGTCTCCTCATTTGTCTGAAACTTCCTACACTCATTCATGATTTCACTACCTTTCTGCTGCTGACTCCCCAGGGCACTTTTTACCAAAATGCCAGCATCACAAGCTCAGCATTTCAAATCTACATACCTTGTCACCTCAGACTCAGTGAGCGTGTCATCCCTCTCTCATCTGAACCTCCCTACTTTTTAATCTCCTAAGCTAGAAACTGGGTTCTTTGCTTTGACTCTTCCCTCTACTTCATCCCCTAGACCCACTAAATGCATCAATTTATCCTTTCACTTATCTCTTCCTCACATTTGCTGTTGCAGGCATATTGCCCTAGGCCAGTGTTAATAACATGCATACTTATTACCTGGAGAGCTTGTTAAAATTCAGATACTGAATCAGTAGGTATGATTGCCAGCCTAGAAGATGGCCTCTAATGATCCCCATCTCCCAGTATTCACCTCCTGTGTCGTCTCCTCCTCTATGGTATCAGGGCTGGGCTGCATGACCAAAAAATAGGACAGAAGTAATGGGATATCCTATCTCAGATTAGATAATAAGACAATGTGGCTTTTGTCTTGGTTGTTGTCTCTCTCCCTCTCTCTCTTAGATCACTCACTCTGGGGAAAGCCAGCTACCATGTCAAGAAGTCACTTAGGCAGCCTATGGAGAGGCCAACATAGCAACTAATTAAGATGTCCAGCCAACAGCTAGTGAAAACTAAAGCCTGCCAAGGGCCACACCAGTGAGCCTGGAAGCAGGCCCACCAGCTCCAGTCAAATCTTCAGCTGACTACAGTTCCAGCCAAATCT
Organism: Vicugna pacos; assembly: GCF_048564905.1. Lineage (NCBI taxonomy): Eukaryota > Metazoa > Chordata > Mammalia > Artiodactyla > Camelidae > Vicugna > Vicugna pacos. Next base: position 89,898,830 of record NC_133023.1, read on the forward strand.
TGACTATAACCTTATGAGAGACCCTGAGCTAGAACCATCTGGCTAAGCCGCTCCTAGATTCTTGACCACAAAAATGTGAGATAAATGTTTGTTGTTTTAAACTGCCAAGATTTGAAGTCATTTGTTATGGAGCAGTAGATAACTTACACAGTAGGTCTGGTGGAAGGCCTGAAAAATTCTGCATTTCTAACAGACACAAATGTTGATGCTGCTGGACCGTGCTTGAGTAGCAGGCCACATACCATTGCAACAGCTTGTCACCTAGTCCCTACCTCAATTATCTCTCTGCTCCAATCCCATTACATCCCTGTTTCCCAATGCCAGACGTTTCTCTATTACCTACCATATAAAGTCAACATCCTCAGCCTATTATCAAAATGACAAACGATAACAAGTGTTGGCAAGAATGAAGCTTTGTGCACTGTTGGGAATGGAAATTGGTGCAGCCACTATGGAAACAGTATGGAGGCTCCTCAAAAAATTAAAAATAGGACTACTATCTGATCTAGCAATTCCACTTTTAAATATATACCCAAAGGAATTGAAATCAGTATCTCCAAGGGATATCTACACCCCCATGTTCATTGCAGCATCATTCACAATAGCCAAGATAAGGAAACAACCTTCATCAGATGAATGGATAAACAAAATGTCATATTTTCATTTATCTATTTATTGGACATTAATCAAAATGGAATATTATTCAACCATAAGAAGAAGGAAATCCTGCCATTTTCAACAACATGGATGAATCTGGAGGGCATTATGCTAAGTGAAATAAGCCAAAGAAAGACAAATACTATATGGTGACACTTACATATGGAATCTAAAACAAAGAAATCTGATTTCATAGAAACAGAGAATAGAATGGTGATTGCCAGGGCCTGGAGGGAGGGGAAAACAGGGTAATACAAGTCGAGGAGTACAAATGTTCAGTTATAAGAAGAATATGTTTTAAGGATCTAACATAGAGAATGGTGACTGTAGTTAATAATAGAGTATTGTATACTTGAAAGATGCTGAGAGTAGATCTTAAGCATTCTCACCACTAAAAAAAAAGTTAACTGCGTTAACTATGCAAAATGAAGGGATGTGTTAATTATCTTGATCTTGGTAATCACTCTACAATGCCTATATGTAGCAGATCATCACATTGTACATTTAAATATATACAATTATATTTGTTAATTATTCTTAAATGAAGTTTAAAAAGAAGTCCTCAGCTTGCCTTTCAAGATCCCTTAGAAGCTGGCTCTATTTAAGCTTTAGAGTCATTTTTCCCACTGCTCTCCACCAGGCACTTTCTCCTCAGATGGTCTTCTGCATACATCGCATTTATTCCTGTTCCTAAGCTTTCTATTAGCAGGATTTCCCCTTCCTCCCTACTGCCACCAACATATGTATAACTCAAATGCCTTCCATCCTCCCCTGCTATCCAAACTCAACCTTCAAGGCCTAGCTCGGGTCTCATTTCCCCCACAAAACTTCATTTTTTTTCCCCACTTCATTTTTATCTAGTAGTTTTAGGAACTATTATTTATAGTGTTATTTAACTATTTATTACATAAATAAAGAATCTCAACTTCTAAGCTAGAGTTTCCGTAACTTGAGGTCAGGAATAGAATCTCGTTAAGTTTTAATAGCTCCAGGGTACCTGGCATTGGTCTGGACACAGACAAAGTAAGTAGACGTCAGTGGACTGACTCTGCCTGTCACGTTTAATGTGGCTTCATGCCAACGAACACTGCCAGCATGTTCTCCCGGCTTTTAGAGCAACAGAGAGAATCTCCGCAAAATCCACCCCTCCTCTTCCCTACCTCCTTCCTCTCTGCTAAATTATTGTCTCATTTATTTGTTCCACATCACCGGCAGGTAAGAAGGTACCATATTGAGAGAACAACTTTTATTATGGGCAGCAATGAAAGAAGAACTAATGTCACAGTTAATCCAAAAGCCATTTCATTTTGGATTTGAAATCCCTTCTATGATCAGGAAGGCAGATGTGCTGTGAACTCATTAGGGTTTCCCTGAATAGCGTTGAAATCATCTACAAGAACACAATGAGACAGGAGCCAAGGGAGACCTGAGAACACAGTGGCTGGTGAAGAAAGACAGATGAGAAAGAGAAATAATCTGGAGATCACCCACAACAAAGGTAATGAAAATACCAAGTAAAACAGAGGTGGAGACAGAGGGAAGAATGGAGAGAGAGAGGACCCTGAGGCCTTGCATATTTCACACACAAGATCATAAAGACCATTTTGCAAAAGGATATTATCCACTGTTTTTTGAGTGTCTACTGTCAGCCATTGTGCTAAACTCTGCACAAATCAACTGATGTTAACCCATACAACAATCCTTGTGAGAGAGATGCTCCTGTGGGGAGTCCCATTGCCCTGATTAGGAAGTTGAAGCTCAGAAAAGTTAAGGGATTTCTCCAAGATTGCACAGCTAAGAGTTATTTGAGCTGGGATTGAAACCCAGAACTATCAGAAGCCAAAAGCCGTAGTCTCAGTCTCTACACTCTAGATCCAGCCCTTATCCTCATTTTAGTAGACCTTGTGTGGAAAGGGCTATAGCAGATTCTGGAAATTTGGAAAGCAGGAAAAGATTTCTCTTTGGTGCTCATCCACACCCAGATACCTGGTAACCTTCTGCCCCATGACTTCCCTCTGGCTACCCAGAGCACCTTATCAGGCTGGGAAGAAATCCCAGCCTTATTCTTCCAACAAGCACAAGTACTCTATATTTCAGGTGCTTAATTCCACAGCCTGCGGGCTGGCAATGAATGTAATGAAATAATCAAATCCTGTTACCAGGTAAGTAATGGGTTGCCCCTCCCAGGTAATATAAAGCATTAGCTCCATTAAAAGAGAAAACCCCTAAAGAGGCAATCTAATGACAGGGATTTGGACACTTTGGCAGGTCCACAGGGAGGAAGTTTTGGAGCCAAAAGATCTTTTCCTGCCCCCCATCATGTCTATTCTTCTTTCTGAGTCTGACGTGTGCCTTAAACACATCATTGCTTGCACATATTCAACAATCAGCAGTAGAACAAAACATGGCTTCTTTAAAAAAAAATCTAATGCAGTTTCCAGTTCTCAATTAAAAGAAACATCTCTCCATCCATCTATTTATTCCTGCCAAGCGTTTGTGTTTTGAAGCTGGAAGTTTCATTATCTGAAATTTGCAGGCAATTACTAGGTCTAGTAACTCCCAAGATGTGAGCATTTTTCCAACAGTCTAAAGTGAAAAGTGGTTTTCAGTAAGAGTGTGTGTGTGTGTGTGTGTGCACGCTTTAAGGAGTCTGCTTAGAAAAGAAAGGTGTGATGAAGGCAGGTGGGGGAAGCGGCAGTGGGAATCATACAGGGCCATTTATTTGTCTTATTTGACATTGGGAGCTCCAGAAGTATTAATAAGCAGCCCTCCATGTCCCAGGGGAAGCTTTGGGATTTACAGCTTTAAACAACCACTCATCCTCATTTTGGCACAAAGTCAAACCAAAATTTGCCGTAGTTTATAATGCTTGTTAACGAAGAACATCAAAAATTAATGCTCATTAGGGTGCTCATTAATATGCACGGTGCTCGCCAGTTTGACTTAATTAAGTGAAGCACCACTTGAAGATAATATTGTGGTCCAGCAGAGAGAGGAGGCTGTTCAGGTCTGAAGGCGGTTCCCCTGGGACAGCATTAGCAGCAGAGCAGGGCGGGGCGCCCGCCAGCCTCTTCCTGCAACTCTTCCTGTGAGAAAATAGGAAGCTCTCAGAGAGCAAGTGGCTGTAACCCCTGCTGGGATGTCTGATTCCACACTCCAGTTCTCCTGTTCCATGACGTTATTTGGTGAGATGAATTGAATAGAGATCAGTGGTACAATCAGATCTTGGCCAAGAAAAAGACCCCTAAAGAGAGAAGGAAGCTCAAGGATTTGGGGTACAGGAGGGATGAAGAATTATTATTACAGAATTGTTATTATAGAAAATGAGCAACAACAAAAAAAAAAGAGATCCCAAAGTGAAATAAAAAGTAGTGAGCAAGGGAGAAACAAGAATAAGACAGATCTTCAGATACTGTCATATTGCAAAGCAGAGGACACACAGGTGGGGCATTACTGTTTGTGTGAAGATTCATTTTTTTTTTTGGCAATTTGAGGTTTCTGAGTCTGTTCTTTAAATGTTCAGGGGCATTTCAAAATCATTAATTCCACTGGGACGCTATAGATAAAAACTAATACTTGAGCTCTGGAACATGTAGCCTGTGCTTTTTCAGAGAATCTTGAACTTGAAACAAAGGTAGGATGCAATGAAGCAAATGAGAGTGAGACCAGGGAATTTGGATCCCAGCTCTACTACTTAGTGTGTAAATTAGTGACCTTGGAGAAGCCACTTCATCTTTTTTTCTTTTTCTTATTGAAGTATAGTCAGTTTACAGTGTTGTGTCAATTTCTGGTGTACAGCACAGTGATTCAGTTACATATATATATATTCCTTGTCATATTCTTTTTCATTATAGTTTACTATAGGATATTGAATATAGTTCCCTGTGCTATACAATAGAAACTTGTTGTTTATCTACTTTATATATAGAAGTTAGGATCTGTAAATCTCGAACTCCCAATTTACCCCTTCTCACTCCCCTTTCCCCCCTGGTAACCATAAGTTTGTTTTCTATGTCTGTGAGCCTGTTTCTGTTTTGTGAATAAGTCCATTCATGGATTATTTTTTTTTTTAGATTCCACATATAAGTGATACGTGGTATTTTTCTTTCCCTTCTGGCTTACTTTGCTTAGAATGATGATCTCCAGGTCCATCCATGTTGCTGCAAATGGCATTATTTTATTCTTTTTAATGGCTGAGTAGTATTCCATTGTATAAATATACCACAGTTTCTTTATCCAGTCATCTGTTGGTGGACATTTAGGTTGCTTCCATGTCTTGGCTATTGTAAATAGTGCTGCTGTGAACATTGGGAAGAAGCCACTTCATCTTGTTAAGCCTCCATTTCCTCATCTGTAAATTATGAGCATGAATTGTGTGAAACTGCCACTTCATTTTTGAAGGTTCAAATGTTCAAATATCGGCAAATTTCATATGGTTCAACATAATAAGATTAAAGAGAAAAATATATTTTAAAACAATTTTAAACTGTAAAATGCCACAGATCATTGATGATCAGTCATAACTGTTGCTACTGCAAAAATATGCATATGTATTACATTATGCTCCACTAATAAAAGCAGCCAGATCAGCTCAAACCTCTTCCCCAAATTTTGCTAAAGGCCTTCCTGACTTAAGATTCAAGGTAGCCACAGCCCAGGTCTAGCACTGTGAACCAATATTATTGACAATGTTTAAGATCATTTTAAAATGTCCTGCCTCACTGAGATAGATTTTTAACAGAAGGGGATTGAAGTAACTTCCCAGTGGGCCCCTGTGTGTGTCTGTGTATGTGTACATGTACACACACACACGGGTGCACACACACCCCATAACCATCCTCCTCTCTCTCCTCAAATTGACCCAAAGCTGTGTTAGAAAAAGAAAGTACAGAGTTGTACAACAGAAGTACCCCTCATGGCATCCCTTCCAAGTTTCAATTACAGCAAGTCCAAGTACTGCATAGGAGAGAAGGCAGGCCGGCAAAGGAAGGCATTTCCGTAGCAATTAGGCAGGTTCTAGAAGTCACAGCCCACAATGGGTCAGGGTCAAGCAGACCACATAAGCTAGAGTCAGGGCAAAAGGGAACAGGGAAGGTGAGGGCAAGTAGTCGGCCAGAAGCCTGATAAACAAACCATAACCAAGAGGCTACAGATGCTGGAAGCAGAATAAGACACAAACTGGGAGCTCTGTAAAAAGCAGAAATTCGAAGAAAGCCAAGTAGCCAAATGTCCATAAACTGAGAGATGTAATATGGGACTAAAGTACAATTCAAACAAACTAGAAATGTCAGTTGGGGGAGGGTCTAATTGAATGGGGCAAAACGTTGCCCCGTCTCTCGCATCTCCACCTCAGGAGATTGGGGTGCGGCCCGTGGAGGCCGGGATCACTCCTGGCATGGCCACACTGGGGCTCACAGGGAGAAATGGTTAGACTAGGGCTGGGGCGAAGGCAGAGAGGGTTACACAGAAGACCATGTCTGATAAAGGGAAGGGGGTTATTGGTGGGAAAGAGGGCTCTCTCTGCAGCAAAAAGAAAGCGTCTAGCGTTAGGGGAAGTACACAGAAAGCCCGCAAGTGCGCGCGCGCGCACGCACACACGCTTCTGCCAATCAAGCGGTGAAGACTGGGAATCTCTCTGGGGGGCAGAATATGATATTGTATTAGAATGACTTACCGTTCAATCCAGATAACAGGCGAATGGCATACTGAACTGGGCACACATCTCTCAGAGAGAGAACGTGGCCTCCTTTGATAGGTGCATTGTATTGTGTCTGGCCAGCAGGCAATCAGGCCTTTTTCTTCCTTCCTAGGTCTGAACTTCCTTCTCAAATGAACTGACGGTAGGGAATTTCAGTAATGACTTGACACCCTGCTTTAGCCCTTTCCTTCTCCAAAACTCTTCCCTCTTTGGGCTCTTTGTTCAGAGACATATTAGTCTGAATTTACATTTGTTGGATTGCATTGTTTCTTCATTCGCCGTAGCATTCTCCAAACTTGGGATTTTTGTTCACTGCATCGCCTTCCAGCTCATTAATGTAAATAATAAAGAACCTGCTTTTCGATGCCGTTCCCTTTCAGAGCCATATTAATAATTCATTTCCAGCTTGACAAAGTCCTTTCGGCAGCTGCTTTGTTCAAGGCTTTGCTCCTCCCGGCGGCAATAGGTCAATTGTCTTACGGTGAAACTGAACTGGAAGGCCAGAGAAGGGCATTTGTATTCACACGTGTGGCCTTGGGGGATTACTGGTGTAGGGGGGAAAATGCACCAAGTCCACTTCTAAGGCTGTCTTTGGAGACTCAGCCTCTTCTTCCCGTGTTCTTCTAATTCTGTTCTTTTTAGCATTAATTATGAAGACAGTGAGCTTCATGCCAAGATGAGGGAGCTAAATTCCCAATTATGCATAGGGAACGAAAAGTCTGTTTGTCAGTCAAGACACCTTTTCTTTCTCGTGGAGCAGAGAATGAAAGAGTCCAGCGAGGTCAGCTCAGACTGCCTGGGGCATGTCATGGTGGCTTACGTAGCATCCTGTGCACAGTAGGTGCTTAGATTTCTGCAGATTGACTTGTTGTAGTATCTAGCTGGGGAAAATGTTCCAGGGACAAGGATCAGTGGAGTAATATTCACAAAATCCTCACCACTCCCCTTTTCCATCAGATTCCTCGGGAATATTTAGTGAAATGTGTAAGTCTAATAGAAAAAATTGAAGTTTGGAAAAACCATAGGCAGGCGTGTAAAAGAGTCAGTTGTAGACCGCAAATAATGGGTTGTGTGACATCAGGTGAAAACATTCTGGAGAAACAGCAGTGATCCTTTGCCACGTGATGCCAACGGAGGAGACGGTCACCTATAAAGTACAGTGTGAGGAAGAAGCAGGATGGGGTAAAGCTAACGGGAGCTTTGAGTGATCAGAGAGCAGCATCCAGTACCAAAGTATCCAGGGAAGAGGAAGTAATCCTGTCGGGGCAGCCTCCTGGAGCTGTCCGGGGAAAGCAAGCTCTGAATACAGAGCACGGAGCTGGTTTTAAGATGGTCACCCACGGCTTTCCCATCAGCCGAAGTCATTCTTTTTTCCCTGGGTGAATGGGAGTCCACTTCTGAGTATGTAAAACAAAATACATAAAATAAAATAACATACCGTAACATAAACTAGGATGAAAACAAGAAATGAGACTGAAAGTGCCAATCACTGGAATGAAATGCGTACAAACTAGAAGAAACAGGCGGAAGCCCCCTTCTTTGAATGATGCATGTTTAGGGAGAGTAGGAGCTGGATTTGCAATCCTGGGTCTGCCATTCACTAGCTGTGTGTTCTTGGGCCTCTGTGTCTCCCTCTCTCTCTCTCTGTTTCCTCATCTCTAAAATGGGGATACTAAAGTTAGTACCCACCTCATAGGGTTGTTAAAGGGAACAACTATCTAGAGTTAATATCTATAAGGCCATTAGCATATAGTAAGTGCTCATAAGTGTTTATTAAATAAACTTAGTTTATTAAAATTGCTTCAGAAAGCTCTTAAAGGATGATCCTTAATGATGGGGTTGAAGTTTTTGCAAGAAAAGCATATCTGGGGCACTCCTCACCTCACATGGCATGGATAACCATCTACCACTCACAAGGTCTTAAAACCCTTACAAATCTATTCATCCAGGTTGGATGGACTACCCATTCGCTATTCACCCTCAATGAGACTTTGTCATCCAGTGAACACATCCAGGACACAAGCTAAGAAGCAAAAGCTATGATTTCTCTGCCTCTGCATCTCCAGACCTTTGCCTCCTGTCTGCCTTTGCAAAGTGCTTTCAAGCTGAACACAAAACAGATTCAGCCCCGTTAACAGCTCTGCAGACAACAGCTGAGGTTCATCGCTTAGCCACCTCCACCCTTCCACTCACCTCTCTGTTTCCTGCTGAATCAACTCATGCTCCAACCCAGGCGGTTACAGATGTATCGGTAGGTCACTAGCATGGATCAGTATTTCGCAGTCTGTGAGGCTGTGGAGGGAGGGAGGATGCAAATGAACGAGACATCAGTCCTCATTTGTATAAAGTGACCAGTCTGACAGGAAACAAAACCCAGATGAAAAGATTTTGCCTCATACATAATAAGGCTCCCAGTGGGCAGCCTGACACCAGATGGATAGCTGTAAGAAAGCTATTGCTTCATTGTGACCGGAGCAAAGACCAGAGACTGATGAAATTGATGGGATTTTAATTCTTCTGGTTTGGAGCTAAGTGGAAAAATCTTAGGAGAAGCAGGAGCCTAGTTGAGCACACTGAGAACCAGGGCTTTGAAAGTGTTTTGCTCCCACACCTTGACAAAGACAGATGACTGGCAGAAACAGGCAGAAAATCGAATGATTCACATTTTGAAGACCCTCATTTGGCAAGCATTTTGAATATAGATATTAGAACCAGGTTTAACCTGAAACAAAACTGAGACGTTCTTTTCATCATTGTTTCCGTCCCTTTGTCTCTCATATTTCCAGTGCCCTCATATTGACCCCTGGCTTTCTAAGAGTCCTGTCCCCCCAAATTTGTCACCTCAGAGAAACCTGATTTTTCCCATCACTGACCCGTGTATTGGCAACATATTCCCCTGCTCCTCCCTATTTTGCTCCCCTCATCTAGCCTATATCCTATTTTTTTGTAATCTGCCTCCTAAAGCATTAGCAATTTAATGAACAAAACTGGGTTAAGGTCTCAAAGGCTGAAAGTGAATTAGTGTTATCCTATTTGGTATAGCAGGGACTGTTAGCTGTCCTCCAAAATCTATTCTCCCATTTTTCCCTGGTAACATGACTAGACTACATTCCCCAGCCTCCCTTACAATTAGATGTGACCATGTGATGGAATCTGACCAATGACATGCGAGGATCACTTGTAGGCACCACCTCCAGGCCAAAGCTTTTAAGAAGTGGGTGTGACTCTTCAGGCTTACTCTTCTATTCCACCAGCTGGGTGTAGATGCCAATGATGCTTTCGGGGATTGAGAGGCCAGAAGATGGGGAAAATTCAAATCTCTAAATGACTGTGGGGAGGAGAATCATTTTGGGGCCTGAAAACTCTCACAGAGTGCAAGCAAGTAATAAACCATTGTGTTGAGACATTACATATTTGGTTTTGCTCATTCCACAAACTAGCCTAGCCTGCCCTTACTAAGACACCTGGAATATATGCATTTTCACAGGTATCTGCTATACACACAATCCTCTAACTCAAAGAGCTGAATCTGTACTAGCAATAGATTTCAGGTTATCACTGATGGCGATTTTGGGGATAGAGTTGTTTGCAGTACCATCACATCATCTACAAAGACAAGTCAGAGATGGATTCAGCCACAGAATACGATGGGAGAGGAAACTGGACCAAAACAAATACCCATTAACTAAGATAGGTGCTGAGGAAACCTGACCAGCAATGTACAGACTGGCCTCAGCCAGGACAGTTGGAATTTTCTGAGCCATGTCCACAGCTTCAAACAATGGTCAGAAGGAGGAGATCCAACCCAGCAATAAGATATTCTAGAAAAGTTCCAACCCAGAAGTCAAGCACAGCGTCTGTCAACATTATGACTAGTCCGTATCTTGCCAGTTGGTAGAATATCAAGGAGTGGGCTGGGGTGGAGTCTAGAGAGAGATGATTGGCGGGAGGTAGGCAAGGTTCAGGATGGGGACACAGCCCTAGCGGGAGACAAAGCAGAATTACTGGATAAACTGTAGAGTGGGAGATGAAAGCAAACATCACCTAGAAGGAGGGATGAGGAGCATTGCAAATGGGGGGTGGAATGAACGCATAAAGCTCACTCCTGGCTCGGTGTTTCAAGCTCCGTAAAAGAGGTCTGAGGTTGGTGGCGGTATATTTTCTGTCATTTAAAAAAATTGATTTAGGATTAGTTTAGGGAGTGGTCTGGGCTGTAAATGAGTACCAAGGCACTATGGAAGGCCAAGGCAAGGGGAATGTGAGAGGAACTGAGCATTTAAAGACCCAGGTTTCAGCTAATGTCACTGCTGGCAAACAAATCTTCATAGTCATCAGAAAGGCAAGGCTAATGTCCAATCATAGGTGAACAATTACGAATGCATAACATCGTCTTCATGAAATCCGTACCACTCAAGACCAGAACTATTAGCACATTTAAGCATGCATGACCAGCACCTCTCTTACCGGTGAGTGAGCAAATCCTCTTTGTCCTTGCAAGATTCCACATTAGCCAGACTCAGAGAATTATCCAGCTAATCTCAGCCATAGCCAGAGTTGGGACTTCTTCTGTAGAAATTGCTTAAAAAAAATAGGCTTTCGGTCTTACTTTGCAATAGTGATAATTTCTGACATTGGATTGTTTGTTGTACATTTATTATCTGTCTCCCTCTGAGCCTTTTCACAGCAGCTGAAGTACTCCCTCTGATGGTCTCTGGGTTTCACTCACAACTAACAACAGGGCATTGTTCTGTTGGATTTTTCCTCGCAATGCTTCTAAAAACCCCCAAAGCCTGAACCCTGACAGCACTTCGTTCAAGCTTTGATTTAGCTCTTGTGGTCCCTTTTTTGCAAAGGAATAAAAAAAAGAAACTGATCTGATCTGTATTGGAAGTTGGAAAACACACACGCACAAATATACGAGGTACATATAACATACATAATTTAGCAACTTCACTCTCCTTGATTCTAAAAGACTTTGCTTACAGAACACTTTGCAAAACTCAGATCAATTTTAAAATGCTGTCTTGCCAACCTGGAATGGGGTAATATCAGTGGTGACTTTCAGAGGAAGGGGAATTGCAGTCTCCAATCACTGTGATCAGGCAGCCGACTGCACAGGGGGAGGCGGACAGCAAAAGGCCAGCCTGGCTAGACAAAGCTCCACGGTTCCCACCGTTCGTGTCAGAGGCTGTGAGCACCAGGGAAAGAACCTACAGGCATTTCCCCCAGAGCAGCCGGGTTTGTAGAGCCCCTGTGACCCCCTCCACCCCCCTTCCCCTCCGATCAGGCCTTACTGTCTTTCCTGTGCTCCACGCTCTCTTTCTGTGTCACCCCAGCCTGCCGTTACTGTCCTGTCCCTAAGATGAGCCCCATAGCCCCTTCCTACTTTGTTCAATAACCACGCTTCAGGCCACCATGAAAGTCAGGAACAGGAACCATGGCCCTCCCTTCTGAACACCACAGCAGTGCTCTGTTTAAAATGCCAGTTTTCCAACACTAGTTTACAAAATAGTGTTGGGCTGTGCTGAAGTCTTCCTGATTTTTCTTTTTTTTTTTTTTTTACAAAATTAGAAAAATAAAATCAGTGTAATGAGAGTTTGTCATAAAGCCAAATGTATGTAATTAAAATGACTGTCCTTTATTCTGTGATCTATCCTTTCTTTCATTGTAGGGGGAGAGGAGCATTAAAGTGTCCTTTCTTTCATTTTCATAAATACTATGGTGATAGTAGTTGGTGGTTGAAATTCAGCTTGGATTTTTTTTTTTTTGGCTGTGTGTGTGTGTGTGTGTTTTTAACTTTGCAAAAATAAACTACCTGAGAGAAAGAGATAAGAGACAAAGACATTAACTAGTTGACCAAATTAGCTCCTTTAAACAAACCAGGAATGAGATTAAAAGCAGGGTAGAAAGTAGGATAGATCTGTTTCAGTGGGAAGAGGAAACATAGATGGCCAAGAAGTGCTGACGCAGGTGAAACAGCACAGGTGGGGAGTTTTCTGCAAAGTGCGCCCTGAAGGCATCGAAAGGAGAAAGTGGATAGTCACAGAAGAGGACTTGGGCTATACTGAAGACAAACTCTTTTTGATGTTATATTGAAGCCCGACTATAACCACAGCCCTCTCATTTGCCTGATTACAGTGAGTCTCAAAACTGCACACTGGGATACATTGCACTGACATCATTTGGAAATAAGACTCAAATTTTATTCTGATAACAATTAAATTCCTAATTACCTAGAAGGCAAACACAGTTATGCAAATTATAGATGCAGGCTGACTGATGTTAGAACTCGAATGGTTATCACTTCAGAACTAGACATTTTGCATCTCCTTTTTTTTTTTAAGGCTGCAGTGAAATTTAGTTTAACTGGACTTGGTGAGTTACCGGACAAACTCCATTAATTTTCTGAATATAAAATGTTAGTTTAGCCTATCTGAAAATTGATCTTCTCCCAAGACTATCCCCCTTAATCTTTTTCTCCCTCTACTTCTTCATAAATGTATTCTCTAATTCAGCCACTATATTATTTATCATCTATTATTATTTATTAATTCACTAGCACTATCATATAATTCAGCAATGAAATTTTTGCCATAATGCTTTTCAGTACATTTGCATGCTGAATAAAACCATATTGATTCTTAAGGATTTTTATGCTCTAGAAATGCTTGCTGCAGACAAATTTGCAAACAAATTTTTATTTGGTTTCCAAAGACATTATTTTGACATGATTTCAACTGATGTCAACAAATCAAACCAAGTTCTGCAACAAATGCCTTCTTAATGGGTTTTGCACTGTTTGTTTTAGTTGACACCATTTATTATAATTTAACAGCATTTCCTTCCTAGGAAAGTCCAAAATCAATTTAAAAAAATGGTGACATATGTTTGTATTTATTTGGAAATACAAATGCAACCAAAGGGCTCTGTCAATATACGATTAATAGACTACAAGATGTCGTGGTTTGGGGGCATCTGATTGTCTGTCTTGCAATGTGAATTTTTAAATAGCTTGGGATTCCTGCTCCCTGACTTTAGGTTAGGGTAGAATTTCACATCAACAATAAATCACATTGGTTATGTAGTTTTCTATTTCAATTTGGTGCAACTTAGCTTCATCCGTTCACAAAAGGGGGAGCGGGACCACAGGTGGGATGAGGAGAATAACAAGCTGGTAATAAAATATTAAGACAAAGAAATAAACACATTTGAAATGTTATTACTGTGACATATCTGTCTTTTCTTCCAGCTGTCACGGTGCACGGTCTCGCAATGGAAATCCCAAAGCCCAAGACTGGGCACAGAGGTTCAACATCAAGTTTTCCTCACAACAACCCTCTGGCCTTTTTAGATCAATTCTTCCTCATATTGACAGTAGGGAAATACGATTAAGAATTCCAAGGAGAAAAAAATAGCCTGCTCTGAGTCTAACTGCCAACCCTTTCACAAACACATTTTCAGGCTCTGCCTGTCCCTTGACCCAGGTTCAGTCCCTCAGTTCTCTTCTGCAGACCAGGTACAAATGAAATTCTATCATAGAATTATAACATCTCATGGTTAGAAGGATCTTAAAACTCATCTAGTTTAGTGGTTCCCAAAGGCTAGTCCAGGGACTAGTGCCAAATCCTAATGAAATTTTGTAGGTCTGTGAAAGATAATAGCAATGTGGCAGAAAGCTAAATTTATTAAAGGACTTTGCTTCATTCTATTTTTGAGGTGTGAAGTGATGATGTTCAAAATGGTAGGGTTTTTTTTCCCTAAGTGTCCTCATTAGAAGGTGAACTTTCATTTCTTGTCTTGGATCTCCACAGGGAGAAGGCGCCAGTAAAATAATACTCCTCCTTCTCTCAACCCTCATTTACTTTTCTCCCCGGGAGGAGTGAGTTGTTTGATTTAATAAGCTTGAAAGAAGGAACCTAGCATCTTCAACTTGGCTCCTCCTGAGTTTCTCACTTTCTGGAGCCATCTTGTCCATAGATATTCACATTCAGTGCCAAACAGTTGTCCACCTGGCACGATGGCCGGGTGGATAAGTGGAGCCGGGTTGAAGTATTAGCACACTCAATGGGCTGCAGAGCTAAAGCCACAATCTCCATTTCTGCTCTATCAGTGCTAGCGGTGGTATTTTTATCTTCTAATTAACTCCTGTATCTATACCTCCATTAAGAGCCGATAGCTAACACTTACAGAACACTTATGATAAACATGGCACTGTTCACATGCTTTACACTTGAGGTATTATTGTTGCATTTCACAGATGAGGAAACTGACACCCACAAAGTTTAAGAGATAAGGTTATTCAGCTAGTAAGTGGCACAAGCCTATATTCAGATGCAAGCAGCCTGGCTCCAATTTCTAATGGGTTTCAGACTCAGAAAGAGAATAGAAGTGTTATCCACTGCCAAAAAGTGTTATCCCTCAAATTTTATCAGGCCTCAATTGGTTAAAAAAAATAAAAAATTGGAAACCTATATCAGTACTTTCAGGTTTTCTTTTTTTTAACCTTCACTAACTAGTGCTAGAGATCCAAGACTCCACCAACAACTGACTGGGTCCAAGCATTCACGCACTTCCAGAATCCCTACCTCCTCTTCCTACCCACTGTTCAGCCCACATCTGTGTACCTGAAGACTTAGAATAGTAGGAAACACCATCAAGGCTGCCCTTTCTTCTTAGAGCAGCTGCAACTGATAGAAAAATTTGTCCTTACATCTAGCTGTAATCTGTTCCTAGATTTGTCAGAAGAAGCTACACACACAACAAATTTAATCCCTCGTGGATAGAGCGGTCCTCCCTAAATATTTTTTTCACTCCTAATTAAGCTTCCTGGGTTCCTTATGTCATGGCTTGGAGTTGCCTCATCTCACTAGCAATCCTCTTCTGAAAGGACTTCATTCTGATTCTACCTTATATAAAGGATGGTGTCCAAAAGGCACCTAATACTCCAGGTGAAATCTGGTCAGTAATGATTGAGCAGGCTCATTTCCTTGCTGGTTTGGGATTCTACACTTCTACAAATGTCCTCTCCTTCTCTCTTCCCCAAGTTTAAATAAGTGATTTTTTTTTTGTCAGTAACTGAATCATCTGGAAGCCCACGACCTAGGCCACAGGAGTTTCCTATCTTAACTACTATCTTGAAATCAATGACCAACCAGTCCATATGTGACAAGAAGGTCAGAAGTCACTTACACCCACGTATATGCCTGATACCACCTGGTACTTAGCTCCTGACCCAGGTCGGCTACCAGTCCCTCCATTCTTCTGTAGTTACTGATGTTTGATGCTGACCTGATCTGACAGTTGGTCTTGTCATGCCCTTTGGTTTCCCTGAAAAGGGATCTTGTTGAATGTGGAGGAGCCTGACAGTGCCCTCAGGCCTAACTGTCAACAAGGATTTTCGCTATTCAGTTTGCTTATGTGGTGTGCACCTTGGGCTGTATCTATAAAATACCAAAACATCCAACATATTCTGTCAATAAATGAGGCAATTCAGTGGGCTAAGATTAGTCAAACCAGTTGTTTATCAGCACACATGGAAAAGCATAGTAGTCCAAGTGAAAAATACTTAATAACAAAGGTAAGGTAAATTTAGGTAAGACAGATCCTTAATGAATTGGGGAATAGTTAAGATTATTAGGGATTGTCCCAAAACTGTGAAGGTTAATGTCATGAAAAAGAAACCTGCATCTTCCCACAAAATATCTCTTACTGCCACAGTTGAAGGTAGAGTCTTAGGATATAGGGAATACTGATATGACCCAATCTGGCAGGTCTTAACTTCTTATAAAACCACGAGGAAGGGACAAAATTATTCAGAGAAAGGATATGAAAATTCAGAGTTCATAAAACTGGTGATATCATTGAATGCCAGTGAGACACCTTAAAAAAGCTAGATTCATCCATGAATCTCAAAGCATTTTCTAATCATTAATTCATAAGTTCACGTAATACTATAAGGCAATAGGGCAATGATAAATTATTATTTTAAACATAACAACCCAGAGGTTATGTAGCTTGTCTAACGATAACAAATATGACATTTAGAAACTGAAATACATGAAATTCTCAGTCCTGCCTTTTATCAGTTTATAAAGACCGTATGGCTTTGGTTGCCTCAAAAAAAAAATCAGTAGCTATTAAAAGTTAAGTATTTGGCATTTTTTCTAACTAGTTTATAAATTAAACCATCAGCCATATGCAAGCATTTTGGCAATGTTGTTAAGGAGGTGATGGAAACCTGAGCTTTAACTAAAATTCCTTTTTTAAATTTCTAATTTATATAATTGATAAAGAAGTTTATTTAATTTACTTTTTGAAGTCTTTAAGGAATTTTCTTGCTGGAGTACCTTGTGTTAAAACGTAGTACTTAGTGGTGAGACAGCGTCACTGAAGTTTTTAGATGCTGTTTTGCTCCATGGAAAGAGTGAAGATGTACATGCAAGAAATCACCCAGGCTTGGGATAAATCCATTTCCTGAGAAGACTAAAAGGAACAGTGGATTTATGGCAGAAGAGAGACCACAAACAAAACAACTCCCCCCCTAAATAATCATGGCTTCAAGGCCATCTCAGAAATGTCTTCTTGGCACCTGTCTCAGTATTTGTAAAACATTCTATTTGGCAAAGGGGCTGGTACACGTGGGAACACATCTTCAGGGTCTAACGTGAGGCAACATAAAATAGAATTTGTCTTAGTCAACATTGTTGGAATACATCAATTTGGTCAAGTAACAGATACCGATAGAATGTTGAGATTAAAGAAATTTACTGTCCCAATGTCTTTCATTTACTAGATATGAATTTATTCCTAAAAGGAATGCTTAGTTTAAAATCTGAAGTAAAAAAAAATGGTTGAAGACATTTGGGGAGGAGAGGATGAAAGTGAGAGCAGCAGAAAGATGCTTAACCAAACTGAGTTTTAAAAAATATTTTAAGAATAATTATTTTACTCTCTCAATTTGCTTATCATTTTCAAGGCTGTGCTTTCGATGAAAACTGTACCTTTTTGGTTCTGTTCCAAATTAATTGACAGTGTGTGTGTGTGTGTGTGTGTGTGTGTGCCTTGTTTTTGTTTTGTTTTGTTTTTGTGTGTGTGTGTTTTGTTTTGTTTTAATTGCAGCAGCATGGATGGACCTGGAGATTATCATTCTAAGTGAAGTAAGCCAGAAAGAGAAAGAGAAATACCATATGATATCACTCATATGTGGAATCTAATTGCAATTTATTATATTCTGTAGCTCTTCAGCCTGTTTACCAGTGGCATGGATCAGTCAATAGGCCCTTTTCATTTCAGTACAGGTTATATGGGATTCATAGTTTGGACTACCAAAAGCTTTTCCCTTTCCCACCTGGAAGCCGCTTCCCTACAGGCAGGACTGCTCAGTGAGGTCCGCTGTCCCACCACAGGACCCTAAAGAAGATACCTTTGGCCTGAGGCCCCTCCTGCCCTGCCTCTGCGCCCTCGTTGCCTCTGCTGCCTTTTGCTCCCTGCCCTCCTTGAGCTGGTGCTTCTCCCAGGCTGCTGGGCGGCTGCACCTTCCCTTCAAGCCCCATAGCCTCAACAACCCTTTCCTCTTGAGTATTCCCTTCCTCCAGGGTCTTGCTCTCTGATTTTCGAGATGAAGACAAAATGTATGATAATTCAATACTCTCTCAAGGGGAATTTAACATAGTTAAGAGTTTCGGCTCCAGAGTCCACCTGAAATGCATTAGAATCTGCCATGTAGTTGCTGAGGGATTTGTGGGCACACTACTCAGCCATCCTGAGCCTGGGCTTTCACGTACCTAAGTGGGGATGACACTTACATGATGTGGCTGTTGAAAGGAATTGCTGCAGAAAGGTGAGAAAGTGCCCAGTTCTCAGATTTTTTTGGCTTGAGTATCTGAGTTGGAGGGGAAGGGGATGACTTTGGAGGATATATGGTTTATGGTGCCTATGACTCACCAAGGTAATGCTGCCCCTGTGTCAGCTGAAAATATTGGTTTGGAGCTTAAAATAGAGAGGTCAGAGCTGGAGATACAGACACAGAAGTCATCAGACGTCGCTGATACTGCAGAAATGGATGGGGTGGCCCAGGGGAAAGGTACAGCGAGGAGTGCACAGGGTTGTGGTCAGGGTTCTGAAGAATAGCAACATTAACAGATGATTAGAGGAAGAGGACCCAACAGGGGAGACTGAGCAACGACCACAGAGAAGAAGAACCAGTAGGGGTGGGTTGTCAGTAACCGAGGGAGGAAGGCATTTTGTAAACAGAGTAGTCATCAGTGTCAAATACCACAGAGGTGTCAACCAAGAGGAAACAGATTAGTTTACTGACTTTGACAGGTAGGGGTCAGTGACTTTGGCTAGTGTTGTTCTAGTGGAGCAGTTGGGGAGGATCCTAACTTATAGACACACATTTGGAAAGACTGGAAAGTCATTGTAATGCATATGGAAAGTGGTTTCTCAATAGACAACTAGATTATGTTCCCATTAGAAGTGATTGACAGGTGCTAAGCAGACAGTCAGGAGATGAGAGGCCGACCGCCTGGATGGGCTACCCCCACAGAAAACATTCAGGAAGGGAGCTTTGTTTAAGCAGATTAAGCAACAGCTAATGACTCTGAGAATGTTGCCTCTTACTATGTAAAAGGAGAAGCTGGTTTGTGTACAGTGTGGTTAATAATGAATTAAAACTTTAAGTCTCTTGCTGCACACATTGATGATAATATAGTAGAGGATTAAATGATCGCGTTTGTTTTAACCCAGGTTTTAGCCCACCCAAAATAGCGAGGGCCATTATGTAAACTGAAGGATGTTAATTTGGCATAGAGCAAGTAAAAAGTATCTTTTCTTTAATTCAATTGTTATCTATTAAATAAATAGGGCTGCAGGCAACACAGCTGAATTTGATACCCTGGAGTCTTTTCCATAAGCGTTTGTTGAGCTAACTTACACAGGAAGCTAGGCTAAGCTTGTTGAAATGAAGAAGCCATGTCTTAGGAGGAGGAAATGAAAGAGCCAGGGACATTTAACCTGGAGATGAACCAACTCAATGGAACATGAGCGAGTCTTCAAATACAGGACAGGTGAAAAAAGGACAAGAAAGTTGTGACCCCAAAGCCATGCTGGGACTGACAGGTGAACTCTACATATATATAAATTTGCACTCTGTAAAGAAAAGTTCCCATGAGTAATAGCTGTCCCAAGATAGACAGGCCACCTCAAGGGTTAGTAAATTCCCACCACTGGAAGTATCCAAGCCAAAGTTCAATGGCCCGAGGGTGGGGGTACAGCTCAGTGGTAGAGTGTGAGCTTAGCATGCATGAGGTTCTGGGTTCAATCCCCAGTACCTCCGATAAGGAAAAAAAAAGATACCTCTTCAAAATTAAAAACAAAAACAAAGTTAAACGGCCATTTGTCCCAGATGCAATAAATACAATATAGATCAGTTCAGATTATATTCAGTTGTATATAACAGAAAGAAAGCAAAAAAAATCAGAAAATAAAATAATGGCTTAAATCATACATAGAGGTGTATTTCTCTTTCCGATGAAAGAGGTTTGGAGGAAGGCAGTGCAAAGCTCACAGACCTAGGTTCCTATCCTTCCATTGCATTATCCTATCACTTGTCTTCTACCTTCAAGGATTCCTCGTGGTCCCTTGGAGTTCCAACCATTATGTCCTCAGTGTTGGCCTGAAGAAGGAGGAAATGCAGAAAAACAGAAAGGGCCCCTCTTAAGTGTGCCAAGTCCCTTGTAGAAGCATTCCTGGAAGTCCCACAGGAAACCATTGCTCTCATATCACTGCCTGAAAGTTAGGGTCCTGGCCTGGGCTAGCTGCAAGGAAGGCAGGAAAATAGGATCTTTTCTTCTGGGTAGAAAAGTATCCAACTGAAACTTAGCATTTGGTACCTAAAGAGAAAGAGGAGAAGAGATGTTGGAGCAGGCAACTGACATCTGTGACATGACTTCTCTCTGATGAGTTTGAGTTGAATGAAGTTTAAGATTCTTTCCACCCGTTCAATTGTGTGAGCATAGATAGAATGATGTTTCAGGAGAGCTGCTTGCAACATAGTCTGGGAGATCAGACTGCTCTTATATGTACCTCATCATCTGTGTAACCAGTTCCCTGCATAGCATCACCTCTGTTTTAACCACTCATAGTGGCCGTCTTTTTTTCTGGTTGGACCTAGATTGATGCTGTGTCTGAAACGACTAATCTCTCTTTTGAAAGTCCTGATGGAATAAAATATAGAACAAGGAGGTTTTAGTGAAAATCATTAGGCAAGGAGAGGTGCAGGGAGCCTACGGGCATTTCCTCAGTAGGGGAAGAAGGCCATGAGAACAACTATTCAAATACCAAATATTTATTGAGCATGTGCTATGTGCCAGATGCAGTTAGATGCTAGAAATAGAGTGGTGAACAAGACAGAGACGTGGTTTCTGGCCCCATGGAGCTTAGAGTTGGTAGAAGAATGAGAGCTCGAAAAAGTATGAGAAAAATAAGAAATTAAAATTGCAGCTGCGGACGTTAGTCCAAAAGCAAACTTCAATAACCTGATCATTTGGCCTTTGCCTTGATTCACGAAAGCAACTGGGAGCACGAGGGCTATTTAGACATGTCCAAGGAACCCTGACCTTGAGACTATTCCTCCCTCTTTGTGCCTTCCTTTGTGATTCCTTAAAAGGTAGTGTTCTTCTGTGCTCACAACTTTCCAGTCCTGCTTTCCATAATCTTTTTCCTTGCCTTACACCAGGTTATGCAGCACTGTGTCAACCCACTGTAAATATTGATGCATTTGCAAGTATAATAACAAATTCCATGCAACTTCGCCTTTCCATATTGCCTGACAAGAGGCCATTATTGTCTTAAATTTGTACTTACATACTGTAATATTTGCATTTTGCATTTAATCACTGTCACATTTTAGTGACAGGAAGTGGCGCGGAGGACAACAATTGGTATTGTGTATTTTGACCTGAAATAGTAGCCAGAGCTGGGATGTTGCCCGGACCCACACAGCCTTCAGTGATTTGTAACTCAATGATCTTAATGTGTCTGTTGACCTTCCCGCGAGTTCAGTAATCACTGTTTTGTACCTAACTTGCTTGAAATCGAAAACTACTTTATCCAAGTAAAGGGAATCAAGCACTGTATTTTTCAAAAGTCTCCATTTTAGATGGCTTTGACAACCTCCTCCCAGTCACCTTTTTAAAGTACCTTGACTCCTCCTATTGGTGCCCCTTGTTTATCTTCCTCAGGAATAATGAACAGTTTGCACCTGGCTATTAGTGACGCTTATTATATTCTCCTGTCCTTTCTCAAGAGGTCGTCATCTTTCTTCAGCTGAATTGTAAGCCATTCAAAGACAGGACCAGATCTTTTCATTCATTTTTGGTCAGTCACACCATACCCCTTCTTTTTTTCCCATCTGTTTCTCTTTTGGTAAGCCTGAGAGTTTACCCAATCACCCTATAACACTGCAGCCTTCCAACTCCTAGGCTGTGCCAACAACTAACCCTGTGACCTTGGTCAGGTTGCTTAGCCTCTCAGAACCTGTTTTCCCATCGCTAGAATTGATCCCCATCTCTTAGTGTTGCAATTAGAATGAAAAGAGAATAACCTTCTAAACAATAGCACCTGATACAGAGCCTAGCCCATAGAAAGGATTCAGTTCATTTGTCTTTCCTCTCCTTGACCCACACATCACCCAAAGAAACTTGGCTGTTCTGAAACTCACACCCTCAGAGTCCTATCCTCTGTTAACATGACCATGCTAGTGAGTGTAGTGCATTACCCCTGCTACATAATCTATTTATATTTTAAATGGAGTTGCCTCTACAGGAATGTCTTGTTTCAATTGAACTGCCGCCTGAGCACACTAATTGATCTCCCCCACCTGATATCTTCTATCATTGTTCCCCACTGCATTCACACTCATCATAGCACTTAGCGCAATTTGAAGTGAACTACTTTATTCCTTCACTTGTTCGTTGTCTGTCTGTCCCACAGGCTGTTCACCAAGGGCATAAACCATGTCTGCTTTAATCACCAATTTCCAGAACCCAGCAGTGTGCCTAGCACAGAGCAGACAATAAATATTTTTTGAATAGATTGATGGATAGATGGATGGATGAATGGATAGACAGATATAAGTGGAAAAATTAACTGAATAAGTGAAACACTATGATAGAAATTTCAAGCTCATTGGAAGGATAAGAGTAATATTTGGGGGCAGACAGGTTATTTGTCACCTCAAGTTGTATGGAGATAGACTTCCTTAAAAAGGAAGGGTTAAAGAAACGGTAGACTGAGTGGAGCAAATGGATTTGTACTGATGGCAAACAAGATATATGTTGAGAATTTATGAAGAGAATATTGTGTTTAAAGGCACAGCAACTCCTAAACCATAACGCTGATCATCAAATACTTTTCATACAAAACACCAGAAGAGGCCTGACGTATAATTTATTCTGCTCTTTCCTTGGTCTTTCCTGCCCCAAACTTAGCATTAAAGCCAACTGCTGGGACCCCTGTTTTCTAGCAAGAGTCCTTAGCTTCTAAAATGAAAAATACACCACCACCAACCTGTCATGGCTGAGGAATCAGAAAACAAGTTAGGTTTTTGAGCTGTCAGGTTGAAAAGGATTTGCAAGCCCCTTCCCACCTACTCTATGCTATGAAGACAGATTTCCAGAGGTTTGAGAGAGATTTGTACCGTGGCTCCAAGGTTTACAAAATGCCACCATCTGAGGAGTCTGAATTATTCCTCCCCTGTATTTCATTTGTAATGTACCTTTGCCAGCATAAAAAGTATTAAAAGGGCATTTGGAAAAAAGAAAAGGACATTTGAACAGTAATAAGTCTCTTAACACTTATAAACAGCCATTTCCCTTGTGATGCAGTCGTTGTGCTGAAGGGAAATAACCAGTACCAAACTGGGTTAACCCCTTGTCTTCCAAAATCTAACGCTACTTAGGTTGTAGTTAGGAACCAGTGCCCTGAGTGATGAATTCCTGAAAGACAAAACAAATTGGATTTCCAGTTAAACATTTCCCATCTACTTCTTCTCTCCCTGACTCCCATACCTCCTCCTCACTGGGAGGGAGGAATAGTGCACTTAAGAACCCTCCAAATTGGAGAACCCATCAAATTTAGGGTAAAATGCCTATGATTCAAAACATTTGGGTGAGTCCATTCACAATTAAGAAAATATCTGAACTGCATAATATTTTAACATAAAGTGTTTTGCTTTCAGGCAAGGGGCAGTAGAGTGTAGCTGTTAAGAACATAGACTCTAGAGACTAGAAGAATCAGAGCTTTTTTCATAGTTAAGTTCTTTATGGGAATGAGTTCTATTTTATATGCAAATTAGTGTTTCTATTTGACAATTCGATTTTATAAATTGTGATAGGACTTTGCCTCTTGGAGTCAGTTTTCCCATCTGTAACATGGAGATTGTGATAGTGCCAACATCTCTGGAGTTTAAGATTTTTAAAAAATCTATGTACTTGAAAACATTTTGTCTGTTTTCAAAATGCACAGGTATATATTTATGATTGTATACTACTAAGGAAGCAGCTTGATGAAATGATATCTAGTTTCATTTTCAACTCCCAAATTCTACAGCACCAACTCCGTATCATCTGACACATCGATACTTCCGTAAGGAGGCAGTCCATTTATCTCAGGCCAGTGGAAATGCCTTTCTGGGAAGAGTCCGTTTTGGTCCTAGTTGCTTGTATTAGCTGTGAGACCTCCGGCAAGTCACTTAACCACTCTGAATTTCAGCTTTCTCAAATGTAGAAAGAAAATATACCAATAGCTATTTAATAGACATTTTCTAGAGCTTTTAAAGAGTGAAAGTATATAGCGTAATCCTGGCATATGTTAGCTAAGTTACTGCTAATCTAACCAAGTATGTCTAAGTAGAGTCACTTAGGAGACCACCTATGATTAACGTCCTGCCTTAATAAGTTGACATATTTAATTGGCACACTAATATTTTTCATAAATGAGTATTTCTAAAGTGCTTGAAATTCCATCTTGTTAACATTATTCTTCATTTGTTTTCTTTACAAATAGTATTGAAAAAAAACACCTTCATGCAGCCAATAATCTTAGTATCACCACAAACACCAATTAACAAGATTTTGCCATATTTTGATTTTTCAAAGTACGTCTGGGCTTTGAAACAAAAAAACACAAACAAAAAGCATTCATTTCATAGTTCCTTGCTCAAATGCAAACAAGCATTGTCTTGAAAGGGGTTCAGGGGCTGCAGGTGAAAACTTGACATTCAGCCAAGTCTTAATTCAGAGTCAATAAAGTAATACTCCGATGCCTAGGCAGATGTGTAAATTTTCTCCACATGATAAATAAGCAGGCTGTGATTTCTATCAAATCAATCTTAGCTTGAGTCAGTCCTTCTCTAATCAATAAATCTGGATGTGCACTGAAATATGAAGTCAATATATGCAGCGTTACATTCACTTCAAACTCCTTCATCAAAAGTACCTAGCAATTTTTCTATTATTGCCATAAATTCAAAATACCAGGCTTATTTCATTTTCTTTTAACTACCACTTTAAAAGGACAATACGTTTCTGGGTCTTGAAAAAGCTCTTACTTGGATCTGGTTAAAAATCCACATAGATTGTCTGAGCCAATCAACGCAGTAGCTACAGTACACTGGAATGCCCTATAAAGCAGAATTGAGTATGAGGCAGTATTAGTGAAAATGGAGGTGTTTGAAAGTTATTGCTAAGATATTTGGAGTTTTTATTAGCAATTCTAAGAAATTGGAGGCTCTAGGGGAATGTGTGTATCACACAAAAGATATCCGCCATATTCTGGCCGAGGTGATGGGCCTTTCACTGCTTCCCTTAACAATATTCCTTTTCATCTTATGTGTGTTTACAACAGAGCCAGCCTCATCGAAGCCTTCCAATCCTGGCAATGCAATAAGGAAGTTCGTGCAACTTCCTCAGAATTTTAAGATTGCTGGAAGACCCCAACCTGCTCATTCCTTCTCTGTGCTCCAAAGAACTGGAGTCAGCCCTCTGCTTCCTTCTAGACTTGTTTCCTTTTAGTAACTGCTACTGACACTCTTTACTAATGGCTGTAGGATATTTTGGAGATCAGTTCTTACCATCACCCCACATCACCACGTCAAAGCTATGTGTGACCAGGATCGGTGTCTATTTCAAGGTTATCCAACTCAGAAGGGGTTGTCATTTTGAACTGTTTATTCCATTGTCAAGAGATGCATTTTGACTGTTGCACAAGACTCCTAGTTCCAGGGTTCTTATACGGGGGTCCATGAATAGAGTTAAGAAGCTCTGTGAATTTGGATGGGAAAAAGTTAAATATGTATTTTCACTAACGTCTAAGTATAACCTAGCCTTTCCTTCAACTACAAATGTACAAATCATAGTTAATATTAGCAGTAACTGTGAGTTTGTCAGCAATAAAAAATTCACATTTTCTACCACATTACAGGTGTTGTAGATATCTCAAAATATCATTTATGCTCGTTGCTACTTCAAAATCATGACAATTATTAGACCCATCAGTAGATCTTATAATTCGGTAAGTTATGCCTGCTGTCTGCTTTTGTAAATAAAATATTACTTGGAAGACAGCCATGTTAATTCATATACCTATTGTTTGTGGCTCCTTTCCTGCTACAAATGGCAGAGTTGAGTGCTTTCAACAGACTATATGGCCCACAAAGTCTAAACTATTTATTATCTAGTCATTTATGGAAAAAAGTTTACCAACCCCTGATTTCATACCTTAATATGCAGGCACATTTACTCTTACTACATTATAATTTAAAAATAATTATTATAATTGTCTTTTAAAATAACTCATCTCCTTTTAAATCCCATGGATTCTATGGTATTCATGTAAAAGCATTGTCTTGAGAAAAGTTCCATTAAGACTTCACCACACTAACAAGAAAAGCTTACGAATGCCTGGCTACCTTGAGAATGAGTCTCAAGTTCTGTGACGGTGCATGGAGACTTCGTTTGTGGGTATCTTTTTGCCCTCAGCAAATAGGTTTAACTACCTAACTGTGGACTTTCTTCTGCTCTTCATTTGACTTGGCTGCTTTATGGCCTTAACCTCGTTTTATTGTGTGTTGCTTTATTAACTAATTTATTCGTTCAATAGTTTATTTATTGAATAGGCGCCAGACACTGAGGATGCATCAATAAGCAAAACATCAGAATGCCTGCCCTCACAGTGCTTACATTCTAGCTGAGGGAGATATGCAAGGAAATAAGTAAAACAACACTATGTAAGATGATGATGCATGCTATAGATGAAAATAAAAGAGGAAATATAAATGTACTTTTCAATGGAAAACCAGAGATGGCCTCACTGAGAAGGCAGCACTTGAGTGAGGACCTAAAAGAAGGTGAGGGAGTGAGCCATGCTGGGCACTGGGGACAGGCACACTGGGCAGAGGAAACAGCTAGTGCAAGGACCCCAAGGGAAGGGTGACCAGTGGGTCTCCTTCCAGCAAGGAGACCAATGAGACTGGAAGAGTAAGTCAGATAGTGAGGAGGGGAACGTAAGATCAAGAGGTAATGAGGCCAGAGATTCTCAACAATCCCTGGGCCTCAGAATCCCCTGGGGAACTTTAAAAAAAAAACAACTGCAGATACCTAGACCACACCACATACTATCCTTCCTGGAGATGTGGCTTCAATTTATTTGGGGACAGTGTACAGATACTGGTATTTTTTTTAAAAGTTTTCCAGGTGATTCAAATGTGTAATAATGGTTAAAAACCACTGGGTCAGGGCCATGGGCCATTGTACAGACATTCTCTTTTGCTTAAAGGAGCCATTGGTGGGTTTTGATAAGAAAAATTACTTGATCTGACTTACGTTTTAACAGGATCACTCAGGCTGCTCAAGGTGGGAGGGTTAAGGGTGGAATCAGGTAGACTAGTTAAGAGGCTACTGCTATAATCCCTCCAATGTTCATAGCAGGAATTGTTACAGTAGCCAAGACATGAAAGCAACCTAAATGTCCATTGACAGATGACTTGATAAAGAAGTTGTGGCATGTATATACACAATGGAATACTATTCAGCCACGAAAAAGAATAGAATAATTCCATTTGCAGCAACATGGATGGACCTGGAGATTATCATACTAAGTGAAGTAAATCAAACAAAGACAAATATATGATATCACCTATATATGGAATCTAAAAAGTGAACTTATTTATAAAACAGAAACAGACTCACAGACATAGAAAACAAACTTATAGTTATCATGAGGGAATGGGAGAGGGGATAAATTAGGAGCCTGAGATTTAGAGATACAAACTACTATATATAAAATAGGTAAACAGCAAGGTATACCTACAGCATAGCACAGGGAACTATATTCAGTTCCGTGTAGTAACCTGTAATGAAAAAGAATATATATAATATATATATATGCATAACTGAATCACTTTGCTGTACACTTGTATGTCAACTATACTTCAATAAAAAATGAAAAAAGTCATTCAACTAGGGGAAACAGGGGGGCAATTGCAATAATCCAAGCACGTCATAGTGATTGCAGTAAAAGGAATTAAAAAGTGGTTAGATTCTAATTCTATTTTTAAGGATAAACAACTTAAGATGGCTTTTAGACTGAGACTAGGGGATGAGAAAAAGGAAAGAGTCAAAGATGATGCCAAGGTTTGGGGCCTAAGCAACTGGAAGAATGAATGGCCATTAATTAAAATGGGCCAGGTAATGGGAGGATCAGACTGTGAGGAAAATATCAGCAGTTCGGTTTTGTTAAGTTTCAGATTCTTATTAGATATACAAGAGATGATACAAAGAGGCAGTTGGACATGCAAATCTGGAGTTTAGAAGATAAATCTTGACTGCAGATATAAATTTGGGATTCAACAGCATGTACATGGTATTTAAAACCACAAGACAGGATGATGACACTGAGGGAGTGACTGTGGATAGAAGTGAGAAGCCGTCCAGGGCTCTGGCATTAAGAAGTCGGGGAGAGAAGGAAGGACCAGCAGAAGAAAACAGGAGCAGCCCGAGAGATAAGAAGAAAACCACGTGTGATGCCCAGAAGAAAGGGAAGGATCCACTATATGAAATATGATTGATCTTTGAACAGCACAGGGGTAAGGGGCACCAACCCTCTGCATCATCAAAAATCCAGTATAATTTTACAGTTGGCTCTCCATATCTGCAGCTCTGCGGCCCGTGTAGTACTGCAGTCTTTGTATTTAGTGAAAAAAATCTGCGTATGAGTGGACCTGCATAGTTCAAACCCATGTTGTTCAATGGTCAACTGTATATTCCTCTCTTAACAAAACACTACTTAAGCCCAGGAAAGTGTATTCAATATCTCACATAACCTATAATGAAAAAGAACATGAAAAGGAATATAGACACATATAACTGAATCACTACACTATACACCAGAAATTTACACATTGTAAACCAACTATACTTCATAAAATTTAAAAAAAAATCAGCACTACTTAAGACTTCTTTTTCTTAAACAACAAGGTCCTACTGTATAGCATGGGGAGCTACATTCAATAGCTTGTAATAACCTATAATGAAAAAGAATATACATAAATGTATAACTAAACAACTACACTGCACACCAAAAACTAATACAACACTGTAAATCAATTATATTTCAATTTAAAAAAAGACTTTTAAAAAATAAATCTTCCTGATCAAGTATCCTCCACCCCATCCCAACCCCAGGTGCAGTAACTCTGCTCATTCAGCCAATCTCTTGGCACTTAATGGATACATGTCCATATGGTCATGTTGGCATTTGCTCCTGTTTTCTCTTTTTATATGTCATTTCTGTACATTCCTACAAGGTCTCTCTTTCCCCAAAGGGGAAATACTAACTATAGAGGTTAAGAGCTCAGACTTTCAAGCCAAACTATCTTAACTTGTATCCCAGCTTTGTCAATTGTAACTAACTTTAGACCATGTTACTTAACCTCTGTATCTCACTTTTCCTGTTTGTAAAATAAAGATAATAGTATTACCTACCCACAGATCATTGAAAGAATTCAGTTAATGTACAAAAAATGCTTAGAATAGTACCTGGCTCATAATAAATTCATGACATATTTTTGCTTCTATTATTATTCCTACAAGCCATAAACTGTGTCTTCCAAACATTTGGCAGCACCACCTACCCAGCATCACCATGACCAAAACACCATAACACCTCCACCCTCTTCTCTAAATCAGAGCTTTATATTCAAGCACATTTTGGTATAGTATTTCTATGTTTCCTAGTCACCAGCCTGCCCACTGGGGTCATGTGTACAAAATGTAACAAAAGCCCTCTTTATCTCCAAGTGAACTAAAAGAAGTCTATCAATGGACCATTTATTCTTATCACAGTTGTGCAACTATATCTAAAACAATTTTAAATAAACAAGAATGGCTATGTTTATATGCCCAAAATTGTTTTACTGATATTAGTGTTTGTCAGTTGAATTTATTAAAACAAGATTTCATTTTTTTATCCTTCTCCCCTTCCTTTCTGTGGAGGATAAGACGGACTCTATATAACTAACCTCTATTTACCCTTCAGATCCTACGTTAGACGGCACTTACTCACTCCAGGGAGCCTTTATCCCCTGCTATGTGATCCCTAAGGCCCTCTGTGCTCAGTTCATCTTGACACCAATCACACTGTATTAGAATCACCTAGTTATTTGACCACCTTCCCACTCCATGAGCATAAGTATTGTGTCAATCTCATCCTCTAGTGACTATTACAACATTTAACACATAGTAGGTCCACAACCAATATTTGTTTATTTCTTATTATAGCTGTGTTATTCTCAGTAGTCAGTTTGGTAGGATTTTTCCCTTTTCAACCAGGACCTTTAGTGTTGTATAGGTAGACTCACAGTCCAAAATAAAATGTGATGATACCAGGGGAACCTTATGTATTATCAGATTAGAAAGCTCTATCTACAGTGGGATTTGAAGGAAAATTAGAATGCTCCTATACAAATATCTTCCCTACCAGACCATCTACTTCAAGACTATAGATTGCCACAGGTTCACAGATTATAGGATGATAGCAAAAAAAGAGAACACGCAACATTCATTGAACGCCTACTATGTGGCGTGCATGTTATATGTGCTATGTCCTTTAATCTTCACAAGACTCCACGATATGCATATGACTACTCACATTTTACAGACGAGGAAACAAAGTCATAGAGCTTGAATGACTTGCCCAGGATACACAGAGAATAAAGAGCCAGGGTTTCAACACAGGTCAGCCTGACTCCAATTTATATGCTTCCTATTATTCCACATCAATACCCAGGAGACAGATAGTAGACAATTAAGTAAGGATGGAAGCAAAACACAACAAATAGCCCGTGAGGTGGCTCTCCACGTGGAGTTCATGGGCAAAAATGGTTTTAGGGCTGAGCAGTCTAATTACGTACTGTGGTGAGCAGAAGAATGCCCCCCAAAAGGTGTCCACGTCATAATCCCTAGGACCTGTGAGTATACCTGACTTGGAAAAAGGGATTTTGCTGATGTGATTAAGGTTCAGGAATTTGAGATGGGGAGATTCTCTTGGATTACCCCAGAGGGCTCTGTGTTACCAGATGGGGCCTGTGTTAGTTTCCTGTGGCTGCTGTAACAAATTACCACAACTGGTGGCTTAACGGGAGTTAATTTTCTTACAGGTATGGAGGCTAGATGTCTGACATCAAAGTTTCAACTGGGACACACTCGTTCTGGAGGCCCTGGGGAGAATCATTCCTCCTTTTCCAGCTTCTGGTGGCTCCAGGTGTCCCTTGACTTGCAGTTGCATTACTCCAACCTCTGCCCCTGTGATCACATTGCCTTCTCTTCTCTGTGTCTTTTGTCTGCCTCAAATTTCCCTCTGCCTTTGTCTTCTAAAGACACTTGTCATTAGATTTAGAGCCCAGCCAGATAATCCAGGATGAACTTTTGTCTCCAGATCTTTAATTATATCTTCAAAGAACCAATTTGCATTCACAGGTTCTGGAAATTAGGAGGTAGACATATATTTTGGGGGGGTCAAAGTTCAACCCACAGGCCCTTAACCATGAAGAACCTTTTCTGGCTCCGATCAGGGAGAGATGTGACTACAGAAGAATGGTCAAATAGAGGCATTGTTCCTGGCTTTCAAGATTGTAGCACAGGACCACAAGCCAAGGAATGAAAGTGGTCTCTAGAAACTGAAAAAGGCAGGGAAACATTTTCCCTGAGAGCCTCCAGAAAAAAATATGCAGCCTTACCAACACCTTTGGTTTGAGCCCAGTGAAACCGATTTGGGGCTTCAGACCCACTGTAAGATATGCATTTGTGTTGTTTTAAGCCACTAAGTTTGTGGGAATTTGTCATAGCAGTGCTAGAAAAATTTCTGCCAGTATTAAGGAACATTAGAGCAAATGTTTGGATCAGAACAAGTGTGGAAGCCAGAATCAAGAGGGCAGATGGTGGAACAGAAGATGTAAATGCCACAAGGCAGAGCAGGGCAGGTGGCAAGAACAAGGAAAGCCATAGAGGGAGATCAGGACAAAGACAGTAGAAGAATTGCTCTGCATTACTAATATGCAGACACATCCTTGACAGTGGAGTGTCAGGCCAAGGGGCTGAGCCTAACGTAGGGAGCCCAGACCTTGTAGAGGGAACAGAGTTGGAAGCATGCTGTCTAGTTAGAACCCCTGTGGCAGGAGAGAGTGGCATCATCTGGCAAGCATATCCACAGAGAGCTGTCTGCAAGTTTCACAGGACTCACTCTTTAGGTTAAGGCATTGAAGGTCCTCCTTAAAGTTCAAGTTCCATACTAGCATCACCTATGTAATACCAGAACTTGTTCTTTTTTGAAACGAAGTACACTCAGTTACAATGTGTCACTTTTTGGTGTACAGCATGTTTCAGTCATACATACACATACATATATTCCTTTTCATGTTCTTTTTCATTATAGGTTACTACAAGATATTGAATATAGTTTCCTGTGCTATACAGAAAAAATTTGGTTTTTATCTATGTTTACATATAGTAGTTAATATTTGCAAATCTCAAACTCCCAATTTATCCCTTCCCACCCCATTTTCCCCCATTAACCATAAGATTGTTTACTATGTCTGTGAATCTGTTTCTGTTTTATAGATGAGTTCATTAGATAACACAGAACTTGTTAAAAAGATTTCCTAGTCAGTCATTTAATAGGGTCTTGAGAGAAAGGCTCCAAGACTGATAAGTAAAGCAGATAAGAAATAACTAGGAAATTGTTTATCATATAGAGTGTGAGTCCAGGACAAGGACTGAGCCTGGCCCGTGGTATGAACACAATTGTCTGTTGAATGGATGAATGAATACATGAATGAATGAAAACTCTGAAGACTCAGAAGTTTGTAGGACGTGAGGATTTAAAGAAAGAAGGATGCACAAAAATGGCACTGGGACTCCAAAGACAATCTTGGCCTATATAACCACTGTCCTGAAAGCTGGTCATGAACAATACTTCCCTGTGACTGAGTTGTGTGTCTTTTTATAGCATGTATCTCTTTTCATAGATAATTTTATCATTTCTAATTCCTAATTTCAAAAGTAATATATCTCGAATGAAAGGGAAAA
Source organism: Vicugna pacos (assembly GCF_048564905.1). Classification (NCBI taxonomy): domain Eukaryota; kingdom Metazoa; phylum Chordata; class Mammalia; order Artiodactyla; family Camelidae; genus Vicugna; species Vicugna pacos. Next base: position 89,931,827 of record NC_133023.1, read on the forward strand.
AATGCATGTAATCTCATCACCCCAAGACAACTATTTTGGAGCATTTACTTCTAGTCTTGTCTTTGTAACTCTGCCTCGTTTGTGTCTCATTATCTGTGTGTGTGTGTGTGTGCGCACGCATGTGTAGTATTTAAAAACATGTTATCTTACTCTATTTACTGTTTAATAAATTGTTTTGTTTTTTTTAAGCACAGCACATATTGTGGTTGCTTTTCTAGGTCAATAAATATTCTGTTACATGATTTTTTTTAATTGAAGTATAGTCAGTTACAATGTGTCAATTTCTGGTGTAAGGCATAATAGTTCAGTCATATATATACAGACAAATATTCATTTTCATATTGTTTTTCATTATAGGTTACCATAAGATATTGAATAAGGTTCCCTGTGCTATACAGTAGAAACTTGTTATATATAGTAGTTAGTATCTGCAGATTTCAAACTCCTAATTTATCCCTTCCCACCCCCTTCTCCCCTTGGTAACTATAAGTTTGTTTTCTATATGACATGGTTTTATATAACTACATAATATTTCAACCTATGAGCGTACATAAGTTATTTAACGAATCTCCTATTGTCTTTTTCTTATAATTTTCTACCATTAAAAACAGTAAACATTTTTCTAATGACTGCTTTCCACACATCTCTAATTATTTCCTTAAGGTAACTTCCTACAAGTAGAGTTGTATCACTTATGGATTTAGGTATATATTGTCATGTTACCCCACAAAGATATTTACCTATTTATATTCTGATTTCAGTATATGAAATTTCAGTTTCCTCAAACCTTTGTCAACACAAGTTATTATCAACTTTATAATTTGCCAATGTGATGGATGGCTTTAGTTTGTATCTGTTTGATTGCTAACGGAGGTAAATATTTCTTCATTTATTTATTGGTCATTTTTTGCTTCTTCCTTTGTGAATTACCTTTTATGTCCTTTGTCCACTTTCCTATTTATGTTTTCATCTTTTAAAAATTAACTTGTAAGAATTGTTTAAGTAAGCCAACTATACTTAATATCTACTGAAAACATTTTCCCATTTGTTGTTTTCCTTTAATTTTTGTTTATTATGGATTTTTGATCTACAAATGGGGCTTCATATGTTTGTGTTTTTTTGGTAGCATTAACTCAAGTTCTCAGTCTTTTCCTTCCTGATTTTATGACTTTGCTGCTATGCTTAGAAAGATATGCTACTATAAGAATACAGAAATACAATAAATACCTATATTTTCTTTTTGTTACTTTATAGTTTTCTTCTCACATTTTGATTTTTAAACCATCTAGCAAGTTTTTATTGAATGGTACAAGGTAAGGAAGGGTCTGATTTTAATTCATTCTTAGTAGATAGCCATTTATGGGATAATGAATTTTCACCAGAAATTCACTGAAATAAATCCAGGAAAAGGTGTACTGACTCTCAAACTAGTGAAAAATTGTTTCAAAACCTATGTTTTCCATACTGGACCTTAGGTCTCAGCAGGTAACGAATTCTGATGTGCAAACACAACACAGCACGCCAGCGTTTGCAGATGTACCCACGAGCCAACAAAATAGCAAAGCTCCTTTGCAAGCTAAAGGTCAACTTCCTAGTGTGAAGCCTCCAGTTACAAACTCACATTCATTCTCAAATCACCGTAACACAGAGAAAACAGACATATTTACTTTTCACACGATTCAAGGATGAATTGTGCTCTGAAACCAAGACAACAACCAAATCTCTCCTCAACAAGCTGAAGCACATTCCACACTGGTCTCCGGATGAAAGGCCCTCTGGTAAACTTGATGAGAGCAACAAGAAAAGAGGGATTTTCAGATTAGAAGAAAATTCTTCTATTTCACTACAGGCAATGTCCTGTGGACCTAAATACTCTTGGCTCTGAGTTATATTTTTTATAAGATGTTACCAAGGCAAATGCTCAGGGAAATAGCAGCTGGAGCCATTTGAGGGTTACTAATTACAGGGCATCACAGGCACAATTTATAATCCTACTTGACAGATGTGACCCATTACATTAAGCGTTGTTGGCATGCTCTGCAAGCCAGATGTAGGCTGGGAAGAGGTTGGTCTTTGAGTAACAGCTTTCCAGCAAGCTTCTCCATTACAAACAACTGCTCACATGATACAATACGAAGATTTTTTTTAAGAACAACTGGTTTTAAAAGATCTCACTCCACTCCATGCAGTAATGCTGTTTTCAAACCCAAGTTCATGTGCCTGATGCACAGTGAGGCCAAATTGAAACAGTGCAGTCTGGATTAGAGAAAGGTTTATCGTGAGGGCTGAGCAAGGAGAATGGGCAGCTCGTGCTCAAAAAGCCCAAATTCCTTGATGGTGTTGGGGGAAGAGTTTTTCTAGGCAAAATTTGCCGGGAGGGCTGCAGGATATGTAACCCTCCTCTGATTGGTTGGTGGTGAGATTCCAGGAATGTCAATCATCAGCCTTCTAGTTCCAGCCAGTCTGGGGTCCACCTGCTTGCGCTCAGCCTGAAGTTATCATCCTCCACCTGGGAGGGGAGTCTTAGTTCCTTTCAAAGAACTCAGAGATCTGTATCAGATTGTTATTTATATTTCTTGAGGAGGAACCAGGACCCTGCCCCATCACTGCATTATTGTTTCTTGACTGTCTCTCCCTTATTTCTGCAATTCCCTCCGTCCCCTAATTAGTAACTGTTTGAATCTGCCCTTTGGAACTTAGGGAAGGTCTAGGAGGCTGAAACCTTTTTCCTACCAATAAGAAATGAGGGACAGGAAAGACTTTTGTACTTGGAAGGGCCCCACAGGGTTCTGCTCAGTTTCACTGATACGCAAAGAAATGCCCAGTTCTGTTAGATTATTAACAATGCCTATATTATGCAATACCACTGATTTCCACATTTGGGTCAGAAAGATTATTTCTGGGTCTGAGTCACAATGTTCCAATTAAAATATCTTTCAAATTAAAAAAAAATTTCCAAGGATTTCCCTCCAGCTCATGATGCAGCTAAGTAACAGCTCTCCTGTATAGAAATGAAAGCTCAGTTCAAAGCATTTCACAAAGAAGAAACAGTCAAAATCATCATCATCTCTGTAGGCAAAACAGACAGCTGATCGAGTGACCATTAGACTTTCCAGTCTTCCTGAGATGGCCTGGAGGTCTGGCCAGAGAGTTCCTCAGCTGCAGATACAGAGAATGACTATCCCTGCCCCTCCACACCAGCAACAAAAAGACTCAAAGGAAAATCATGTACACCTTTAATCATTATTTTTCTAAGCTCTCCTTTAAAGATAGAGAAATCAAAAATAGAATTTATGTTTACAGTTCTGTGACACATAAAAAATATAATTAAAGTACTAAATCTCTCCAAAGAAATGTGATGTACAGAATTAACTTCAGCATTTAGCCGGAAAAGAGTCCCCTCGGAAAGATCAGGGTGATATGTGAGGGATTAGTTTTGAAGTCCTATTGTGGATTTTTTCAAGGGGTGGTATTTTGGTCAGCCCTACTCTGATTTCTCCTCACCACTATCAGTCAGAACGAATTACAGGACATATCACCTGAATTCCAAGATTTAACATTAATAGCCCCTGATTTTTGTTCTTCAAATGCCATTTAGATATACAAAAGTCATTCTTTCATATTTCCAGCACCCTCTGACAAAGCAGCATTTAGCATTTCCCACACAAGAGGGCTTTTTTTTTTCCAGTAATTGAGTTCAGAATACAGAAAGTTACAGAGTTTATTTATTTTTTAATCTTCTTTACTAGTTGCATAAAACTGTCAACAGCTTATGCTAGTCTTGAAAATATCAAGCTGATTTAAGAGAAATGTTCCGGAACTGGGTGGAGAGTGGAGAGAGGAGATAAGAAAATGGAAGAATACAGAGAGAGGGGCAATATTTTTCCCTAAAGGATTTTGATCTAATTTTTTTGGTAAAAACATAGTTCATCTCTCTAACACATTATTGGCTCTAATAAGGATACCACAAACTCAAAAGGGTCAGAGTGTAAGCTGCAAAGATTGGGTGTGTTATTTACAGTCTTGGGCAGTGATGACATTTGCTTGCATGAATCTGGAAGAAGCTCTTTTGGCTCATCTTATGAAAAATCTATTGGGAGGCCATATATTTGAAGGTGCTGTCTTCCCGCCTTGTAGGATGGGAGCCCCAATCCATCTTTTCTGTTATGACCAGGTGTAAGTCATAAAACAGCAGTTATTACAGGTTTTATGGAGCTGAGAGCTGGGACACTCACGAGGAGGATAAGTTCATAATAGCCTTAAAGAGCGAACTATCCTTCAAGGTCCTAGGTTTCCATAGAGAGGCTGCTCCAGTGATCGGCTGCCTTACTTTTTCACCAACATTTCTTACCATTAGAAGCCACTTCTGCATTCACCAACTCAGTTACATATCAAGTACTTATCGCGTACTCAGAGCCTTGTGTCTTGGACAATATGTAGTAGAAGAACCTGGTTGTCTCCTTCAACCTGTAACCTGTTGACCTCATGGGTGGAGATGCATGAAGCTCTTCAAGTATTCATATGCCCCTCATCAACTCAGTGTGGGGCTTTACTCATGGCTTGGAGCCTTCCAAAAAACTATGCGCTCAGCAGCCAGCACCACACCTTTTGAGGTAATGTCTTTTCTTTGTCCTAAATTTGCCTTTTGCAAACATTCAAAAAGGGATCCTTAGTATCACCTAACGGAAGTGTGTCTTTCCCATCAACTCCATCACCACATGGGGTGACATTTAAGACTGAGCAGCTCTGATTTGGGGGAATATATCACTTAATAAAATTATGCTGCAAAATGTAAAGGGAGCTGACCTTATGCTTGGTTTTGCTGAAATGAGGTTTCTAAGTAAAGGAAGTTTTCTGTGAAACGCCTGACAAACCCATGACCAATAGCCCCAAACCAAAGTAGCTGAATTAACCAGAACATCAGTGCCTCTCCTCGTTCTTGTGATCTGGAAATATTTCTTTTTCTGCATTTTTCTGTTTGTGTTGAGAGAGAATTAACAGACAATAAAATGAACAGATTTTAAGTTTTCAGTTTGATATATTTGACAAGGGTATACACCCCTGTAACCATCACTCAAAACAAGGTATAGAATATCCCCATTATCCCAAGAAGTTCCCCTTGCCTCTTGCATTTCCATGTACATATACACTCAGAGACAAGCACTGTTGTCAATTCTTCGATCAGTATGGAGTAGTTTTGCCTGTTCTGGAACTTGACATGCAGGGAATCATACAGTATTTACCCTTTTGTGTCTGGGCAGACGTACTAGCATTTGGGGCAGCACACTTGAAGGCATTAAAAGACTCAGAACAACATTAAACAAGTGAGTAATAAATATAAAACAATCCCCACAGCAGTGTTTCAGTATCTCACTATGTTTATAAAAATAGCTACAGTTATGTATTCATTTCACTGCCCTGCAGCCCTAAATCATTTAAGTTGAACTGTTTGCTCCACAGGAAAAATTCTCATAGGTTCCAGGACACGCATGATTTTTCCCTGATGTGACCTGACATGCTATGCCTATTATGTCTTCCTCAAGCAGGTGGCACTTGGCTGTACTTTCAAGCAGCACACGTTACTCTCAAAGTGTGATTCCTCATTTGCAACATACATGCAATTTACATGATGCTCACAATTTCACTGTGCCACTGGGGAGGCTTGAAGGACACTGTTGTACTATACTATACCCACCAGGGGAAGCCACAGAGGAGAGACATTCATGCCAAATAAAACAAGTGTACTTGCCTCCTTATGCCAGATTTTGTTCTACCTTCATTTCCTTACTAGGTCACTGAATAACACTGCCCATCATAACTGGTGGCACCAGTTGGATTTTCCCTGCCCCATTCAGCCCAGATGCTGCTGTTGTTTTCCACTCTTTAATCCAAATACAGAATACCACATGCTGTGTGCATCAGAGAGAAAACAGAACAGAAAAGACAGTTCAATATTGGAGTTAACTGGGAAGGGAAAAATAGGATGTCTCATATCCGGTGACTCAAGCCTTAAATATTTCCTTCTTCCAACACTGGGGAATAATTACAATTATATGATATTCTGTCTATGTAGAAAAGTCTAGAGCTATCATGCATAGATGCTTAAATATGCACATGCTAGCTAGAGACCAAAAACTGGTTCAAGAGCACAAGAAGGGAGGATAATTCTCAGATATGTGACTGCTGTTTTCATTTATATTTTTGCCCTCAGTGGATTATTTTTTAACAAGAGCCTTCTGCCTCAATTTCTACCACTCCCTTAATGGATTACTGAGTAACCTGCCTGTCTGTGGGGAAATGGGACTCCTGACAAGCAAACACATTTTCAAACATTCTTTAGAAATCCAAACACACTTCCGTTTCTGCTGTAACTACAATCCTCTGGGGGAGAAAGTTTCAACTTGACCCCAGTTTAGCAGTTTGCGTTTTCTTCCTCTCTGCTAAATATCAGGCAGTGGGAAGTCTTTGGTCTCCATGTTCATACAGAAAAGATGGGGATGCCTCAAGCTAGCCTGGTTAAGAAACATATTTCAGAGTCTGGAAACATAAAGCCAAGTGTGGCCTTTGCCTTGAACATGACAAAAGACTATGGTTTGAGGCAGAGTTGTCTTGGATCTTGAATTTGAGGCAAGATCTGATAATTAATACAGTTTTTTAATACATATTTGGTGGAGTAGCAATGTCCTACAGGTATGAGTTACTGGGTTCAGTTGCAGAAGAAAGAACCTGATGATAATCTCGACACCTCCCTAGTCCCACCCCGGGTCTCTGGGAAAAAGGACACCTTCCCTTAAGACACTCCACTTCTGTACTGGAGGCCACTTAGCCCATTTAGCTGGGGCTAGAAGCTAAGACCAAGCTAGTTCAGACAGTGTCCCTTCCCTGTCCCACCACGAGCACCATAAGGGAACTTCAAGCCAGGAGATCCAGGCCCACAGAACAGAGCTACTCAGGGGTCCAGCCCTGGTACAGAATTTCTTAGTGATGCTCTCCTACTGAGTACCCCGAATTGAGTTCCTAGGAGCCTCAAGGTGAAGGGTGGCAGGTGGCTGGTGGCTGGTTCCATGGCTTGTCAAAAGGCAAGCAAAATTTTCCCCTGCTCTAGACCCAGGGAGCCTTTTTCTGAATTTGATCTCAAAGGGGAATGTAGCTGTATGTACAAATTGAAAGAAATCTGGGAGAAGACAGGGGAGAAGAAACTTGCTGCCATTTACCATTATCTTGATAAAACGGCAGTGACACACACTCCGCCTGCCACAATTAGGGTGATAAATGCCCGTTTCTTTGAGGCTTGTTTGAAAGTCAATTATGTAGATTATTTGGAGAATACTGACAGATGGCTTTCTTCCCCAGATGAGACAATCAAGCTGAACTTTGATATGTGCATAAAAAACGCTGTCATTTCTCAAACAGAGGAGGCCTCCCTAAGAGGCAGACCAGAGAACTGGATGGAATTTTGCCATTGGCCACTTCTGATGCACCCTGCCCTTAGCTCTTTTTTTCCCCCCAGATCTCCCTCGTCTCCCACCCTCCATGGAAGCTTTGCTTCTTTTCATCTTGTAGTCAAATATTGATTCTCCAACCTGTCCTCAAGGTTTTGATTAACACAGAAGATTGCCACGTAAGCAGCTTTTTGTTTGTTTTCAGCTAATTTGTTTTTTTATTATTCACTTGCTGCAGTAAATCTTCCTTTTATTGTCCAACCACTGAACAGAGAAAAATGGATTGATTTGAGTAACTAAATAATTCAAGCTGCAATGTGTAGTGGAGGCTGGGGGGAAGACAGGAAGGATTCGGGGATGTCTAAGAAAGCTTGATGCAACATCGCCCTTCAGTTTTCTTAGTTCTCCCCTGGTCCCCAACCCAAATTATGACAATTGTGATTAGATTCCGAGGGGGTTTATGGAGGTAGCACTGTGATACTGAAGTAGTGATTTAAATCAATAAAAGTTGAGAAAATGACTGTTTAAAAAGTCTTCCTTTATCAAACAACAACAGAGATTCACCAAATGAGATCTATTGCTTGCTACTTTTCATTATCCGAGGTAATTCCATTGGCACCGTTATTTCAATCCTGTGGTGTATTTATTCATTTCTTCTTCTTAAAGGTGCAAACCAATCTTCCCTACTGTCATTTACTGGTGGCACCAAATAGATGGAAAAGTTTTGAAGAAAGTAGCCCAGCAGAACAGAGCCGAAGATACCAAGATATAAAATGGAACAACTCAAAGCCAAAAAGCAGCCTAACTTGCTTGTTAAAGGCATCGATTTCAGGATGAGGGAAAAGGGAGAAATAGTAGAAGAAAGAATAAGAGAGAAACAAGGATGAAGGGGGTATCTATTTGCACCCTCTATCACCTGCCCTTCTGGTCCTCCTTTCCCTCAGGTATTCAGCATGCTGGGGTTTCCTTAAACAAAACACAAACACACAAGCTACAAATAAAAAGATGGATAGGTTTCACTATATGAAAATGTAAAACTTCTATATCCAAGATACATAAAAAACTCATTACAAAACAAACCACAGTCTGGGTTTATAAAGCATATAACTGGCAAAAGATAGAGAACAAAATTATACAACGAATTTTTGCAAATCTATAAGAAAAACAACCCAATAGAAAATTGGGCAAAAGACTTGAACAGGTGTTTCACAGAAGAGGAAATTCAAATCCCCAGTGCACATGTGAAAATACACTCATCTCAGTTGTTACCAGGACAATACAAATTAAAAGAGCAAGGTGCCATTTCTACTACTAGAAAAATGCAAAGTCAGACAATACCAAACATTGTCAAGAAAAGAGAGAAAAGAGGAATTTCATATACAGACAAACCTCGTTTTATTGCATTTCTCTTTATTGTGCTTCACAGATACTGCATTTTTCACAAATTGAATATTTGTGGCCACCGTGTGTCAAGCAAGTCTGTCGATGCCATTTTCCCAGCAGCATTTGCTCACTTTGTGTCTCTGTGTCACATTTTGGTAATTCTCACAATATTTCAGACTTTTTCATTATTGTTATATTTGTTATGGTGATCTGTGATCAATGATCTTTGATGTTACTATTGTAATTGTTTTGAAGTGCTGTGAACCAAGACCAAATAAGACAGCAAACTTATTTTTGTGTGTGTGTTTTGTGTGTTCTGACTGCTCCACCAACAAGCCATTCTCCCCATCTCTTTCCCTCTCCTCAGGCCTCTCTGTTCCCTGAGACACAACAATATTGAAATTACGTCTATTAATAACCCTACGATGGCCTCTAAGTGTGCAAGTGAAGGGAAAAATCACGTGTTTTTTCACTTTAAATCAAAAGCTAGAAATGATCAAACTTAGTGAGGAAGGCATGTCAAAAAATGAGACAGGCCAAAAACTAGGCCTCTTGAGCCAAACAGTTACCCAAGGTGTGAATGCAAAGGAAAGTTCTTGAAGCAAAGTAAAAGTGCTATTTTAGTGAACACACAAATGATAAAGCAAAACAGATATATTGCTGACACGGAGAAAGTTGTAGTGGTCTGGAGAGACGATCAAACCAGCCACAACACTCCCTTAAGCCACAGCCTAATCCAGAGCAAGGCCCTAACTCTTTTTAATTCTGTCAAGGTTGAGAGAGGTCAAGAAGCTACAGAAAAAAGTTTGAAGCCAGCGGAGGTTGGTTCATGAGGATTAAAGAAAGAAGCCATCCCTATAATACAAAAGTGCAAGGTGAAGCAGTAAGTGCTGATGTAGAAGCTGCAGCAAGTCATCCAGCAGAGCTAGCGAAGATAACTAACGAGCTGGCCACACTGAACAACAGATTGTCAATGTAGATGAAGCAGCCTTCTAGTGGAAGAAGATGCCACCTAGGACTTTCATAGCCAGAGAGGAGAAGTCAATGCCTGGCTCCAAAGCTTCAAAGGACAGGCTGACTCTCTTGTTAGGGGCTAATGGAGCTGGTAGTGTGAAATTGAAACCAATGCTTGTTTACCATTCTGAAAATCCTAGGACCGTTCAGAATTATGCTATATTTTCACTGCCTGTGCACAAGTGGAACAACAAAGCCTGAATGACAGCACATCTGTTTCCAACACAGTTTATTGAATATTTTAAGTCCCTATTGAGACCTACTGCTCAGAAAAAAAAATACTACTTTCAAAATATTACTGCTCATTGACAATGTGGCTGGTCCCCCAAGAGCTCTGATGGGGATGCAAAGTGAGATTAATATTGTTTCATGCCTGCTAACACAACATCATTCTTCAGCCCATGGATTAAGGAGTCATACTGACTTTAAAGTCTTATGATTTAAGAAATACATTTCATAATGCTATAGCTGCCTTATATAGTGATTCCTCTGATGGATCTGAGCAAAGTAAATTGAAAATCTTCTGGAAAGTTTTCACCATTCTAGATGCCATTAGAAACATTTGTGATTCATGGGAAGAAGTCAAAATATCGACACTAACAGGAGTTTGGAAGAAGCTGATTCCAACCCTCATGGATGACTTTGAGGGGTTTAAGACTTCAGAGGAGGAGAACTAGAATTAGAAGTGGAGCCTGAAGATGGGACTGGATTACTGCAATCTTATCATAAAACCTTAATGGATGAGGAGGTGTTTCTTAAGGATAAGCAATGCAAGTGGGTTTTTTGAGATGGATACTACTCCTGGGGAAGATGCTGTGAAGAGTGTTGAAATGACAACAAAGAATTGGGAATATTATATAAATTTACTTGATAAGTCAGGGACAGAGTTTGAAAAGATTGATTCCAATTTTGAAAGAAATTCTACTGTGAGTAAAATGCTATCAAACATCATTGCATACTATAAAGAAATTTGGGAAAGGAAGAGCTAATTGGTGTGGCAAACTTCACTGTTGTCTTATTTTAAGAAATTGCCACAGCCACCCCAACCTTCAGCAGCCACCACCCTGATCAGTCAGCAGCCATCGACGTTGAGGAAAGAGCCTCCACCAGCAAAGAGATTACAGCTCACTGAAGGTACAGATGATGGGTAGCATTTTTTAACAATAAAAAAATTTAAATTAAGGTTTGTATATCACTTCTTTAGACAGTGTTATTGCATACTTAGTAGACTACAGTATAGTGTAAAAATAACTTTTATATGCACTAGGAAACCAAAAAGTGCATGTGACTCACTTTATTGCAGTGTTTGTTTTATTGCAGTGATCTGGAACTGAACCTGCATTATCTGTAAGATATGCCTGCACTTTGGAACATCACATAGGAGAGAGATTTGGCAATATCTAGTTAATCTGAATATGCACATTCCCTAAAGCTCAGTAGTTCCACTTCTAGTCATTTATTTATCTTAGAAAAACTCTTTCACACATAAAGAAGTAGCATGTTCAAGGATATGTTGGCACAGCACTGTAATAGGAAAACAACCTAGGTATTTATCAAAAGAGAAACAAATAGATTGTGTTATAGTCACCATGTCAGCAGGTAAAATGAATGATGTAGATAGGCATGTATCACCGTGGATAAATAGAATCATAATGTTAAGTGAAAAATGAAAGTTGCAGAATCACATGTATATAGGAAGTCATTTATACAAAGTTTAAAGAATAATAATACTGTATACTCCCTGTGAACACACACACACAGAATATATTATCACATATGGGAAGTGTACAAACCAACTACAGGATACAGGATACCTCTAATGAGAGAGAGGGGAGCAACGTAATCAGGGAGGCTGAAGTACAAACAGGGCAACGACTCCACCCATAACATCTTATTTCTTACAAAAAGGCAAGAGGTTAGCATTGATTAACTTTGGGTTAAAGTCATAGATGTTCATTGTATTGATCTTTATACTTTTCTGTTTGAAATATTTCATGATCTAAAAATAAATGACACAAGAAAAAAATTACATTGCCTAAGCCCCCATCAAAATGCCCACTCCAATGTATTTCTCTTACAAGCAAATTCCTACTAAACTGTTTATCTATTTAGCAAATATCTATTGAGGAGGCACTATAAATACCCATCATTTGCATTTAAAAACAAATCATACCTGAATCCAGATGAATGAATCCCTAATCTTGGAGTTTCAGGTACCAAGACAGACCAGGAGTTAAGATTTAGGAACGAGCAGGAGGAGCCTTCATGGTATCTCTCACATACTAACCCAGATGTGCGCAGAGAAGAGAAAGGAGAAAGGAGAAGAAAGGAAAAAAGCAAGCTGAGGAGATCAGGCAGTGAATTAAAGGACTACCTCGGAGCAGCTAGAGTTTACAAAGTTGTTACTGTATTTTAGAACCACTTTCTCCCTGTGAGGGGTCCCCCTCCCTGCCCTTTATAGATTTATCCCAGTGCTTCAATACATCAGCAGTTTGCACCTAGGTGTTAAAACCTAGGCCTGTTGGTTAGCCTCTGGTTCTCCCCATGTCAGCCCCAAAGCAGAAGGCAGAACTACACCACATCAAAAGAAAAACCCTCTATAAAGCAGTAGTGGACAGTGGAGATTTTGTTGGCAATTTTGCGGCGAGGAGGGGGAAAGGTTTACATCAAAAACAACTAATCAAAATCCTCAATTCCTTGTGTATGATGTTTTGGGAATGACAAAATCTTAGAAAGGGAGAACAGATTAGTGGTTGCCAGGGGTTCTGAAAGGTGGACAGGAGGGAATTGCTGTGGTTACAAAAGGCAACACGAGGAATCCTTGTAGTGATGGAAACATTCTACATCTTGATGTGGTGGTAGACATGCAAACCTAACATGTGATAAAATTGCATGGGACTAAACACACACACACATAAGGGAGTATATCACACTGGAGAAATCTGAGTTCGATGGCTGAATGGTATCAATATCAATATTCTGGTTGTGGTACTCTACTTGAGTTTTGTAAGATATTATCATAGGAGGAAACAGCTTGAATTTTACATCAGATCTTTCTGTATTGTTTCTTAATAAGAAATCAGTTAAAATAAATGAATACTATTCATAAGATGAAAAAAATCCTCAGTAGGCATTTTTCCCCTTCAACAACCAGCTGCCAGTTTGCCACTTTCTTCCTCTTTCCTGCTCCTGTCCTCATTCAACCTTCTTCTTTCTTGTCAAGATCAATTTAGCTCCATCACATCTCTCAATCTTAGGCAGTAGCTAAATTGATAAACTTCCAGGTATCTCATCACAACTTTCCAAAGTGGGTCTCCCCCTAGACTAGAAAGGCATTAGCAAGCATTATCCTAAAGAAACCATAATAAGTTACTTAAAGATACCTGAAATGCCTCGATAAAATTAACGGATTGACCTGAAGTCAATTGTCAGTCACCTATTGCTAGTAAAGCAAACACAAATAAACAAAAAGCACTTCAAACTCAATGGCTTTAAAGAACAACCGTTTATTTCCATTCACGAGTCTGTAGATTGACAGTGGTTGGCTGATCTAGACTGAGTTCAGACCAGCAGTTCTGTGTCAAACTGCAGGTCCAGTGGGCTTGGCTGCTTATAAGGGACAGGCTCGGGTCCATGTGTGTCTATTTATTCTGGGACCCAGGCCTCAGGTACAGCTCTTCCTATGGTGATGGCAGAGGCACAAGAGACAAAGGTATATTTCAGGTCTCTGTTGACATCACAACTGCTAACATCCCACTAACCAAAGCAAGTCACATGATTGAGCTCAAAGTCAAGAGGTGGGAAGGCATACTCATCCCATGGATTTGGGAGGAAGAAGTAGATATTTTTAACAGGAATCTAATCTATCACATCAAACAAAGTATATCATTTCTGTGCTAGAGACCTGTCGTTTGTCTGTTCCCTTCCTGGCAAATATTTCCATTAATTCTCCCCTACTAAACTTCTAGAAATCCTTATATGCTTTCTTTAGGAAATATTGAATTATATCTTTACTGGAGTGAAGGAGATAAATAGTTATTTGGCCTGAAGAGGAATGGGTGGAATATGCAGGCAAATCATGTCACAATGATGGGTTAGGAATCCCACAAATTACCCAGTGAATTCTCACGAGAAAAGTCTTATAAAGAAGCCAGAGTATCAAAGAAGGTGAAAAGAAGCACTTTCATTGAATCAAAGTTGTTAACAGAGATAATTTTAGTTGCTTGTTTTATTCATTCATGAATTCCATACATATTTATTGAGTATCTACTATGGGCCAGGCACTGTGCTGAGGGCACATGGTGAGCAAAACAGGTGAGCGATTTCAGACTGTGCAGTACCATAAAAGGAAGAAAGTGCTGTGAGAGAGAATAATAATTGTGGGAAGGGAAAAGGCAACTTGGAGTGATTGGGTGGGGTGGGGGGCTCACTGAAGAGGTACCATTTAGGCTGAGACCTGAGGAGTAATAAAGATCTAGTCACATGCTGAGCTAGAGAAATCACATAATCAAGAGGTAGAGATGAGTTTATTGCCTATAACACTGATGAGAAAAGTTAAAGGACCAAAAGGCCTTATATGATGGATGTCATTGTAACTGTTTAGAGAAAGATGCTGTGAGAAAAAAATCTATGGCATATAAAAAGGGAAGCAAAAGGGATGCAGTAGCTCTTTGTTCTGTCGTTATCCTCAGCATCATACCCTGCACTGAAAGGTGCCAGAGGATATTGTACCTAGCAACTAAAGATTGATGTGCTGCCCCAGTGCTGCTACTAAGGAGCTAGCAACCATGAGTAAGTCACTTTCCCTTGCAGATCCTTGATTTTCTGATTAGTAAATAAAGAGATTGCCTAAATCAATTTTTCCAAGTGTATCCCTCAAAATCTTGTTTGCTGTGATGCTAGTAGATGTTATGCCAAAAAAAAAAAAAAGACTATAATGCTGGATAGAATGAAGCCAGTTTCTATACTGCACAGCTTCTCAGAATCTTAAAGTGTTCTCAAATAGACTGAGAACCTCTAAGAAGGAAACAGACCAGACTGTGTGTTTCCAAAACTTAACTGATTATGGAACTCCTTTCACTGTCGCATTCCAGAGAGAACATCCCAAGGAACACACTTTGGCACTCAGGGAAGTGCTGCACTGCTCTCCAAGGTCCTGTCCAGCTCCAAAAGGTTCTGCTTTGGATACAGTCACCTCAGAGGGAGACTCTGTTGGTACCAGATTTTCTCTTAAAGCATGTAATCATATCTCAGTTAACCAAAAAGAATTAAAATAAAGTTCAATCCTAGTCCCTTTTATACCAAAAGCTACTCTTTAGTCAATACTGTAATAGCAATATTGTATAGAATATATGTAGAACATAGGTTATAATTAAAAAGGAAAATGATTGTCAACCAGATAATAAAGACAAAATTACTCTTCTACTGAAGTTTGGAAGGGGTGTTGTAAAAAAAGAAACGGATTGAAACAGACTTACGCTGAAAACCCTAAGAATGGCATACTTTCTTATTTAAAACACTTCCTCATTCAGTGTATTCTGAAGTCATGCCAGAAGTTTAGGAAATAATCCATGATTAAGTATGATTAAGTGAGAAGCATGGAACTAACTAGCTAGCCTTTTGTCTTCTTCAGGAGACCATCACCATATCAATCATTTCAGGATTATTTATTATCTTTCCTCATTTTGCACCATTTGGCCAGAAAAATGGTTAGCAATTTCTTTAAGCCACTTCTAATTTACCATGTCGATGAGTGTGTCAGCTTTGTCATTTTGCAGGTTATTTCCCAGGTAATAGACATTCATTCATTCTATATTTCTGTGCTTCTGCCATTCTTAACAAATAAAATCCAGGGTACTAGAGCCATCCATGTGCAACCAGATAACTGAGAACATTCATTTTGTACCCAGATTGTGTGACCTTGAGCAAGTCCTTACCCTGACTGGACCTCAATTTCCTCATTTATAGAATAAATGATTTGGACTAGATATTAGCTAAAATTCCTTCTGGCTCTAAAATGCTCTAATTCTACTTTTGCATTCTAATTCAAATTACTAGAAGTTATACATTTTATTTAAAAAATCTCCCTTCCACCTACATATATCCTATTTTCTAAATATATTTTTAAAGTTCCTAAACTAGGAAATTTTAGATACATAAAAAGAGAAGTAATTAAACACCCTAGAACATTCAGATTTATAATCTTTTCATTAATGAAGGTAATTTCAGGTGGAGACAAAAGTGAAATAAACAAAAGCTGGAGTGATGACAACTTAATAGCTTATACTTTTAATTGGACGGTATAAACATGAGCTTCTCTTGCTTCTCATGTGCACTTCAATTTTCCCAATATCTTCATCTCTCACTAATAATATTTTAACCAATTGCTAGTATTTAGTAAATATCTACATTTGGAATGTCCATTCCTATACTAGTTTCTGCAGAGGATTAAAATAGACTTCAGTGACTTCAAAAAGCTTCAGTTGGGGTTGGGGAAGCAAAACCTAACCCCATGAAAGAATCAGACTGATATCAGACGGTACATAATTAGGTGCCAAATTGTGTGGTGTAAGCGAGCAGTTTTTAACTTTTTCGCCTCTGCAACATATATAACGAATAATGTTCCCTATACTTTGAATAGAGTAGGGACTCAATCATTTATTGAATGAATGTATGAATGAATCTTCACATGCTTAAGATAATCATATCCATCCGAATAAAAGTAATTGAAAGGGATGTCCATTGCAGGACTAATCCATTTAAATAACACACACATACAAACATATAACCATATAAACTTACATATATGTGTGCGTATATATATATAGAGAGAGAGAGAGACAGAGACAGAGACAGAGACAGAGACAGAGAGACCCTCCCAAAATAAATAATTATTTTTATTACCAAATTAAAACACATTTCACAATTGGTGTTGTATACTGTGCATGAGAACACTCGGCAGAGACTGTAGGTGCCATAAATGCTCAGTGAAGACAGAGATTACCATGGAATGAAGTAGTTCCCAAGTGCCCTTATGGAGGCAAAGGGAAAAAGACTTCTTGAAAATGGGTTGGAAGGCTGTAGATAGGCCTTGGGGAGTAAGCTGGGGAGAATACACATGAGGTGAGCAGGAAGCGGTGAGGATGCAGACCTGAGGTGGAAGATCTGCATCTGGGAGCAAAAAAAGACAGGTTGGATGGATAAGGGAGGACCAGTTTATGGCAGGCCACAAAATCAGGTCGAAGCACTCAGTTGATCCTAAAGGCAACAGGGAGCTATTGTAGAGACTCAGGCAAAATCCTGCAGAAAAGGGGTGTATGTGTTTATGTATGAATGTAAAAGAGGTGGGGTGAGAAAGATGAGCAGGATTTCCCTTTTTTATAGACCTTTTCTAAAGGGGTGGTAACCGAAGCCTGGCATTTTAAAACCATTTTGTGAGGCTTCATACATTTTAATTAATGTTAAACTGATTTATACCCTGAGGGATTATACATAAATGGTACAATCAAATAAAATAAAGGAAGACACATGTGCACAAGTTTGCATGTGTCTATTCATATTTATAGACAAACTCTTCAACTGCATTTGACTGTGCTACTTTTAGGAGTACCAGGTTCCACTCACACCCCAGTCTTCCTGGCTTCAGTCAGGAAGGCAGAATTAACAACACACTACAATTTGGGGGGTTGATTGCCCATCACTTGATCTAAAACAACTTGAACAGTATAAAAAAGTGCTTCTCTAAGAAGAAAAGGGAGATTAGTCACATAGCCCCTTTGCTGCCCACCCACCCCCCGCCCCATTGTGCTTTCAACTGTAGGCTGTATTTATTTTTTTCCATCCTAAAATCAAGTTGCTTAAAAGCTTGCCATACATCTTAATGCCATCACTTGCATTCCCCCTTTGGGAAGGAAGGAAACAGGACTTTCCTCACCCCATAACAGAGAAATAGAGAAAATGTTATTCAGGAGGAAGCGTGTGTGTGTGTGTGTGGGGGGGTGTGTGTGTTGGCGTGGCGGGGGCAGTAAGGTACAGGGTTGGTTTTCTAACATCATGACCCTACCCAGCTCTAACTACACACAGACCACCTACATTCTGCTGGGGCAGGTGGCTGAAACACTCGACCCTGAGTGCAGGAGAAGAATTAGAAGCATCAAAGAAAGAAGTCTTTGAATTTATAAAGCATTTTATGCTTTATATCTTTTATCCCATTTGATCTTCATCCTACACATGCATGATAGAAAGGTCAGGGATTGTTTTCTCCTTCATTTGACAAAGGAAGAAACTGAGATAAAGAAAGCTTGAGTGACTTGCCTAAAATCTCAGACAGGCCATACATATACTTTCAAAACAACGCTATTGAGATATAATTCACTACTATAAAATTCACCACTTTAAAGTGTATACTTCAATGTTTTTTAGTATATTCACAAAGCTGTGCCAGCCTCACTGCTATCTAATTCTGAAATATTTTATCATCTTGAAAAGACACCTCATACCCATTAGCAGTCACTCTCTACCTCCCGCTTCTTCTCAGGCCCTGGGAAATAATGACTTTACTCTCTGTTTCTATTGATTTGCATATCCTGGACATTTCATACAAATGGAATCATACAATGTGTGGCTTTTTGTGTCAGATGTCTTCCACTTAACATAATGTTTCAAGATTCAACCATGTTCTAGAATATGTCATGTTGTTCTATACCGAAATCATATTCTACTGTATACGTATAACACATTTTTTTATCCATACATCAGTTGATGGAAAACACACTTCTCAAAGATCCTGACCCTGCATAGGACCTGACTTCAGATTCTAGGTGCAGAGAAGATACCTTTAAGACAGACAGAAACGCATCTGTGATGGTTAATTTTATGTGTCAACTTGACTGGGTCAAGTGGCACCCAGATTAAATATTTTTTCTAAGTGGGTCTATGAGGATGTTCCAGGTAAGATTGCCTTTAGTATCAGTGGACTCACTAAAGAAGATCGCCCTCCTCAGTGTGGGTGGACATCATCTCATCTGTTGAGGGCCTGAATAGAACAAAAAGGTCTGGGAAGGAGGAATTCACCCCTTTTGCTTCCTGCCGGCCTGCTAAACTGGGACATCAGTCTTCCTCTGCCCTTGGACTGGGATCTATACCATTGACTCTCCTGGGTCTCAGGCCTTCAGACTCAGGCTAGAATTATACCACCATCTTTCCTGGGTGTCCAACTTGCAGATGGCAGATCGTGGAACTTCTCAGCCTCCATTACTGGGTGAGCCAATTCCTCATAATAGTAAGGATACACCAGATCCTATTAGTTCATATCAAATATTGATATATGAATATATCATATATTTTGAAAAGATTAAAACCATCAGATCCAAAAATAGAACCACCACCTACTTCAACTGAGCCTAGTAGGAATCTCTATGGCCAAACACACACTGAAAAGATGAAAATGGAATGACTGAAGTAAAGCATCTCCTGAGATGCAAATGACTCGAAGGAAGCTTCTAAAGTTCATTTTGTTGTCTAGGAAGCGTTGGGAAAACAAAGGGAAAAATATGTTGTAAGAAAATCAAATCCCTATAGCGAGAGTTTCATTTAATGAAATGAATTCCTGAATATGTCACAAGTAAACTGAACTGAAAAGCAAACTCGACCTTCTTCACTTAACTCTTCCTGATGTTTTCTCTTCATTTTAGATGGAATGTCCGTGGACATTTGGCTCTAACATTTTTTTTCTAAAGTTCCGCTGTCCCACACCAGAAACTACCACAACATTATAAATCAACTATACTTCAATAAAAAAAACCAAAGTTTTGCTGTCCCCTTTGGTCTTTTTCTCAAGTACTTTTGCTCTAACAACATCCCATGTGTGGAGGAAGCTCTACATGTATAAGTGCCCAGCACTGAATCCTCTGGTCAATGAAACCATCATTTTATCATGGGAATAATCTTTCTCTAATTTGTACGTCTCCTTGGGTTGGATTAGTAGAGTATAGTTTCTTAAAGGAAGACCTATCTGAGTGAGTATAAAACTGAAACAAGAGCATGGGGTCCTGAAAGCAAAGGGTGTCCTTTTGAATCACCCTACCCGAACATATAGGTGGACTAGAAGTAGGAATCCACATTCATGAGTTTTCTTTCCCCATTCCAACAAGTCCTTGCTGATCCTATGTCCCGTTACTCAGGATCCTAGTCTCTGTCACAGGAAATAAGAAATGATGGATTGGATAATCAGATTAAACTAACCACTAATGACACATGGTATATTTTTCTGTGACATAAATTTTTCACCCAGTTTAAATACTTATTTCCTTGGCACAAGCCTTGGGGTGGGATATGTAGGATGCAAAACTGATGATGGGGATCTCCTCAGGCAGACTGATGAAGGAAAGTCCTTTAGCTTGAAAAGAACTCTGAATTCCCTTGACATCACCCATCAATTCTACCTAATGTATAAAGCCAACCTTGATCACAGATTGCAGTGTTCCCCAAATTCAGCCATCTGTATCCACCTTCGCAATTCTTTCCATACATGAATTAATTGCCAGTACTATGATTTTCCATGCATTATGTATCAGCAGTACTATTATCTACTGAATATTTTCTTTAAATTAGTTTTTATTCAAACATCTACTTTGGTCTCATTCTATGCTGTCACATCTATAAAATGATGGGTCTTTGTCCTAGTCATATGAAATCTTTTCAGTAGTACACAGATGAACATTTTTATTTCAATATTTATGGATCTATTGTAAAAAATCTATAATATTCGAAATAATCCCCCAAATCCAAATAAAAATCTTCATCTGTGTTCTACCTAAAAGAATTTAGTATATTACTAGTGGCACATATACCACACTTTGGGATACTCTAAACTAGACTGGTCCCATCATTTTGAAGATCATGAGATTTCATTAAAGATAGATATGCAAATGCCAAAAGTGTATACAGTTCAGAAAGATCTTAAAGGCTGTTTCTTCCATGCCCAGCATCAGCAAGAGAGATACTGTACAACCTGGCCCTGATATTCTACAGCAAAATGTCAGCAATGATGGACCAGGCTTCTCTGAAGGCTCTGGAGCCCCTGACTGCTGAGGGTTAGTCAAGCGTGCCCAGTGTCAGACTCAAACTCTGGCTCATATAATAAAGTTTACATTAAAAGTCAAGGTTTTGATGAATGTCACACTTGGAAGCCAATTAAATGGGTTGAAAGGAAGACACAATTTCCCATTGTCTAATTGACTTGCAGCTCCTTCAAGGTAATAAATTTGTCACATTGAATTATTAATGAGAAACGAATATTTGACTTGCTGCCTTGAATAGAAAATAGTTCATTATCGGGTAGCATTGTTCCTGCCAAATAATGAGTCTGGCATTAGAAGAGTTTGGGACAATGTGACTGAAAATTGTATTTTTTATCATCACTGTATTTCCCATACCATAAACCTCTTAAAAATAAAATCTTATGATCATTTCAATGATCAGAAATGGTACCTTTTATTTGGAGCTTAATTTGGCATTAATTTTCACTGTTGTAGACTTTAAGGTTTCTCCAATATTTTCAAACACTCAAACATATGCTTATACTTGGGAAGAGGAGTTCCCCAGACCTAATTATTATTTTTTCAACATTTTCTTTTAATCAAGTCCCTGGTTTACTTTTTACACCTCCTAAGCTATACTATCCATGAAATCATGGGGTTGATACAGGAGTTAGAATGTTTTTCAACTACGTATCAAATTGAAGATGTGACTATTAAAATATTAAGCATCACCCTGTACACGTATAACTACCACCTGTGCACTTTGGGTGACATTGCACATACCACATTTTTTTAAACACTACATTAAGAAAACATGTATTAAAGTGGATTCTTGAGAAAATAAGGGAGAAAGAAAGTCTATAATCTAGAAAATCAAAATTTCAAAACATATTCTTTTGGAGGAAGAGACTCAAGACCTATTTCATTTGTTAAATAACTTTTTTTATTAAGAACTCCACTACTACCACCCCACTCCATTCCTCCAAAGCCTGTTTTCTGTTTTTTTAAAGCTGTGCATATTCTTCCTTCTTAAAGCCTTCCCTGACTCCCCCGATCAGTTCCGATCTTGTTTTCCTCTGAAATACCATAATACTGTGTACTCCTTTTAAGGCCCTTCTCATATTCTGACATCAGCTATAGTAGTTATGTTTGCCTTGAGACTACCCCTCTCATTAGACATTGTATCCCCTGAAGTGGCTAACACAGTACTTTGAGCACAATAGGTGCTCAATAAATCTTCTTTGAAAGTGAATGGCAAAAACCAGGTTACTTTACCAAGTCTAGCTAACCTCATGAACTTTCTTTTATTGGAAATCTTGCATAGCCATTATCTGAACACCAAGTCTGTGTGCAGACATAGATAATGATGATGAAGGTATAGGAGATTTGGGTGAACATAGAGCGATGCTGTGCATCTTGTGTTGGATGCCGACAGTCTCATTTCAACTTCTAAGTGACAGTGTGTAGCTTTTTGCAATGCTCTTTCCATAAGCCTGCCTCCTGGGACAACATATCTTATTGGATGGATTCAGCAAGTAGCAATTAGGTTTTTTTTTTTAACATAGACCACATTTCTTGATCACGTCTGTGCTGTATTCATTATGCTCACTCCCTCGACATCGATAAGTCAATTTTAAAGAGCATCCGATGCTTTACAGGGTATTATGGAAAAGCCTCTTTCTGAGTAAAGCAGTTTTTCTCATCGTCCCTGATTATGTACAGCTCTTCAATAGAAAATAGGGTATCATATTTTCTGAAGATTTGTTCCTCTTAGCATCCCTCAACCCTATCTCCTAAACCTAAGGTCCAAAACTAGAAGAAAATAATGTGTATCTAGGATAATCAGGCCCAGATATAATTTAAGTATTTTGAAATATGCATCATCAGGAGAGCTATTTTGTGCCCCTTTTCCTGCCTTGGCAAAGGACTAATACAAGGGTAATATGTAATGAATATCATTTGTTGTACAAGCAGACACATCATACCCATGCGAGCAGACAGGCAGTGAGTGCCAAGATGACATGTATTCTACCCCAAGGAAAGTACAAGAGGAGTTCTGGAATTGGTGTCTGCATACAAGGCTGCAGAAGGCCACTTACCCAGATGCGCATGTCCACTAAGATTTTTCCCTTTATAAGCACTAATGGATTATTTTCCCCCCGCTGATTTATGTATTTATTTATTTTAGTAAAGGATTTGAGATACATTTTAATTAATGATATGACAGGAGAGAGACAGAGAAACATGAACAACTAAAGCCAGACTAATGAAGTCAAAGTTTTGTAATAAACAGATATTTGTAAAATATAAATATAATTAATTAATATGACTATATAACATGATTAATGATAGGTACAACAGTTGTGTAAAAAAATTGTTCTGTGCTTCCTGGCAGCCAATGCAAGAGTGGTGTGGAGGAATTATGGAACACTCTTTACCTAATAACAAGGAAAATCAGATGAAGTAACTTTGTCCTAGCACTGAATTCTAAGAATTTTTTGGATGAATTATTTTATAGAAAAAAATTAACAGCATAATTTAATCTATCAAACCCTTACTCACCTAGGGGCCTGGAATCAAAAACAAGTAAGACTCAATCACAGACCTTGAAGTACTAACAGTAAAATTAGTACAGTATAAATGTGAATAAATGTATACATATTTATGTGTAGATATAAGTATGATTGTGTACTTGAAGTAGTTCCTAAAGGAAGGATTCTGAAAAGCAATTCTCTTAGTGTTTATTTTTGGGTAGAGCCAGTGAGAGTCATTTAGCGCAATGGTCCCCAAAGTGTGGTCTCCAAACCAGCAGCATCTGCATCACCAAGGACCTTGTTAGAAACGCAAAATGTAGGCGCCCACTCCAGACCTACTGAATCTGAAATTTGGAGACTGGGGCCCAGCAATATGTGTTTTAATAAGCCTTCCGGTTGATTCTGGTGCAAACGTTTGAGGACCACAGACTTAGTAATATCAACCCCTAATCTTTATCACCCTCCTTGGGATCCACATATGAATTCTTTCTCCTGAGCAGGGGAAACAGATTGCCTAGGTGTTCTGACATGTTTGGCTTTTCAATCCTTGCTCCTACTCCAGAATGCTTCCTAAAGCACAGGACAGAAACACATAGATATATTCTAAAATAAATTTCCCAGGGCCCACTCCATGCTTTACATGTATCAAGACTTCAGAATTACCTGGGATAATAAATGCAATTGCAAAAGTAATTTGATCGCTTTTGAAGATAAAAGTATAGCTAGAGATCAAACAACATAAATGATTCCAGCAGTAGTATAACAAATTTTGGGAATTTCTTTAGACTTTGAAATAAACTGCCAAACAAATTATTCTACCAGTGAGGACTACAGAAATAACAGTAATCTCTCATATTTCATTCAACTTGAGACCATTTTTCCAGAAACCTCATTTATCTGCAATAAGGTGGAAATAAAAGGAAATAAGCAAAATAAAGCTAAATTAAATAACAAACAAAAAACAAGTTTCAAAGAAGCAAAAGTAGACATCACGATGTCTATGCTGTAATGTGGTTTAATTTACTCAAAGGGTAATTTATCAAGCTGATATTCAGATCCCATTTTTATTTTAGACATAGTTTTTTACCCCCAGCTTTACTGAGATATATTGACACATAGCATTATATAAGTTTAAAGTATACAATATGTTGATTTGACATGTTTATAAACTGCAAAATGATTACCACTATAGAATTAGCTACCATCTCCATCCTCACGTAGTTACTTTTTTTTTTTTTTGTAGTGAGAATAGTTAAGGTTTACTCTCTTAGGGCCATTTAAGTATATAATACAGTATTACTAATTATAATCACCATGCCGTACCTTAGATCGCCAGACTTGTTAATCTGGTAACTGGAAGTTTATACCCTTTGACCAGTATCTCTCCATTACCCTCCCCAACCCTTGGTAATCACCACTCTACTCTGTTTCTCTGTCTTTTTTAGGTTCCACATATAAGTGATATCTTATGCTTTTGTCTGACTTGTTTCACTTAACATAATGCTCTCAAGACATCGTTTTAATAAGCATGATTTAATGGGACTGTTTGGAGTTTATTGATTGACAGCAGCAAGAAATTCACCTGAAGGACAGAGAAGACCAGGGAGGAGGCAATAAACTCCCCAACACCAGCACCAGGGGATATGCCATGTCTCCCAGCCATAAATACCATCCACCATGTATAAGTCTGTCAAATCACCAAAATTTTGCCAGTCAGCTTGCTAACTGGCCTTAAGTTCCTTGCTTTTTCATCTTTTTAGTTTTAGTTTTTATTTTGTCTTCATAACAGCATTTTGAGGAACATTCAGTTTATTTCTGCCTTAGTTGCCTACTGCTACAGCTGGAGAATGAGAGGTGGAAAGAAAGAATGAAACTGAGGGTATAAGGAGAATGCATTCCTAGGAATATGCTGTTGTATAAAAGGAAGTCTTAATATTTTTTCAGGATTATCTTAACATGGTTACATTCACAAGAATTTTTCATATTCAAGAGCATTCTCAAGAATGCATTCAGCAAATATATGAGTCTTGTTTTTCTATCCATTCAGCCAGTCTGTGTCTTTTGGTTGGAGCATTTAGTCCACTTACATTTAAGGTAACTATTGACATATATGTCCTTATTGCCATTTTGTTAATTGTTTTGGATTTGGTTATTAGGTCTTTTTCTTCATTTTCTTCTTTTGTTCTCTTGTGATTTGGTGACTCTCTTTAATGTTATGTTTGGATTCCTTTTTTGTGTGTATGTGTATAACTATTATAGATTTTTGGTTTACAATTATCATAAGGTTTTGTTTGGTATAACATTCTGTATATATATGTGATTGCTTAAAATTCAACATCCATTTATTGATTAAAAAAACTCTCCAGAAAGTGGGCATAGAGGGAACATATCTCAACATAAAGTTCATATATGACAAACCCACAGCTAGCATCATACTCAATAGTGAAAAGCTAAAAGCATTTTCTCTCAGATCAAGAACAAGAAAAGGATGCCCACTCTCACCACTTTTATTCAACATAGTTTTGGAAGTCCTAGCCACAGCAATAAAAAAGAAAGAAAAAGAAAAGGAATCCAGATTGGAAAAGAAGTAAAACTGTCACTGTTTGCAGATGACATGATACTATGCATAGAACCCTAAAGAGGCTACCATCAATGAATTCAGTAAAGTTGCAGGATACAAAATTAATTACAGAAATCAGTTGTATTTCTATCCAATAACAATGAAATATCAGAATAATAAATTAAGGAAACAATCTCATTTACCATCACATGAAAAAGAATAAAATTCCTAGGAATAAACCTACTTAAGGAGGGAAAGGACCTATACTCTGAAAACTATAAGATACTGATGAAAGAAATTGAAGATGGCACAAACAGATGGAAATATATATAGTGTTCTTGGTTTAGAAGAATCAATATTCTTAAAATGGACATTCTACTCAATTCAATATACAGATTCAATGTAATTCCTATCAAATTACCAATGACATTTTTCACAGAACTGGAGCAAAAAAATAAATAAATAAAAATTTGTATGGAAACACAGAAGACTCCGAATAGCCAGAACAATCTGGAAAAAGAAGAACAGAGCTGGAGGAATCACTCTTCCTGACTTGAGACTATACTACAAATCTACAGTAATCAAAACAGTATGGTATTGGCACAAAAATAGACACATAGGTCAATGGAACAGGACAGAAAGTCCAGATATAAACCCACACAATTATGGTCAATTAATCTATGACAAAGGAGGCAGGAATATACAATAGAGAAAAGACAGTCTCTTCAATAAGTGATGCTGGGAAAACTGGACAGCTACATGTGAAAGAATGGAATTAGAGCATTCTCTAACATCATATACAGAAACTCAAAATGGATTAAAGACCTAAATGTAAGACTGGATACTATAAAACACCTAGAGGAAAACATAGGCAGAACACTCTTTCACATAAATGCAGCAATATTTTTTCAAACCAGCTCCTAGAGTAATGGAAATAAAAGCAGAAATAAACAAGTAGGACCTAGTTAAACTTAAAGCTTTTGCACAGCAAAGGAAACAATAAATAAAACAAAGAGACAACCTACAGAATAGGATAAACGATTTGCAAATGATGCAACTGACAAGGGACTAATTTCCAAAATATACAAACAGCTAACACAGCTTAATATCAAAAAAACAAGGAACCCAATCAAAAAATGGGCAGAAGACCTAAATAGACATTTCTCCAAAGAAGACATCCAGATGGCCAACAAAGCACATGGAAAGAGACTCAATACCACTGATTATTACAGAAATGCAACTCAAAAATACAATGAGGTATCACCTCACACCCGTCAGAATGGCCATTATTCAAAAGTCTACAAATAATATATGCAGGAGAGGGTCTGGAGAAAAAGGAACCCTCCTACAATGTTGGTGGGAATGAAAATTGTTGCAGCCACTGTAGAGAAGAGTATGGAGGTTCCTTGAAAAACTAAAAATAGACTTACCATATGATCCAGCAATTCCACTCCTGGGCATATATTCAAAGAAAATTATAGTTCAAAAAGACACCTGCACCCCAATGTTCATAGCAGCACTATTTACAATAGCCAAAACATGGAAACAACCTAAATGTCCATCGACAGATGACTGGATAAAGAAGACGTGATATATTTACACAATGGAATATTACTCTGCCATAAGGAAGAATTAAATAATGCCATTTGCAGCAACATAGATGGACCTAGAGATTATCGTATTAAATGAAGTATGTCAGACAGAGAAAGACAAATATCATATGATATCACTTATATGTGGAATCTAAAATAATGATGCAAATCTTATTTACAAGCCAAAAATAGGATCACAGACATAGAAAATAAAATGTTTACCAAAGGGGAAAGGGTTGGGGAGGGATAAATTAGGAGTTTGGGATTAACAGATACACATTACTATATATAAAATAGATAAACAACAAGGAGCTACTGTACAGCACAGGGAACTATATTCAATTTCTTTTAATAATATAATGGAAAAGAATCTGAAAAAAATAGATACGTATGTATACATATAACTGAATCACTTTGCAGTACACCTGAAACTAACATCGTAAATCAACTACATTTCAATAAACAAAATTCAAAAACATGTATTCAAAGGTATATTTAAGAAAATATTTTAAATATAGCCACTATATTCAAAGAGATATTGAAGAATATATTTAAGAGTTTAATCAAGAACATATTCAGAAGTATAGTCAAGGATATATTCAATATTGTGTAGTGAAATCAGCTGAAAGCCTTATGGGGGTTCCCTTGTAACTATCTCTTTGTTTTTCTTTTGCTGCCTTTATAATCTTTTCTTTATCTTTAAATTTGGCTGTCTTAATTATACTATGTCTTGGTGTAGGTCTGTTTGGGTTCTTCTTGTTTGGGGCCCTCTGTGCTTTCTGTACTGGAATATCTGTTTCCTTCTTCAAGTTTGGGATGTTTTTAGTCACGATTTCCTCAAATACCTTTTTGATCCCCTTTTCTCTTTCTTCTCCTTCTGTGACCCCTATTATGCATAGATTGACACACTTTACCTCATCAGTCCCTTACATTGCTTTCATTGGTTTTCATTTGCTTTTCTGTCTGCTGTTCTGATTGGGTGATTTCTATTATCCTGTCTTCTAAATCACTTATTCGTTCTTCTGCATTATTTAGTTTGCTATTGACCGCCTTTAGCTTGGATTTTATCTCAGCAATTGAGTTTTCTGATGTTAATTGGCTCTTTATAGTTTCTATTTTCTTTTTATAGTATTCTGCATTTCTATTCATAGTCTCTCTTATTTCCTTCAAGTGCTTTATCACCTCCTTTTTGAACTTAGGATCTAGTAGACTCTTGAAGTCTACTTCATTGTTTGTTCTTCCAGGGGACTTCTCTTGTTCTTTTAATTGGGAGTGGTTCCTCCCCTTCTTCATTTTCCTTATATTTCTCTGACTCTATGGATTTAGGAGTATTGGCTATCTACTATGGTCTTGAAGGGCTTTTTTTTTTTTAAATGGGAGCACTCCTGTGTAAACTATGAGCATCTAACATTTTCGTCATGAAGGTTGTTTTTAGTATGGATGGTTGTCATGTCTTTCCTCTATGTGTACTGGCTATTATCCCCTTGGTTGGGGGTGTGGTTGGTGTTGTGGTGACCAGAGCCTTCCCTAGTTATTGAGCGGGGCCTCCTCTTTGGTCTGTGGTTGTCACAGCCACAACAGGGGCAGGATCTGCTCCCCTGTTGTTGGAATGAGGCTTCCAGACCTGTTTCTGAGCTGAGGTGTGATAGGCAGGGCTGGAGCACTTCCACTGGAAGAGGAGCCCCCAAGTATTCCTCCACAGGAGATGTCCACTAGGAAGTGCCCTCTGTGGTTTGTCTGCCACTTGTTATGTGGGCTTACAAAGTACACTTTGTTGATGCTGCCCTTGTCCCCGTCTCAGCTGTGGGAATGTTGGCAACCTGCTCTGGTGTCCCCCAGGTTCTGCACCTGCAGAGCCACCAATGCAGATCTGCTGACGTCAGGCACTAGGACTCGCCACAGTGAGCATGTAGTCACACACATGGATCCTCGGTGTGCCACAGGGTCCGCGCAGACCCCAGCCCCACATCCTCGTATGGTACGCAGGCCCACTGTTAACACCAAAGCTGCCCCTGTCCTGCACCGGAACTTGATTCATTTGTCTTTGAGGTGCAGGTCCACAAAGTCACCAGTGGACCAAATCCGCCACTGCTGCTGGGGCTGGAATCAAATCTCAGTCCTGCCCGTGGAGTTGTAGGACCCCTGGGTATGGATTCAGGTTTCAGCCCCACCTCCGGTGGGGAGTTGCACACCAGGGATTTTGTCCTTCTGGTGCAAGCTGCTAAGATGGCTATGTCTGAAATCTGCCTGTCTTCTCACAAGAATGTGCGCCAACTCTGGTGCCAAGCAATACCCTCTGGGCTAGTGGAGACAGTGGCCGTGGCCTGGCTGCATTGTGCCCCTCCCGCCATGCGCACCAGTAGTGCTGCTTTTTTTATGGGGGTCGCAGGCTGTTCTGTTCTGCACACACTCCCAGCCACAGCCCGCACCACACTCTGGCCCCCTGAGGCTGCTTCCGCACAGTCAGCCCCAGTCCTCTCCCCGGGCTCCTCCGTGGAAGCCCGAGCTCCAGCAGCCCTGCTCAGCCTCCCCCTGCAGGCTCGCGTCTCAGGCTGGGGATCGCAGAGACCCTCTGTGCTGGTTTCTCTCCGTTCTGTTTGCCAAGTGGCTGCAGCTTTCTCCCTTGAGCCTCAGACGCTCCCTTTCTGTCCCTGCTGACCTCCCCACTGGAGAGCGGGCTTCCCAGGGTAAGGGCACTTTTCCTCCTTTGCTGCTCTCTTTCTGCGGGACAGGTCCCAAACCAATTTCCTCTGCCTTTGTTTTTTTCCTATCCATTTTGTTTAGGAATCTTCTTGTATTTCCAAAGTAAGAGCTATTCTGCCGAAGTTCAGTAGGTATTCTGTGCAAATTATTCTGCCTGTAATTCTTGGTGGGAGAGGATGAGCTATGTGTCCTTTCACTCCACCATCTTGGCAATCCCCCTCATATCTATTTTAGTTATTAACCACTTATCATGTTGTTTGTAAATATTTTCTGTTTTTTAGTATGATGTAGGTGAGGTGAGCTAGAAACCTTGTCAAATGAAAAGGAATTGAAAGTACTAGGAAAGTTTAACCTAGACAAGAAAAACTTTGGATGTATATGCAAACAGCCTTGAAATATAAGAAAGGGCTGGCAAGCAGTTGATGGATAGATTTACCATGCATCACTCAGGAGAGCTAATAATGGGTTAAAGTTGCAGAACAGTTGGTTTTGTCTCCACTGTAGAGAACTTTCTGTGAGAGCTATCCAGAGTGGGAGTCTGTACCCTAGATGATAAAAAGCTGCCCCTGGAAATGGGCAAACAGGACAACACAACATCCTCGGTCTCTCAGAACTCTGAGGTTCTGAGTCTAAGTTGTTCAACAAAAGTATGCATAAAACCAAGTGAGAAGCTTCTTTAGCTTAAAAACTTTTTCCAGAACCAGACAGATGCCTATTTACTCAATAAACACAAATACAGAGGAGATATTTTCGGGGGGGCGGGGATCAATACTTTTAACGACAAAACCCATCAATGTTACTTGTACCAAGTGCCTAGAGTAAATTAAGTTTACAACTTCAGCAGACTGTCATGTGAAAGTGTGGCAGTGACTAACAAATTGAATTACCATAGTACTGCATCACTCACAAAAGTATTACTGATAGTGACAGAGGGATATTGAATTTAAATTATTCATTTTTATTGATTGAACATCATGTCTTAACTAGGAAACAAGAAGAGCTGAGATGTTAGACTTAGATTTTACCTTCTACTGAGGATGACCCCAAAAAGAATATGTGTATATGAAGTTGAGCCCTGTAATAAGCATCAGTTAACTGAAGTTTCCTCTGGATACTTTGCCTCTGTCTTTTCTGTCCATACTCACCTAAGTGGGGACTTAGACACCCAGAGCCCTTTGCTTCAATGCCCCCTCCTCCCTGAGCTCCCACCTTACTCTAGCAGCCTGGATTCATTCCTTGTTTCAAAATCATGTGTTGAGTACTTTTTCTGTACTAGACACCATGCTGGGCATCAGGGAAACACAGATGTGTATGACTTTCCCTCAAGGAAGACAAGATAATGTAGGGAAAGAGATCCATAAAACTAAACACAACAAAACAAACTGCAATAAAGTTGTACATTTCTCCCCCACCATTCAAAATCCCCTGTTCTAAGCTCAACTGTCCTCATATCTAAGGAGATTCCTAACCTTTGGGGAATCGCATAATCCATTTAAGAATTCTATATAAGCTATGGACTCTCTTCCTAAAAAAAAATTCAAGATAAACAAGGTCCTACTATGTAGCATAGGGAACTATATTTAATATCTTATAATAGCCTATAATGAAAACGAGTATGAAAAGGAATATGTATATATATATATATGTCACTATGCTGTACACCAGAAATTAACACAATATTGTAAACTGACTATGCATCAATTAAAATTTAAAACTTTAAAAATTTAAAAAATTCACGGATAGTACATACCTATGTATATAGATAAATGTTTCATTAAATATTGGGGAGTTCAGCAATTCCAGAGTTAAATGCCTAGAAGTTCATGATGAGTAAGTAGTTACTGTTTTCCTAATTTCGGGGCATTTCAGTGGTCATGGGGAACTTCTGGACTCTAGGGCATTAAGGCAAAAGAATTTTGTAACAATGGAAATGTTAGGATTCTTGAAAGGCCACCAAATTATCCCAAACAGGTAGCCTAAATTACAAGATGCACTGTTTCTAGGTCTTGTTCAATTATCAACTGAATGCTTGTGTCTTCCCAAAATTCATATGTTGAAGCCCATAGCCCCTCAGTATGGCTATATTTGGAGATGGGCCCTTTAAGGAAGTAATTAAGGTTAAATGAGCTCATAAGAGTGGGGCCCTGATCAGATAGGATTAGTGTCCTTATAAAAAGAGATGCCAGAGAGCTAGGACCATCTCCAAAACACACACACGAAGAGATCATGTGAGCACAGGGCAAGAAGGCTGCCACCTAAAAGCCAAGAGAACGGGCTTCAGGATGAAACCTAACTTGCTGACACCTTGATCTTGGACTCCAGAATTGTGAAAAATAAATGTCTGTTGTTTAAGCCACTCAGTCTGTGGTAGACCAGAAGACTAATATATTCACCAAACAAAAATTATCTCATCCAAGTTCTTTGTAGCACTTTCAGGCATCTGTCTGTCACTGTGAAAACCTCCCTTGTCTCATTTTTTAATTAAACAAAGACAGGAACATTATTCCATCCCCCTCAGGAAAACAACAACACAATTTACATCCATGAATTTTATAGTTGCAGAGATGTCTATCTTAATTGATTTGGGGTCTTTTTTAATTAAAACATGTATAGTTGTTGGTAGAGCTTGAAAATTAAGCAGCTACCATTGGGCTTCAGGCAAGGAAGTTTCTCTGCAGAAAAGTAGCCCCAAGTAAATAGCAATCACCCGGCTAGCTATGCCCATTACCCTTTTTTAGCTTAAGGCCTTGCTCCAAGTGTGGCTGATGGACCAGTTGTATCAGCACCACCTGGGAATTTGTAAGCAATGCAGAATCCCAGGCCCATCCTAAGCCCATGGAATCAGAATTTGCATTTTAACATGATACTTAGATGATTTGTGTGAGCATGAAATTTGAGAAAGGCACTGCCTTAAAGAACAGCTTAGTCCATACTGGGACAGCACTGGGTGGACTCCCAGGCCTAAGGGATTTGGACTATTGGGCACATAAGTTTAAGGATTAAGGTGCTTCCACTGGAGTTGTCACAGCATCCAGGAGAGTGCCTGGAACCTAAGAAACTGCAGTAAATATTTGTTTATTGATCTATTTAAAAATACTTGTTGACTATCAACTATGTGTGAGGCACTATGCAAGGCATTATGGATCCAATCGTGAGAAAGTCTTCCTGGAGCTTACAGTCTAGTGCAGTGTTTCTCAAAGAGGTGTCACCTTACCATGTATCCAAGTTATAGGGGGTGGGTATATGTGTAAATAAAGTAAATTCCTGGGACCCATGACAGATCAACTGAATCAGAATCTGATCTGAATGGATATGGCCCCAGAAGGCCCATTTTAACAGGCACCTCAGGTGATTCTTTTGCACACTGGAGTCAGAGAGTTAGTGACTTAGTGGAGATGTTGGAAGATCAATGAATAAAATTATTTATTCAACAATCTATTGAGCCCCTACTGTGTGCTAGGCACTGTTCTAGGCACTAGGGATATAGCAGTGAATGAAATTGCCTGTCCTCATGGAGTGCACATTCCAAATGGAGGAGGCAGAAAATAAACAAATGCATAACATTAACTAGTGATAAATGCTATGAAGATAAGTAGAGCAGGGCTAGTTAGTTAGTGATGGGGATGCTATTTCATATAGAGTGGTCCAGAAAGGCCTTTCTCTAAAGGTTATACTTGAGACGAGACTGTAATGAAGTGAGGGAATGAGCCATGCAGATATCTGGGGAAGATTTTTCCAGAAGGGACAATACAGGCAAAGACCCTGTGTTTGGACTGCGCCTGACATGTTCAAAAATAAAAAAGAGGCCAGGGGATGAGCCGGTGGGAAAATGATTGGATTCGAGTCAGAGAGGTGACACAGGTGTGCGAGTATGGACAAGTCCTGTTGGATTTTGTAGGCCATTCTAAGGGAATTGGCTTCTACACTGTAAGAAATAGGGATCCCCTAGAGAGTTTAAGCAGAGAAGTAAAATGATATGACTTATTATATGGTTTACTCTGGTTGCTGTGTAGAATACAGACCGTAGAGTGTGTATTACTTAGGACAAAGCTAGGCTGCTATAACAAAAAGACTCAACCTTATGGTAGCTTAAAGAACAAAGGAATTTGTCTCTCTCTTAACAGCCCTAATGTGACTACTTCAGGTCCAGAGGGCAAGTCTGTTGCTCATGGTAATTCATAGATCCAGATCCTTTCCTAATTGTTGCTCTGCCATCAACTAGGGCTTTGTCATGGTCTGCAAGGTCAAAGCCAGACTGTCAAGATATCCACGTTCCAGCAGACAGAAAAAAAGGATGAGGGTATAGAGGAAGCGAGCCTAAATGTCACAAGCACCTGACTCAGAAATGGCACTTGTCACTTCTGCTAACATTCCATTGATGAGAACTTAGTCACATGCCTACAGCTAACTGCAAGCAATGTTAGGGTATGTAGTCCAGCAGGATCGCTGTGTATCCCATTGTATTTCTTTGTCTATATATAAAGAGACTAATGGGTTTTAAAGTACAGCTAGTAGTGTCTGCCATAAAGGGAAAAGGTGAAAGACAGGAGATGTTGCAGTCATCTAAATGAAAGATGATGGTGGCTTTGACTAAGGTGGTGGTAGTGGAGGTGGGGAGGAGTGGTTGGCTTATGGATATACAGTCCACCCTTGAACAACATAATGGTTAGGAGTGTTGACTCTCTATGCTGACAAAAATCTGAGTATAACTTAACAGTTCACATTCTGAACTTGCAGTTCCTCTGAATCCATAGTTCTGCACCCATGGATTCAACTAACTGCAGATCAGGTAGTAGTGTGGTATTTACGATTGAAAAATATCTATGTATAAGTGGACCTAGGCAGCCCAAACCCACGTCATTCAAGGGTCAACTGTACATATTTTGAAGGATTGGCTAGTAGAATGAATGTGGTTGTGAAAGTCAAGGATGCCTCCAAGAGTTTTAACCTGAATGACTTGAAAAAGGAGTTGAATGAATGATCAGATGAAAAATCTTACACCTGAACCAGACATTTCACTCTCCTCCCCATCTTCCTAAACCCAACACTACATCCTAGTGTGAAAAGGACTCAGGTCTTTCCTTGAAAGCCAGATTTTAAATTTCAATCTACTTATTTCTATGTGTGTGTGTTCTTAAGCAAATCATTTCATTCCACTGAGTCTTAGTTTCCTTCTCTATAAAATAGAAATAATAATATAAATATAATAGAGATAATACTATTATTTCCACATTTACTGTGGAGATTAAATAAGATAATGTATAGAAATTACATAGCATAGTGCAAGACACACAGGAAACACTCTGTGAAAAACAGCCCCAAACATGCGACAGAGATTAAATGTGATTATATAAAGCCTTTGTAAAGCACATAACACAATTCTTGGCATGTGGTGAGTGCTCAGTAAATGGCATTTGCTATTATTAAAAGGCTAGAGTTGCCAAAGACAAACCTAATGACTTCCCAAAATTTCCCAGAGACAGCACTGACAAGAGTATGCTCTCTCAACACAATGTAGAAACCAACTGAACAAATGAATGTTGGACTGTTTGAAACATTTCTCTAAAACCCCCAAGCTTCTGAGTATGAGTCATAGTGTCCCTGTCTCTGGTACACGGGACCCTGACATCCTCCATCTTCTAGTGTCAGAGAGTAATATGAATAATCTTTATTCAAACCATAGTGTTGCTACAGTTTCATTAACCATTCATAATGCCTGTGTGTTCGGGAGGAACATAGCATCCATCAGAAACTGAACTCAAGCCAGTCTACGTGAGTGAGTTCTGGCACCAGACAGGCTAAAGAGACCTGCAGAAACCAAACAGAGCAGGGAGAGCCGTGAGAGCCTCTAGTCTTTTCCTCCTGGGTCCTCAGTGTCATTCGTTGAATTTAAGCAACTAACTGTATCTCTGATCACGAAATGAGTTTTCTATTGTGACATATCTGTTTTAACCTGCATATCTGTGTATCATCCTACTCAAAACACTTTGCAAAACACTTTCACACATGTTGTTACTTTTAACAATCTAATGAGGTATTAATTCCATTTTACAAAAGAAAAAACTAAGAGTTAAGAGGTAAAATGGCTTGCTCCCGATTGCACAACTAGCAAGTGATCTAAATTCATTTATTACAAAGTAGGGAATGGCTACAGCTTGGATTTAAGATCTTTCTAGTGAAATTCTGAATTTGCATCATCATTCTTGGGTTTTCTCACAATTGATAAGGTTTCCTAGTGTAGGTGCCCAACCCAAGCTGGGATCTGTCAATCCTGCACCTACCCTCCCACCCCAGAAAATGAGTGAGACTTGTAGCATTCGAGTTCTTCGTCTTGTTTGTGTTTTTTCCCACCCATGACTAGAAACTGAGCCTTACCGGAGCAATATGTTCCAGAAGGTAATGTTTGTTCCACACCTACTGACCAGACTGACTCCCATGGCAGTACTTGCCTCCTGCTTGACGTGAGTTAAAACCCTGAGTTCACACCTTCTACCCGAGAAGCACTGTGCAAATTACTTTGAGTTTTTCTGAGCCTGTTTCCTCAACTGTAAAATGGAAATAAGAGTGGTATTCACTTCATAGAGTTGTTGTAGGAAATGAAGTAATGCCTATAAAACACCAGGCACATACGAGTCATCCAACAAACAACGACGGTGTGGTGGGGGTCGTAGTCCTAATTATATAGTTTCCAGATCATTCCCTTGCCACTTCCCATCAAAACATTTATTCCATTTCTCCTCAAGGACTTGATCTGTTTAATCATCTCCCAACCTGCTGATAATTTAATGTGCTACCCTCACTAGAAAACATATATACATTTTAACAAGATACTTGAAATACTTGGCCCAAAGAATTACAAAAACAAAAGTGCTATCCTCCAAAGAGAGAGACTTGGGGGCTAGTTTTATTTTAGGTACACCCACATTCTATAGGCAGACCCTTATTCTATCTGGTATAAATGCAGGCCTGACTGATGTGTTTGTTTAGCCCCAAATCTAAAAGAAAAAGAGGGAAGAATGGGTTTTGCTAGGTATTCTAGAAATTGACTTTCAAGCCAAGCTATTTGAAAGTATTATTTTGAAAAAAACAAAAGAACAAAACCAAACAAGCCTTTGTTATTCCAACCTCCCTAGCTCCCTGACTCCCGCATCCTAGTCCTCTACCCCCCGACACAAACACACACATAAAGCAAATATTTCTAAACACCTAGCAAGCTGTGTAAAAGATCATAATGTTCTGTCACGGTGGGGCCAAGGGTAAATGTTGCATTGTGCTGTAGTCAAATGCATTTGATAAGAAATAATGCATGAGAAGGGGAGCACAGGTGGTGTCACAAATGTACAAAAATACTTCTGTGCATCTCAGAATTGATAAACATAAAAAAGCTGAACACAGAACAAAATCAGTCAGAACCTTCTCTTCCTGAGAATAGTTGATTTGCTACGGTTATTTTTGAATACCCGGATGGCCGCTAAGGAATGATAAAAATCTTTTAGATGCAAGTTGATCTTTTCCAGAGGAGCAGAAGATCCTGAGCAGGGTATCTGGCTGCTGTTGGAGTTTTATATTCCATTCAGACACTGGTAAAGCTTTTGCATATAAGACAAAAGGGCTGGGTCCTATATTCATCTGAGTGAAATTGACAATGCAGAAACCCACCCTATTCTTCAGTTTATAATCTCTTCCAGGAGGGTTTGTTGTCCTTGGTAACATTCCAAAGAACCCGAATCTGAATCCTCTTGGCTGTCGGATAGTACACACCTTCCAAACAAGAAATGGTTTTCCCAAGATGAAATTTCCCATGGATCCTGGCTGAGGTCTGCTTTAGAAGTCATAGGTACTACATCAGGCAATAAGACTACTAATTCAGAAAATTCTGAGTATAAACCTGGGTAGGCCTCACTTGGAGGTGGGGGTCTATGTTTATAATTCCTCATCAGCTGGCCATATAGTACTAAAATTCACTCCCTTGGAGTAAAACACAGAAGTAATGATTAAAAGTTATTGCCCCTAAAAGAGGAGCATGCATATATTAGTTTACCAGGAAGGGAGCTTTATCTTGATAAAGCCGGAGCATTGAGTTATGACCAATGGAATGTTGGTCTGAAGGAGGTCCTGGCTTCCGGAGTTTAGGGGTTGGAGGGCATCGAGCAGGTGCTAAAAGGACTTGTGCTAGGATATGAAATCACACAATCAACTAAACAATTTTGCCAAGAGTCAGCTCTCTTGGCTCTCCCCATCTCTGAGAATCACATAATTCCCTCTTATTTTACAATAGCTCCTGAAAGACCCTGAACAATAACCATGCATTATCACCGTGGTAGGGTTTAAACAGACTTAACCTCTGGTGGATACACCTGGGATGCAGTTTTAGGAAACTCACTTATCCACAGAAATAAGCTATATTTTCTAATATCAGCTTACTTGGGAATAAAGGGGCTAGTTTCATTTCCCATCTGTCTTGTTCTTTTTTCTTAAATATCTGTCGGTTCAGAAATCAAGGTGTTACTCATTGGACTTCCTCCAATCCAAACACCTGACGCACTGGGCCAAGGGCAAGGAGAAATAGACAAGAACTAGCATTAGCAGGCTAAAATAACATGAGAATCTCTGGGAGGAGCCAGGGAGGGCACATGGCTACAGGCCTTGGACTTCAGTACTTAGACAAGATATTTTGAACTTGACAGTCTGTTGAAGTTTACATCAGGCCAAGAGTCTGGATTTTATAATTATGCAATTAGCTTTTTAAATATACAAAGCCAAAATTAACTGCTTGGTGAGAAATTTCTCTAAATTGAATTTAAGTTCACAGACCATGACTCCAGATATTTGGATAGACTTGCACCCTCGGCAAGGTTAAAAGCAAGATTTCTTCCTTCAGATAATATTGAATTTCTGCTGCAATCTTTAGCAGTTTGGAGTACTGGATATGGACAATATAATTTTGCCTGGGATAACTTCCCTAGGGACTGTGGATTGGTTTATGTATCAGTTGTCTGTCACTACATAACAAATTATGCCAAAACTTAGTTGCTTAAAACAAGAACATTTATTAAGTCAGTTTCTGTAGGTCAGGAATTGGGTGCAGCTTAGATAGGCTGCAGTCAAGGGGTTATTCATGGCTACAATCACCTCAAGGCTCATCTCAGGGGAACCCACTTCCAAGTTCTTTCACGTGACTATGGACAGCATTCAGTTCCTCAAGGACTGAGGGCCTCAGCCTTGCTGGCAAGTTCCTTGCCACATGGCCTCTCCCTTGGGCCGCTCACAACATGGCAGCCGACTTCCTCAACTCAGGCAAGTGAAAAGAGTCAGGGAGGGAGACAATGCTACCAAGAGGGAAGTCACAGTCTTTTGTAACCTAATCATTGAAGTGACACCCCATCACTCTGATGTATTCTGTTTGTTAGAAGCAAGGTCCAGCACACACCCAAGGGAAAAGGATTTCACCAGGGGTGAATTCTAGGAAGCAGGGGTCAACGTGAGCCATGAGGTGACTCTCATAGCCTGTTGTGTGTTTGTTGGCTAATTGGGAATTATGGGGCCAGTGATATGATTATCTTGTTGGTTCTATTAATACTTTGAACCATGTGAAACATCAGAGACTTGGCATTGAACTATAATATAAACTCTGGGGCCCTGAATTGACCACACCCACTCCAGAAAGAAACAGGACAGGCTAAAGCTGCTAAAGAACCCCAACGCTACACAGGCCTTGAGAGCTTTCCTAGTTAAGATTGAGCAGAATTAGAAGCTAGCGAGGTTAGCTTTTGGTCTTCAATTTCTTTGTGCTTTCATTTGTGAGGACAAGAAAACTATTTTGAATTTTAAGTTCTTTGAATTTTAAGAAATGTGTACTTTGATTCCTTTCGACTTTAACTGAAAAGTACAAGGGAGTTTAATATTTGGATATTAACATCCCCTTGGAAATGTGATAAGGGCAGATTATATTCAAATGAGTGGCAACTTATGGTTGCACATTATTATTATAGCACACTGTTATTGTGAATGTTGTTCTTTGATGCAATTGTATATCTTCTGATAGGCAACTTAAGACACTGCAGCTGGACATCATTTGAAAAGAGAAATAGAGTAGAGAATAAGTTTCCATCCTGGAGCATACATGATCTTGATATTAATTTAATTAACATAGTCTTCAAACACATTTAAGAGCCTTCTGGGTGCACTCCCATCCACAATGCCCACCAGTAGTCCCAGTGATGGGTGTTGGGGAAAGTGGGAGAGGACTGTGCTCATAAACTGCTGACCTCTTCCCTCTATGGAGCTGGCTTGACAGTTAAACTCAGTGAGTCAAGAGAAGAATGAACTGAGGAATATGGGTGACTCTTCTTCCCACTCTGGATATTTCTTTCACTGAGTTGTGAGAGACCTGTGGAGAAGAGCTTGTCATTGATGATCCTGGGACAAGGAACTGTGCATGCAGAGCTCAGTGCAGGACGTGGCAGACTATGGAGGAGTTGTGTGCTGCTCTGATTTCTGCTGAACAGTGAGAGGGGCCTGACCCTGTCATAGGGTCCTGCAGTGGTCTGGCACAGCTTGTGACCAAGGGGGTAAGTCTTCTGACATGGGGGCACAGTACTGCAAAGCCCACCTGCTAACAGACATGAGCTAACAGACCCATCCTAGCCTTTATCCGTAGTGAACCTAATATTTTAGACTCTATCTTCAGATTCTTTTAAATTTCTCAGTTGTTCAGAACTCAAGGCAAGTAAAAGTGCTGTGCTATTGACTGACTTCCTGCTTGCTCACAAAGAGGCGTGGTCTGGCTATGAAGGGTATTTGCTTCTCAAGATGGCAGGGGATAGAGAGTTCCAATGAGGAAGACATGGGGGAGGGGACCCTGCACACACAACATGAAAATCTTGGAAGGTTGTCACCCAACGTAGGGAGTAGGACCCTCAAATGGGAGATGAATCTTAACCACTTGGCTAAGGGCTGGCTGTTAGCTCCCAGACTCGTAGGACTATTCTTAGCACTTTACTTTTGAACTCAAAAACCCCTTTAAGCCCCACAAATGCTCACTTTTTAAAATTCTCCTGATTCAACAACGTCTGAAGGCTGAAGCAGAATTGAGCCACTGTGATAAATAGCAATATGATCAGTGGCTTATTTGCTGTCACCAATTCCTATTGCCTTTGGGGACTTTCCTGATACTGGGGGACATGAATTTGAAAATAATGTCTTTCTCTGGGCCTGGAAGAGTTCTCTGTCATTTTCTTCATTTTTGTTGACATTTCCCCAATAATTTATAAGCTTCCCTTGATACATGGAAGGATCAATAGCTATGTGTGTCTTTGGGAACTAAGTGACAGAACAGTACTAACATGCTCCAGGAAAAAAAATCACATTTCTTTTGTCATGGTCAATATTTGAAGCTGGTAAAACGTAGATGTGAGTCTTTCTTTGTGTATAGCTGTGTCTCCTCAGATATTCCAAAGCATGGATCTCTTTCTAAATGCCAAGGGCCAGTAGT
The DNA here is from genome assembly GCF_048564905.1 of Vicugna pacos. Taxonomy (NCBI): domain Eukaryota; kingdom Metazoa; phylum Chordata; class Mammalia; order Artiodactyla; family Camelidae; genus Vicugna; species Vicugna pacos. The sequence continues at coordinate 89,973,588 of NC_133023.1, forward strand.
TTTCCCAAAGAACTAAAGAACAGCAATTAGAGGTGTCAAAGAGCCCTATCAGGGGCTGCCACGGAAAGAGTCAAGAGGCAGCCTCCATCTCTTCCCGAACTGTACGTGGAGTATCTTTGTTTACCTGTGTTTTATACATTGAGATTCCCTGCAAAACTTCATTTGAACACAGAGTCTACAAAGAAAACACACAATTTTTAACAGTTTAACAATCCAACAGCAGAAATTAAAACAGCCCAATTAAAAAATGGGAAAACGACTTAAAGAGACTTTTCTCCAAAGAAGACAGACAAATGGCCAAGAACCACCAGAAAAGATACTCAATGTCACTAATCATTAGGGAAATCCAAATCGAAACCACAATGAGATATTACTTCACACCCATTAGGATGGCTATTATCAAAAAAAAAAAAGAAAATGACAAGTGTTGGTGAGGATGTGGAGAAATTGAAACACTTGTGCTTTGCTGGTGGAAATATAAAATGGTGCAGCTGCTGTGAAAACGGTATGGTTGGTCCTCAAAAATTAAACACAGAATTACCATATGATCCAACAATTGCACTTCTGGATATATATCCTTAAAGAATTGAAAGCAGGAACTTAAACAGAGATTTATACATCCATGTTCACAGCAACATTATTTACCATGGCTAATGATAAATGGATAAACAAAATATGATATATATGAACAATGGAATCAGCCTTTAAAAGGAAGGAAATTCTGACACATGCTACAACATAGATGAACCTTGAACACATGCTGAGTAAAATAAGCCAGTCACAAAAGGACAAATACTGTATGATTTCACAATTTCACTTATATGAGATACCTATAGTGGTCAAATTCATAAAGACAGAAAGTAGAATGGTGGTTGCCAGGAGTTGGTGGGAAGGAGGAATTAGGAGACGCTGTTTAATGGGTATAGAGTTTCATTTTGGAAAGATTAAAAAGTTCTGGACATGGATGGTGATGATGGTTTCACAACAGTGGTGAATGTACTTAATATCACTGAATGGTACACTTAAAAATGGTTCAAATGGAACATTTTTAACAATTTTTAAAAAATTGAGCAATCAATTTTATATTAGATCTTACAGCTTTGTTAGTAGTGAGAAATCTTTTGCAATGTATGAGGTAGCCCACCTTTCATCAAATGATACCAATGTGTCCTTTAGGATGAAGAATTTAGAGACAGTCTACTTTCTAAATGTAAACCCTGCCTGGCATGAACCAAACACAAACACATTGAGATCTCAGCACAGATTCAAGGATAAAATCCACTCTAGGGGAGAGTTAAGGAAATGGGACACAGAATATGTGTAAGTATAGAGACAGACCTAGAGATTTGAGGGCTGGCTGGTACCTAGCCCTAACTACTGGGGTCAAAATTGTTGACATGTGTTACCAGTAGCTCCCATATGGTTTACTACAAGTACACATCAATAGATAAGGTTCTGAGACCAAGCCAGGGGAGAAGAAAAGTTGAAAATAAGGGGGTAAAGTGGATTCAGTTGGATGCAGTAAAACCTAGCTGCCAAAGTTGAAGCCTGGGTGAAAAAGACCCAGAAACTTAAGAACAGAAAGAAGACCGTCAATACAGAGGGCAAGGAAGGATAGAGAGACAGACATCAGTGTAGTGTGACAACATCAGGGTGGTAGGAACAGTTGTCCTGAACCATCATTGAGTATAGGGACACAGTTAGCACTCCTAACGCTGTGCCATTGGTGACGCTTACTCAACCTCTCCCCCAAATTCTGAACCAGGTGAGGTGAGACATCAGTGCCCTTGGTTAAATTACCATCTCATTTAACACTGCATTTAATATACTGGCTGGTCAGCCAGGAACACGTTTCTGTTGTTCAAGTTGGATAACCAAAATAATCTTCACCCAAAGTTATAGAGAAGCATCTTTACCTTGAGAGCCTTAGCCCCAAGGATAAGAGCAGTAGTTAATGAAAAAAATGAGTCAGTGCATATAAACTTCAATAAATAGAAACTGTAATTACAGTTGCACCTATCCTATGCAATAGCTGAGTCCTGAGAAATTGTGGATAAATGTAACTACATTTCCTCACTGACTGAATTTCATAGCTCAGAATCATTTTATTTTTATCTCCATTTGATCCTAAATGTTTAAGGGCTCCTCAGATATTGGGTCTTGATTAAGAACATACCATATGATACAGCAATCCCACTTCTGGGTATATATCTAGAGGGAACTCTAATTCGAAAAGATACATGCACCTCAATGTTCATAGCAGCACTATATACAATAGCCAAAACATGGAAGCAACCTAAATGTCCATCAGCAGATGACTGGATAAAGAAGTTGTGGTATATTTATATAGTGGAATACTATTCAGCCATAAAAAGGAATAAAATAATGCCATTTGCAGCAACACGGATGGATCTAGATATTGTCATTCTAAGTGAAGTAAGCCAGGAAGAGAAAGAAAAATACCATATGACATCACTCATATGTGGAATTTTAAAAAAATAAAAGGACACTATGAACTCATCTACAAATCAGAAACATATTTGCAGACATAGTAAACAATCTTCTGGTTACTGGGGAAAGGGGGTGGGAAAGGATAAATTTGAGAGTTTGAGATTTGCAAATGTTAGCCACTATATATAAAAATAGATTTTAAAAGTTTCTTCTGTATAGCACAGGGAACTATGTAAAATATTTTGTAATAACCTTTAATGAAAAAAATATAAAAATGAATATATATGTATATGCATGACAGGGACATTGTGCTGTACACCAGAAATTGACACATTGTAACTGACAGTATTCAATTAAAAAAAAACATGTGTGTAAAGCAAGTAGCCCAGTTCTATGTGCTTTTCATGAATTATCTTACTCATTCATTCATCACAACAAGCCTACGAGGTAGGTGCTGTTATAATCTCAGTTTTAAAGATGAGGGACTGAATGTGCAGAAAGGTTAAGTGGCCTAAAGTCACACAACCATTGAGTGTTGGACCCAGCGCCCAAATTCTCAATCACTACCTGGCTTAATGGAGATGAAAAAGAAAGAATGATGAGGAAAAAGGAAGAGAAAGAGGAATCCATAATTAAGCTGATCCCTGTTTCTTCCCATGAAGTTGAATACATCCCAGAAATAAGAGAAGGAGGTTCCATATTGGCAATGCCCCAGGCAACTTGGAACTTGACTGTGACCATGTCAGCATCAGATGCCACAGATCCAAAGTCAAAAGTCCTTGGCAGTTCTTAAAGGTGTGTTCTCAGAGGGGATATGGAATCGGCAGGAACTACTAGCCTCGCTCAAGGTCAGAGAAACAAGGGAATAAAGTCCGAATTCTTTGACAATGTCTCACTACCCATTCACTGCTCTATACTCCAAAGAAGCAGAACTGCTTGCTGTGAAAGAGGGTATTCAAGGTCAGAAGAACAGGAGACCCAGAAGCCAGAATACCAAATAACTGTTAGTGAGAAAATCCACCAAAGGAGTCTTTAGGTAGAGGCTCTGAACGGCCCCCCACCAACGACAAGGACCTGCACTGTACTTGAACGCTTCGCCTGCTTGTTCTTTTTGCCTCTGCAACATAGACTCTTCACTGACTTGATTTTCATTGCTTGCCAAGTCCACCCAAATTCACTGCCCTAGGTAAGTTAAAAAAAGAAAAAAAAACCTATCCAGTCAGTTCTGCTGTAATAGTACGTATGTATTTTTAAAAATTACTGCACTATGCAAAATTGAACAACAAAAGCCACAGGGTTTAGAGGGGGAATGGGGCTTAAAGGAACAACAATAAAAACATCAGTAAAACATTAAATGAGATAGGAAAGGCAACGCAGGTTTACACATGTTAATGGTTAAGAAATACATAAATACTACAATAAACACAGCACTTTACCTTGAAAAGACCTAAAACTTGTTTGTGGGTGTGAGTGTAGCAGGTTTGGAGTTATTGTGACATGGTAGGTAGTGTTATCTGAAATCAGATGGAGAGTTGTGACACTCTAGGTGAATGGGTGTGGCTGGTAGAGGGCTGAGGAGTGTGTTTTCCGTTTTACCGCCCAGCTCAGTTCAGCTGGGTAGTGTTCTGCGTGCACCTAGTGTTTCTTGCTGATGGAATCATGCACAAGCAAACATGAAATTCATGTCATGTTCAAGCTGTTTCTTAATTTATCAGTTGAAACAAACTCGAGTTTTCAAAACAGGCATCAGAGCAGAACTGACTGACAGTGATTTAGCTCTTAAGAAGATGGAAGACAGAGGCAGAACAGGGTGTTATCAAGGACAATCTGGCTCCAGTTAAAAGTCCAGGCTACCTTCCCATGCAACTGTGAAGGCTGCACCTACAACTAAAGAAAGTATTCTTTTGTATTTTCTCCTTTGTTTCAAGATCCTAAAACAAAATTCTATGGGGGCTGCAGGTCTTCACGCTCTAGTGTGAGGCCCTGGCCTGGACCTGCTGCCTCCCCCAGATACATAGGAAGGGTAAGTAGGCATCTCCGGAGGGTTATTTGACATTTAGGGAAACGTCACATCAACCGGTACTTAATAATAAGCCCAACTGAACTAAACAGAGACAGAAACGGACCCAAGTGTCCATTTTTAATTCTTTCCCTTGATTTTGTCCCTTGGCGTATGTGATTCCCTCCACCTGGAAGCGTCTCCTCGCCTTGTGATGACTTTTAAAAATATGTCCACAAATTCTTTGCTACTTTCCCATTTTAAGCTGTGAAGTTGACCTCCTCTCCCCTTGAGTATGGCCTGGACTTACAGACTCACTTCCAACAAGTAGAATTATAATAGAGGTGACGGTATCTCACTTCTGAGATTAGGTTATAAAAGATTATGGTTTCCATCTTGGTTTTCTTTCTCTCCCAGCTGGGTCATCGGCTCTGAGGGATGCCTGTGCCACGCTGAGCGGTTCCCTAGGGAGACAGCCACGTGACAAGGAACAGCCCACAGAAAATGGAGGCGGGCTGACAATCATATGAGTGACCTGGGAAGCAGATTCTCTGATCCCAGCTGGGTCTTGAGATGACTACACCCTTTTGAGAGTTTGACTGCAACCTCATGAAAGACTGAGCCAGATGCATTCAGTTAAGCCTCTCCCAGACCCTTGACCCTCAAACACTATGTGAGGTAATAATGTTTATTGTTTTAAACTGCTGTGTTTGGGGGTGACACGCTAATAGTGGTCATCTATGTGTTAGCAATTAGATAACTAATACAACTCTTCTCTATGTGATCTGCTTCCATTTGTTCTTAAAGCAGCAGCTAAGTGTAACCTAGTCCATGAAATCATCCTGACCACATTCTGCTAATGAGTCCATCCAGTGATTGTTTTTTTTTCCTTTTTTTTTAAACTTTTGTTTATTGTATATTTTTGGTTCTTAAACTTCATCTGGTGATTGTTTATATTTTTAACTTTTTTTGCTGAGGCTTTCTAGTTTTCCTTTTCTTTCAAGGATGTTGCCTTTACTTGGTAGTGTATTTTTCTAAATAATTGCTGCTTAAAAATGTTCTCGGCTAATTCCAACATGTCATCTAGGACGGCATCTGTTGAGTATCCTTCCTCATGTGGATTGAGATTTTCCTGAGTCTTCCTATGCCTAATAATTTTGGATTGTATCCTGAATACTTTGGATATTGCCTCATGAGACCTTGGAACTTGCTTAAATCCTATGGAGAATATTGATATTGGCATGTTTGTTTTAGCAGGCAGTCAGTCTGGTTAGGTTTAGGCCGAAGCTCTGACCCACCTTCTGTGGGTTGTGGTTCCAAAGTCCATTCCATTTTCAAAGCCTTTGAAGAGCCATCCAAGTATGTTCCACGTGTCCACACTCCGTGAATGGTCTGGGGCTTGGGCTGTGGTCTATCTGTTTAGTTCTCAAAGTCTTTGGTCTGCTAAATAGGGTCTAATCCATACATATGAAAACAGAAGAAATTCAATACACAACATCAGGAAATGTGTAAGTGTGAAGAGTATTGTAGCGGTTCGGAGGAGGTGCAGATTGGCGCGGGCAGACCCAGGGGACAAGGAAGGCCTTGCGATGAGTCTTGAACTGTGCATTAGAGTGGCGTCATTGGAGATCTTTTTAGAAAGATTAAGCAGCCCAAGCAAAGGTGTGAAGGTGGGGAAGAACAGACAGGCCTGACCAGACAAACGACTGTTTATTAGATGAGCCGTGGAAGGCTTAGTGCTGCATACTTACTGCTGCGTTCTGGCCATACTGTCAAATAATATTAAAATCTCAGGGCTGGGAGGGATCTTCACTTATTCAACTTTATCCAATGCCTAAGGCCTTTTGTGCAGCCAGTTCCCCCACCGTCTTCCCGATACACACACACAGAGTGCACCCTCTTTTGGCCACATCGGTGCATTTAGAATCAGTGTTTCTCCGAGGACTTTTTTGAGAAACATCAGAAAAAAATTTTCTCTCCCTGTTAAGGTTGCTAGGACACTACATGGAGAGAGCCTGAATGCAAAATAAAGGAAGACAAAGATAAATAGGGCCAAAAAACGGTGAGATTGTGCTTGATGAGGTCACTGGATTCCTCTAATCAGCCCCCCTGAAGTCACTTCCTTGCTTTATGATGCATCTACTTTTAAGCTTTTAGAATTGGGTTTCTGTCATATGCCACCAAGAGTCTTGAATAACATAAGCCTTCTCAACACTCTGCTCACCAACTGGTTAGGCAGCCAAATGGCTTGGAGTCCCCAAATTATAGGGCAGTCATTTCTTTCTGAGGCACTCTATTACATCTTTAGACAGCCCTGATAGAGTGTCATTCCTTTTATTGAGTTAAAATTTGCCTTCATGTTACTTCGTCTTCTTGGTTCAAGTTCTTATCTCTGGAACCAAACAGAGCAAGGGTAATTTCTCCGGCACATTCATTTGAGGGCAGCTTTTATGACTTCCTTGAGATTGCTCATATTCAGTTCCTCATGGCATAGCTGGCATGACTTCAAGTTCCCCTATCATCTTGGTCACACTGCTTTGAATTGATTTCAGTTTGTAAAAGGTATTGCCCCGAGTCTAAGTGAAAAATTCTAGGAGTAGTTTAACCAATACACATTACAATGGAATTATAAATTCTTTCACATTCTGTTATCTCAGTGGTTCTCAACTTAAGGTTTCCCTTTGGAATCGCCTGGGGAGCTTTAAAAATACTGAGTCCTAGGCTCTGCCCCCAGAGATTCTTATTCAAATAATCTGGATTAAAGCCTGGGAATACAAAGGTGTGACCCATCATATTAATGTATCTTTAAAAATGCTAGTTTACATTTGAGCTCACTGTTTATTAAAACCCTTGAACTTTTTTTTACATGAGCTCTGCTAAGCCACACTTTGTATTTAGGGAAAACAGTGTCTTGGACATCCCCCCTAGTGTTTTATGCTTACATCCGTTACATTTCATTTTGCAGATTCAGCCTATCTACCAAACCTGTCAAAACTTGCAGAATCCTAATTCTGGCTTCCCTTGTGTTTACCAGCCCTCTAGTAAATCTGATGAGCCTGTTTTTTATAACTTCAACCAAGTTGTTAATAAAAATATTTAACAGGACAAGTTTGAGGGCAGAATTCTATAGCTGGTTTCTAGAAATCATCATATGAACACCGTCCAGACCTGTACCCATAGCTTTTGGGAATATTACTTCAACAGGATTGATATTAAGTTTGCCAGTTGGTGTTTTGTGCAATCAATCCATCATTATTTCCTTTCTAAAAACTAGAATTTCCTCTGGGCACTTAATGACTTCCTGAAAATGGGTAAAATTAAGAGTTCAACTTCTTCTTCAAGTTTTATAGTCTGCAGAAGTACCTAGAAATTAAAGTCTATGATCATATCAGATGTGTGACTTTCACTTCTAAGGTAGCTGTGGTCTATTGAGAATTGAGATACCAGAGTAACTAGCCTCTCCTTGCACTCCAACTTTCTGCTCCAAAATCGAGCACTAAAGACATTAGCAATCATCAAAACACCCCATCAGGAACCAAAGAAAGTCTCCTTTTCCCATCTTAGCTCAACGGTCTTTTCCTTCCTGGTTCATTGTATTTGCTATCATTGTGCTTCTCCAGTAGGGGTTGCCAAAGCGTATGTGTTGGTGAGGGGTGCGATTTCCACGTCATCAACTTTCACCTGGGGCTGTACCGTAACTTTGACTGTTTTGCTGTTTTAGCATTCTCTTTGAGCTGGGAGCAAAGAGAGAGCCCACATTACTATTTAGTAGAAGCTGCAATTGAAGTGTCTGGGCAGCAAGCAGAATACGGAGGAGCAGAACATTCTTTTGTTCTCACACAGCTGCTTGCTTTTTCCCTCTATATTTTATATGTTTAGATCTTGCCTGTGAAATGCTTTCATGTCTCGCTCCCTCCCTCTCTCGTGTTCTCTTTCCTTTTCTCCACCTTCTTTTTCTCAGATACATTTCTATATTAGGTTCTCAAGGCAGAGCAGGGTCTCTCAAGTTGATCTGAATTCATTATTTTTGTCAGTTTTATTCCAATTGGATGGCATTTCTTGAGCACGCAGGGAGAGGTTGCTGAGATGGGGAGAGGCACTCTCGTGAGCATGGCTGGCCCGAACAAGACTGGTTGATAAGCAAAGTTCATCTTAGGTGCCACTGCCCTCAACAGCTCCTTCCAGGCATCCTCTGCTTACACACAGCTGCTCCCCTACTTCCCTGAATCTGGTCTTGCAGATCGAGGGCCAACCTGCTCGGTGTGCAGGGCTTGTACCTACTGTACTACTGCTTGCACAGCCCCTGGGGAGGAGGCCCTGGTGCAGGAGTATGAGCACTGGCCTGGGCAGCTCAGCCCTGTCACTGATGCGCTGTGTGTCTTGGTCAACTTTTCTGAGCCTATTATTTACATTGTGCGTTGGGATAACAACAACATTACTAACAGTAAGAATGCTGACCCCATGAGACTGTTCTGAGGATTTAAGGGATATAAGGGAATTCCATAAGCTTTGATCAATGACCTAAGAAGAGTGGGCTACTGAGTCTCAGAGCCCTCATTTGAGCTATGCATATATAAAATATTTTCAATTATAATAATGACAGCTAAAATGTATGAGGGTATCTGCCAGCCATTGTTCTAGGCACTACACACATGCACGCGTGCACACACACACACACACACACATCATGAGTGTCCATGTATACCCACAGAAATAAAAACCAGGGGTCTTCCGGAAACCATGCCACCTACCTGTGCTATGTTAACTCACACAACAGAGACACTGTAGTACAAGAAGGAGCGTGAAGTAGGCCATCAGGAGCCCTGAACTATAGCACTTGCTAAGCCATGAATTCACTCTGCAACATCAGGCAAGTCACCCTGCCCTGACCAGTGGCGAACTAGACAATGCCTACAAACCCTTCCTCTTACACAGAGACTAAGAGTATAAAGGGACACAGCACTAATGGCAATGCAGGAAGAATCCCTGTTTCTGTGCCTCACTGGGCACACGGATGGGGAAGAATTGGTTCCCATGCCAATTACCAGGCCTGGTCCAGCCTTTCTGTTCAGCCAGTACAGTACACTGGTGTCTCTCCTGATGAGGATGAAGAGGATGAGGAAGATGAGTACCAGCTACCTGGTGACCTGTGGAAACCTACTGCCTTCAAAGGAATAGCAAGCAATGCCCCAGCTGTGATTACAACAGGATTCCTGTTGCTGGTTTTACCCAGATTCAAAGCCATCTCAATCCTCATCCATTAAACACTCTATAAAATGTCTCAAATACCAACCTCCAACCCCAGAACCCAAGTGGTCCAGGCCCCATTACCGACAGCTGAGGCAACTTCAACTTCTGCCCACCCACTGATGCAAAAGGCTAACAAGAGAAGGTTACACCTCACTGTAACCCTAAGATTGCCTGTCTTTCTCTAAGGAGGCTCCAAAACATAGATATTTTCCAAGTGGCCACCCAGGTGATGTGAAAAGAAAGGCCATCTACTCAAATTGCTCTCTTCCACAACCTAATGCCTTCGTGCATGAAATTCCACTGTACATCATTATTTTGAGGGCAGTATCTTGTTAATATGTGGGAAAGGTAATACATTAGATCATTAACACATTAACCTATAGTTCGCGTCATCAGGTAAGTTTGACAGACAAAAGGTCCCACAGGCAATGGGACACAGGACAAGGAATGTTGACAGTAATGATGGTGAAGACCGTAAGGAGATATCCAGAGCTGGAGGACATGCCTTGAATTGCAAGCCTGGCCTGAGAAACATGAGGATATGTGGAGTATGTGGGAAAGGGGGAGGGGCATACTAGAGGAAATCTGTGCTTTTCTAATTGCAAATACCTAAAATCTCATTTTTTCCTTATCAGTCTCAGGCCTGGTAAACAGAAGGATAGGGATCCTTGCCAGTTTTCACAGATAAAGCAAGGCCAAGAAACATGACTCTGCCCAAGGTCACTGACTTTATCAGGAAGTACAACTGGGAGCAGTGGGTGGTAACACAAATCCAAGTCACTCCCCTTCTCTGAACCTGTTTCACCATATTCCAAATGAGAAGACTGGACTAACCAACCCCAAGACCCCCTCTAGCTCTAACTTCCTATTACTAAATTCTCAAGAACCTGCTGATGTCTTGTAAGAGCAAGCAGAAGAGGTTTGGGCTCCAGTGATACTTCCACTTTGAGACAGGTAAATTTTTCTAGTCAATATATATTGAATGCAAATAACAAGTTTCTACTGTATAGCACAGAGAACTATATTCAATATCTTGTAGTAACATATAATGAAAAAGAATATGAAAAGGAATATATGTATGTATATGTATGACTGAAACATTATGCTGTACACCAGAAATTGATACTACATTGTAAACTGACTATATATATATATATATATATATATATATATAGAGAGAGAGAGAGAGAGAGAGAGAGAGAAAGAGAGAGAGGATGCTTAATAAGTGCCAAGCACTCTATCAGGCACTACACAAGGCCCTTCTTATGTATCACCTCATTTAATCTTCCCCAAGCCCTATGAGAGAAACATGATTATTAATCCCATAAGGAAACTGAGACTCAGAGAGGTTAAATAAAATTTCCAAGATCACACAGTTGATAAATGATGGAGTCAGAATTCAAATCAAGGGCTGTCTGATTGTATGTCTTGGCTGTAACCACTGTTTCTCAAAATGATGGTAGAGCGCATATTATCAAACTTCCAGAATGGCCCAAAAGGCACAAAAGGTAAACAGTGGCTGTGTGATGTCATGGAAAACACATGCTTTGGATTCAGACACATGTGGGTATAACCTCTGCCTCTGTTCATTTCCTTCCTCTAAGTCTAGGTTTCCTGATCTGTCAAATAGGGATAAAAAGGCCAATGTCAGAACTAAATCAGAGTCAGCATCTGACACATGGTAAATAATAACCAAGAGTCTTCTTCCACTGTAAAGTCCTACTGATTAAGCTTATACACCAAAGAATAAATGCAATCATAATTCTACTCTTTTCCAGGCTCCACACGCTGTGTGGTTCTAAAAGACCACCAAGAATGAGGTAGAACTGTCTTGTTTTTGCAAAACAACATTGGGGTCTGTGAATCTGATAGAAATCAGCTAACTAGACATATTTTTCTTATTGAAGTATAGTTGATTTACAGTGTTTTGTTAGTTTCTGGTGTACAGCGTAGTGATTCAGTTATATATATATATATATATATATATATATATATATATATATATATAAAAAATCCTTTTCATATTCTTTTTCATTATAGTCTATTACAGACTATTGAATATAGTTCTCTCTGTAGACATTTTTCTTTAGTCTCTAGTCCACAAGCTCTGCATTTGAGCAAGTAGTGAGGAGAACGCTAAGAAGCCAAAAGCAATGTCAAGCCAAGGGCAGCCTGCCACTGCTTCAGCTCCTCAAAGCTGACTTGCTTTGACACCTGCCTCTCTGTTGTCAAGGTAATAGGATTCTTCGAGTACTAAGCAGATGGTGTATGTGGTTAGGATCCTCCTACCCATGTGGTTGAAGAAGAGTACAGAGGAAAGTGTGAGATTGCTGAGCCCAGGCTGTATCAAAAGCCAGAGATAGTGACATGGAGTGGCCTTGACCCATCTCCCTGACGACTCCCTCTCCTAAGGACTATAAAGAAGAGAATACTGCTGGTGACTGCTACTAGCTACTAGCTACTAGCTACTAGCTTGCTGAATATACTGAGGGTAAATAACAAGAATCATAAGATTCCTTTAACCTTTACAGAGCTCCTGAAGTTCACAACAACGCTGTGAGGGAGGTTGGGCAGAGATGATCACCCCACCTCATATTTGAGGAAACTGAGGCTTAAAGATGATATGTAGCTTAACCCTCATCCTGCAAACATGAAAGGATAGAAATAGTATCCAATGCCAAGTCTGTCTAGATTCTACTCTGAAGTTTACCATGTGGGAAAAAAACAGAGTCATGAGGAGTGCCCCAGCACACGACCGTGTGATCTCCGGCTTCCTGTCAGTAGAATCCATGCCAAGAAACCGATAGACACTGATGCTGCATTTGCAAAGGGGACCAAGAATGACAAACTTAGTTGAAGGAAGTAGGAACTTTGATGCCTTATGCAACAAGTCCTCACCATGCTCTGAAGCTCCAAATAAAACTAGTAGAATTTAGCAGAACTAGCAGAACTGGGGATAAAAAAGAAGAAAATCCCATTCCTCAGTAAGAACTACCTTTCAGCAGGAGAACAGTCCTGGAAACGGAATAAGCAGTGAAGAGAGTAGAGACTTAAAAGGTCTCCCTAGGCTTTAGAATTTAAAACAAAAACATACGTTCACTTAAATTTCATGTGAAAACATAGGAAGTCTTCAACCCAATATTTATATGGTTAATAATCAGTCTATAGTTGCAATAATGTTGCATAGCAAACCACCCCTAAACTAAAAAACCTGAAACGACAATCATTTTATCTTTACTCACATGTCACTCACCTAGGTTAGGCTTATGTGGGCTTAGCACCAAGCTGTGGGTTGGGTCCAGGTATGCGCCATATGCCTCTCATCGTCCTTGGAGTAGCTGGGTCCCTGGGACATGTTCTTCTCATGGTAATGGCAGAAGGGTGAGAGGATAAGCCCAACCACAAGGCACATTCCAAGCCTCTGCTTTTGTTATGTCTGCTTAGTCAGATGGCCAAGCCCAAAGTCAAGGTGTAGGAGAACACATTCCAACCACCACTCAGCCCAAGCAAATCACATGGCCAAGTTCAACGTTAATGGGGTAGGGAAATATACTCCTCTGACAGAGATTGGGGAGGAAGGTCAAGTGAGTGAATAGTAAATATACCACAGTCAGTAGAATTTGCAGGTGTGGGGCAGAATTTATTTAACTTAAGAAGGCAGCAGTATATGGTGTTGAAAAGCTTAGCCTATGACATTAGGCATACTTGAGTTGAAATTCCACTTTTTCACTTAGCATACTGGCCTTTTGCATTTCAATCACCAGCTTTTATGTGTCAACTGGAAAATAGGGAGAGAAGAGATAGTTGAAGTTAGCAGAATTTTTGTTGTACTTAAGGCATCACCCCAATAAAATCTTAAAATTGCTGTAACCAAGAAGAAACATTTTTATGTACTCAAGAGTTCCAGTTAATTAAGTTTTAACTTTTTTATTTTGCTTTGATTTCAAAAAGAAAATGAATCATTTCCTGCAACAAACCAAAATTACTCTAAAGAATGGAATTGAAATTTGGCCCCAAGTAAGTTGGAGTCAGTAAGACTTTTCTCTTGAAATTAACCACAAAACCCAGGCGGACTGAATGGAGCATTTATTTGAAAGGTAAATAGCAGCAGGGATAGCAAGGAAAAACACCAGAATTTGAGGCATCACCAATCCAGCAGTGAGTTTACCATTTTATCCTCTCCTAGATCCCCTGGCCAGAAATCAAGGCAGACAGAAACCCAGAAGTAAGCAGAGAAAAGCCCCCAAAGAAGCTCTTTAATTCTGGCTGGAGGTGCAGGAAAGGAAACTACTAATGTTCATAAAGTGGAGTAAAACCCTAGTTTCTTTTTTTCCTTCTCTGTCATTTCCATAGTACCAGCTTCTCCGTGATCATGCAGCTATAGCAATGGCAGTGGCAGCAGCACTTGGCTCAGCAGTTTATGGGAGCCAAAACTTTGAAGAAGGCAACTTGTCTCTCCATTCAGCTGAGGTGTAGATCTAAGAGAGCAGGGCTAAGTTCATTATTTTTTTATATTCTCTCTGTCCTATTGCTGCTTGGCCCTGACATTAGTACAATTATGAAAGCAGGTGGTTTCTGGTTAAAAGACCAAAAAGGAGAGTCTCGGGGAACCAGGAAGTATTGGGGGAGATTGAAGAGGGAGGAGCTCATGAATGCAACCCCATAAAGTTGTTTATGAACTCCTAGCCTCACTCCCAAACTATGCATATATGGTTCTGGTCTGAATTAGCATGCCAATGATTTCAAGAACTGAACTAAAAGATAGACCACTACCCAGGTCCCAGTCTGGCCACTGGGTGGCACACATGCAGTCAGATTCGAATAGCACTGCAAATGTTTTAAAAACTAAACTGACATAGGAATCTCAGCCCACAGAAAGACTGTTGATACCTGTGGTCTGAACTGAACCAGATGGAGTACCTGATTAAAAACAAAAATATCAACATCTCAATAAGATTTAAAGACCCAGAGTCTCATAATGTAATATTCAAATTGTCCATGACAAAGTCCAAAATTACTAGGTATACGAAAAACAACAAAAATCTCCACTCACCTAGGAAGACAAACAAGAGGTCAGTCATGAGATGACACAGATGTTGGAATTACCTGAAAAGACTTTAAAGCAGCTATTTAAAAATGCTCAAATGAGCAATTTTTAATGCTTTTGAAGCAAATAGTAAAATACAAAAGTATTTGTAAAGAAATAAAAGATATATAAAAGAACCAAGTGGAAATGTTAGAATTATAAAATATAATAATAAATTTAAAATTCACTAGATAGACTCATTAGCAGAATGGAGAGGGCAGAGGAAAGAATCTGTGAATTTGAAGATAAGCCAACAGAAATTACTCATTCTGAAATGTAGAGACCAAAAAAAAAAAGTTTTAAAAAAAGTGAACAGAGCCTCAGAGACTTGTGGTACAATAAAAAAAAAAAAAAGGTTTAACAATAGTGTCCTCAGAGTCTAGAAGAAGCAAGAGTCAAGTGCTGAAAAAATATTTGAAGAAATAATGACTGAAAACATCTCAAGTTTAGCCAAAAAATAAAAATACAAATACAAATTCAAGAAGCTGAGGAAACCTCAAATTGGATAAACCCAATGAAATATATGCCAGTATATATTATAGTCAAAGATCTGGAAAATAAAGAAAACAATCCTGAAAACAACCAGAAAGAAATGATGCATTATCTATGGGGGCAATGTTACAAAAGATTGTATATTTCTCATTAGAAATCATGGAGGAGAGAAGGAAGCAGCATGGCATTTTTAAAGAATTGTCATCCTGTAATCCTGTATCTGGTGGAAATATTCTTCAGGATTGCAAGTAAAATAAAAACACTCTCAAACAAAAGAAACTAAATTCATAAACAGCTGACCTGCTCTTAATTGCTAAAGGAATTTCTTCAGAGACAAGGAAAATAATACTGGGAGGAAATTTGGAAACTCAGTTATAAAGGAAGAACAAAAACAGTAAATATCTTGGTAAGTATAGTAGAAAGGAGCAGAAGAAATATTTGAAGTAATAATGGCTGATAGTTTCCCAAAGTTAATGATAGATCCCACATCACAGATCCAAGAAGCTCAGAAATATCAAGTCAAAAAAATACCATAAAATCTACAAGACAGCATATCATATTCAAACTGAAGAAAACCAAAGACAAGGGGAAAATCTTGAAGGAAATCAGAGGGGAAAACTTACCTTACATGCAGATGAATGAGGATGAGAATTACATTGGACTTTTGAGAAACCATGCAAGCAAGAATAGAGTGGAGTGAAATATTTAAAATGTTGAAAGAAAAAAGAGCTCACTTAGAATTTTATACTTAGCAAATTTATCCTTCAAAAGACTCTCAGACAAAAACTGAGGGAACTTGTTGCTAGTAAACCTGCCTTGTAAGAAATGTTAAAGAAATTATTCAGAGAGAAGGAAAGTGATATTGGTCAGAAACTCAGGTCTACATGAAAAAGAAACAGTATCAGAGAAGGAATACAAGAAGGTAAAACAGAACGTATTATTTTTATTACTCTTGATTGATCTAATACAGATAATTCTTCAAAGTAATAGTAACAACAATATATTGGGAGATTGTAGCATATGAATAAGTGAAATAAATGACAACACTATTATAAGGGACAGGAGGAAGTAATTGGGAATACTCTGTTATACTCTGTTAAGAAGTACCTGTACTACCTGTGAAATGGCATAATGCTATTTGAAACTGGACTTAGATTATTTGTAAGTGCATATTGAAAACTCTAGTAAAATTTTTAAAGAAGCATAATTGATATGCTATGAGAGGAAAGAAAATGGAATCATACAAAATGCTCAATGAAAACCAAAGAAGCCAGAAAAATAGAAGACAAAAAGAAACAAAGAAAAAATGCAATGAGTACAAAACAGTTATGAACATGGTAGATATTAATTTACCATGTAATATCAATAACCACTTTAAATATGAATGATCTAAATATATCAATTAAAATAAAGAGACTGACAGAGTAGCTAAAATAACAAGACCAAACTACATGTTGTCTACAAGAAACTCACATTAAATATAAAGACATAGCTAGATTAAAAGGATGGAGAAACATATGCTATGCTAACACTAATCAAAAGAAAGCTGGAGTAGCTATATTAATTTTGGACAAAGCAGACTTCAAAAAAGGGAAATTATCAGAGATAAGGTAGGATACATAATGATAAAGTGGTCAATTATCCAAGAAAATATAACAATTCTTGACATATATGCACCTAACAAAAGAGCACAAAAATACATGAGGCAAAAACTGATGGACAAATCCACTCCTCTATCAGTAACTGACAGATCCAACAACCAGAAAATCAGTAATGACATAGTTGACTTGAACAGCTCCATCAATCATGTCTAATTAACATTACAGTATAATTCATCCAACAATAGTAGAAGTCTGAAGCTCACAAGGATAGTTACTAACACAGGCCACATCATAGACTATGAAACACACCTTGACAAATTAAAAATATTAGAAATCAAAGGGTATACTCTTAGATCACAGTGGAATTGAACTAGAATTCACTAACAGAAAGATAACTGGAAATATACCAAAGTATTTGGAGATTAAACAAAAGACTTCTAAATAAAACATAGGTCAAAGAAGAAATCACAAGAGAAAATTTTAAACATTGTGAACTAAACTAATATCAAAATACAACTTACCAAATTTGTAGAGTGCCGGAAAAGCGATGCTATGAGGAAACTTATAGCACCAAATGCATATGTTAGCAAAGAAGAAAGATGTAAAATTAACAATCTAAGCTTACATATTAGGAAAATACAGATAGAAGAGCAATATAAGCATAATGAAGGCAGAACAAAATAAATAATAAAAATTAGAGAGAGGAGAGAGAAGCAAGATGGCAGAGTAGAAGGATGCTTGTGGCTCACCCCTCTCACAAATACACCAAAACTCACATCTGTGGACCTACTCAGCCAACCAGAGCACCTGCCGAACTCCGATAGAACATCGCCCTCTTCCAAAGACAGAGACGCCAAAAATCTCGTAGGAGAAAAGGAAAAAAGAAAGAAGAAAAAGCAAAACAGTGCAGGACCAATCCCGCGGGGAGGGAGAGGCAAAGGAGGACTGGTGCTCGTTCGCTGGGCCTCCCCCCTCCAACGGAGAGGCCAGCGGGACAGAGGAGGAGCCTGCGAGGCTCACATCTGCCCTGAGCACCCCTTGACTGACAGAATTGAGTTAAATGGGCACAAAGGGTCCCCACGACACCCAGCCCTAGACACGAGCCAGCAGCTGGGGGCCGGGACAGGCGGCCCGAGCCGGGCAGAGGACTGGGGCAGCAGCACTGAGGCGGCCCTGGGGGACTGCAGGGGGCTGCATGCCGTGGCTGGGAGGGGATATGGAGCAGAACAACCTTGGTCCTCCATAAATTGTGAAAAAAGCAAAGCAACACGGCTGGTGTGCCCTGGGGGGAGGGGCGCCGTAGCTTTTGTCTCCTCAGACCCGCGCCGCCATTACTGGCGCTTCTCGCGAGAAGAGAGGCGGGGGCGCAGCCACAGCCGCCATCTCCTCCTGTGCGCAGTGCCCGAGTGGGGGCGGGGCTGCGGCCTGAATCTGCACCTAGGGGCTCCGCAACCTCCTGGGCAGGACTGAGACTTGTTTACAGCCTAAGGCAGATAGGATCTTTCTGCCCTGGCACCTCAGAGAACTTGTGCTGCCAAGACAAATGAGGAGCTGAGATTTGGCACGGAGCAGGGGTGGGGCCGTTCCCAGGTCTTCCCTGAGCCCGCCTTCGGAGCTCTGACCCGAGGCGGAGCGGGCAGCTGCGCAGAGCAGCGGAGCGACTGGTGCCAGGAGAGGGCAGGGGGGCCACCTGCCTTCCTGGCAGGAACACAGCACCTGACTGCGGTGCTGGGAGGGGGCAAGGTCTGCCCACCTGCCTCACCCGAGTGCAGCATCTGACTGCAGCATCGGGAGGGGGAGTGACCACCCACCCACCGGGTAAGAACTCAGCACCTGACCCAGTGTTGGGAGGGGCACAATCTACTAGCTGACAGCCACTGGGAGCAGCACAGATGAGGGTGCCAACAGAGGGCCTCTGGAAACAGCAAGCTGAGTTTGCAAAACAGGGCGAAGACACAAAGACCTCTCAATAAAGTCATTAAAAGCACACGATCTCCAGGAGAACTAGATAACTGATACTCCTTAAGCCAATATGAGCAATATGAAGAAGCAGAGGAACCACTCCCAATTAAAAGATCAAGAGAAATCCCCTGAAAGCACGATCAAGGAAATAGACATTGATGGCCCACTAGATCAAGATTTCAAAAAAGGAGTGATCAAAGTACTGAAGGAGCTAAAAGAAATAGTATTTAGAGATATAAAATATGTCAAAAATGAAATTGAAGCTATAAAGAAGAACCAAGTAGAATTGGTAAACTCATTTGCCAAGATGAGAGCTGACTTACAGGCTGTATAAAGCAGGCTAGATAATGCAGAGGAACGAATAAGTGACCTAGAAGACAGGACAACAGAAAGCACCCAATCAGAACAGCTGAGAGAAAAACAAATAAAAAAACAATGAAAACAATATAAGGGACCTATGGGATAATACAAAACGTGCCAATCTTTGCATAATAGGGGTTCCAGAAGGGGAAGAAAGAACAATGGGGATTGAAAAGGTATTTGAAGAAATCATAACTGAAAACTTCTCAAACCTAAAGGAATCAGATAGCCAAATACGAGGCTCAGAGGGTCCCAAACAGGAAGAACCCAAACAGACCCACACCAAGACATATCATAATCAAGATGGCCAGAGTCAAGGATAAATAAATGATCCTAAAGGCAGCAAGAGAAAAACAAAGAGTGAGTTACAAGGGAACCCCCATAAGGCTCTCAGCTGATTTCTCTACACAAATACTACAGGCCAGAAGGGAGTGGCAAGATATATTCAAAGTCCTGAATGAAAAAAAGATGCAGCCTAGGATATTCTATCCAGCAAGGCTATCCTTTAGAATAGAAGGAGAGATAAAGAACTTCATAGACAAGCAAAAACTAAAAGTTTAGCAACACTAAACCCATTTTAAAATAAATATTGACAGGTTTACTCTAAATTGAAAAGAAGCAGGATGCTACAAAAATGAGAAACTCATAACTGGAAAGGAGATAACTGCCATGAATTACAAAAAGAATAAACACAAAATTGTAAAAGAAGACATCTAAATCATTAAGAGTGGGAGAAGGAAGCAAGGAAAGCCACTGTGGAAAACAGTATGGAGATTCCTCAAAAGACTAGGAATAGACTTACCATATGACCCAGGAATCCCACTCCTGGGCTTGTATCCAGAAGGAACCCTACTTCAAAATGACACCTGCACCCCAATGTTCATAGCAGCACTATTTACAATAGCCAAGACATGGAAACAGGCTAAATGTCCATTGATGGATGACTGGATAAAGAAGATGTGGTATATTTATATGATGGAATACTATTCAGCCACAAAAACCAACATAACGCCATTTGCAGCAACATGGATGTTCCTGGAGAATGTCATTTTAAGTGAAGTAAGCCAGAAAGAGAAAGAAAAATACCATATGAGATCACCTATATGAGGAATCTAAAATAAATAAATAAATAAATAAATACAAATCAGAAACAGACTCATAGACATACAATATAAACTTGTGGCTGCCAAGGGGGTGGGGGGTGGGAAGGGACAGACTGGGATTTTAAAATTCTGAATAGATAAATAAGATTATACTGTATAGCACAGGGAAATATATACAAGATATTGTGGTAGCTCACAGTGGGAAAAAATGTGACAACGAATATATATATGTTCATGTATAACTGAAAAATTGTGCTCTACACTATAATTTGACACAATATTGTAAAATGACTATTACTCAATAAAAAAATGTAAAAAATAATTAGAGAGAGACCAACGAAATTAAAAGCAGTAAATCAACAAAGAAAATCAATGAACCAAAAGCTGGTTTTTTGAAAAGAACAACAAAACTGATAATCATCTGTAAGGCTAACCAAGAAAAAAAGAGAAGGCACAAATTACTCATATCAGAAATGAAAAACAGATCATCACTACTTTTCCCATGATCATTTAAAGAAAAATGAATAGAAAAATGAATAGTATTATGAATAATTCTATGCCCACAAATTTCATAACTTAGATGAAACAAACAAGTTTCTTAAAAGACACAACTACCAAAAGTCACATAAGGAGAAATAGGTAATTTGAATAAGTCTATATCTATTAAAAATATTGAGTCAAAAATTAATAATTTTCCAAAAAAGAAAGCACAAGGCCCAGATGGCTTC
This sequence comes from Vicugna pacos, assembly GCF_048564905.1. NCBI lineage: Eukaryota > Metazoa > Chordata > Mammalia > Artiodactyla > Camelidae > Vicugna > Vicugna pacos. The sequence continues at coordinate 89,994,620 of NC_133023.1, forward strand.
AGTGGTGAATTCTAACAAACATTTAAGGAAGAAAGTATACCAATTCTTTACAATCTCTTTCAGAAAACAGAAGGAGAGTACATTTCCTAACTCTTTCTGTGGGGTCAGCATTAACCTAGAACCAAAAACAAAAAATTATTATAAGAAGGGAAAACTATAGACCAACATATCTCATAAACACAATGCAAATATCCTCAATATTACCAAATTGAATCTAACAATGTATAAAATAAATTATGCACCACCAACAACTGGGATTTATTACAGCTGTTTTCAACATTCAAAAATCAACTAATGTGATCAATCACATCAACAGGCCACAGAAGAAAAATCATATAGTCAATCAATAGATTTTTTAAAAAATTTCACAAAATCCAACCTTCACTCACAATTTAAAAAAATCTAAGCAAACTAAGAATATAGGAAACCTTCTTAACTTGGTAAAGAACATTTAAAAGAAAAACTTATGACTAACAACATAGTTAATAAGTAGAAACTAGATGCTTTCCCTCTAAAATTGAGAATAAGACAAAGATATTCTCTTTTACTATTCCCATTCAACACTGTACTGGAACATACCAGAAGTCCTAGCTAATGCAATAAGACAAAAAAGGAAATAAAAGGTATACAGATTGAGAAGGAAGAAATAAAACTGTCTTTGTTCACAGATGACATGATTCCTTCTAGAGAAAATCCCAAATAATAGACAAAAAACCCAAAACTCTCCTGGAACTAATAAGTGATTATAGCAAGGTTGCAAGATATGAGGTTAATGTACAAAAGTCAGCTGGTTTCCTACATATCACCAATGACAATTTGGAATTTAAAATTTAAAAAAAACACAATACTAGGGCATTACATAATGATAAAGGGATGAATCCAACAAGAAGATATGACATTTGTAAATATATATACACCCAACATAGGAGCACCTAAATCCATAAAGCAAACACTAACAGACACAAGTGGAGAAATTGTCAGTAACACAATAATAGTAGGGGACTTTAACACCTTACTTACCTCAATGGATAGATCATCCAGACAGAAAATCAATAAGGAAACATTGATATTAAATGACACATAAGACCAGAAGAACTTAATCTAGATATACACAGGACATTCAATGCAAAAACAGCAGAATTTACATTTCTTTCAAGTGTACATGGAACATTCTCTAGGATAGATCACATGTTAGGCCATAAAACCAGTATCAATAAATATAAAGAAGATTGAAATCATATCAAGCATCTTTTCTGACCACAATGGTATGAGACTAGAAATCTATTACAAGGGAAAAAGTGAAAGAAAAAAAAAACCCCAAAACATGTGGAGTCTAAACAACATACTACTACATAACCTAGGGGTCAAGAAAGAAATCAAAGAGGAAATAAAAAAACACCCTGAGACAAAAGAAAATGGAAACACAATGTTCCAAAATCTATGAGACAGAGCAAAGACAATTCTAAGAGGGAAGTTTATGGCAATTCATGACTACCTCATGAAACAAGAAAAATCTCAAATAAATAATCTAACATGACATCTAAAGGAACTAGAAAAAGAAGAACAAACAAAGCTCAAAGTTAGTAAAAGGAAAGAAATAATAAAAATCAGAGTAGAAATAAATGAAATAGAGACTTAAAAAATAGAAAAGATCAATAGAACTAAGAGCTGATTCTTTAAAAAGATAAAATTGATAAACCTTTAGCCAGACTCATCAAGAAAAAGAGAGGGTTCAAATAAGTAAAATCAGAAATGAAAGAGAGTAAGTTAAAACCAACACAAAAGAAATACAAAATATTATGAGATTACAACAAAAAATATGCAAACAAATTGGACAACCTAGAAGAAATGGATAAGTTCCTATAAACATATAATCTTTCAGGACTGAATCAGGAAGAAATATAAAGTCTGAACAGACACATTACTAGTAGCAATTTGAATCAGTAATCAAAAAACTTCCAACAAACAAAAGTCCAGGAATGGATGGCTTCACAGGGGAATTCTACCAAACATTTAAAGAGTTAATACCTATCCTTCTCAAACTATTCCAAAGAATTGAAGAGGAAAGAATACTTCCAATCTCATTCTATGAAGTCAGCATCACATCAATATCGAAACCAGACAAAGATACCATACAAAAAAGAAAAATATAGGCCAATATCCCAGATGAAAATAGGTGCAAAAATCCTCAACAAAATATTAGCAAAGAGAATTCAATAATACAGTAAAAGGATCATAAAACATGATCAATTGGGATTCATCCCAGGGGTGCAAGGATGGTTCAATATCTGCAAATTAATCAACATGATACACCACATCAAATCATATAATCATCTCAATGGATGCAGAAAAAGCTTTGACAAAGTTCAACATCCATTTATAATAAAAACTCTCAACAAAGTGGGTATGGAGTGAATATGCCGCAATATAATAAAGGACATAAATGAAAAACCCACAGCTAATACATTCAATGGTGAAAAGCTGAAAATACTTCCTTAGATATCAGGAAGAAGACAAGAATGCCCACTCTCACCATTTTGAGTCAACATAGTACTTAAAGTCCTAGCCACAGCAATCAGATCAGACAAGAAAAAGAAATAAAATGCACCCAAATTTGAAAAGGAGAAGTAAAATTCTCACTGTTTGCAGATGACATGGTACTATATATACAAAATCCTAAAGACACTACCAAGAAAACAAAAACAAACAAACAAACAAAAAAACAAGAGCTCATAAATGAATTCAATAAAGTTACAGGATACAAAATAAATATACAGAAATCTGTTGCATTTCTATACACTAACAATGAATTATTAGAAAGAGATATTAAGAAAATCCATTCACAATCACATTAAAATGAATAAATAATATCTGGGAATAATTCTAACTAAGGAGGTAAAAGAACTGTACTCTGAAAACTAGAAGACAGTAATAAAAGAATTGAATACAACACAAATAAATGGAAAGATATACCATGCACATGGACTGAAAGAATTAATATTGTTAAAATGTCCATACTACCCAAAGCAACCTATAGGTACAATGCAATCCCTATCAAAATACCAGTGGCATTTTTCACAGAAGTAGAACAAATAATCCTAAAATTTGTGTGGAACCACAGAAGACCCTGATTAGCCACAGCCTAATTGAGAAGCACAACCCAGAACCAAGAAGAATGATAAGCCAACCTCATACACATGGTGCTCCAACTCCACTGGGGTCATCTTTCAGTGCTTTGAACACACTAAACTCATTTCTGCCTCAGGACCTCTATCTGCTGTTGCCTGGTTCCTTAATTTTTAGGGCTGAGTTAAAATCTCACCTCCTCAGAGAAGCCTTACCTCGCCACCCTATGTAAAGTAGTTAGCTTGCCTCTCCCTCACTCTTTTTCCCTTTGTCCTGCTTTTACATAGCCTTTATCACTGAAATTGAAATTTCATAGCCTTTATCTGAAATTGACTTGCATGCTTGTTCGTTTACTTCTATCTCATCTCTCCCCCTAGGATTTCAGGGTTGTGAAGGCAGGGAATCATGTCTGTTTTGTTCACTGCCATGTCCCCAGCATGTAGCAGATGTTCATAAATATCTACTGCATGAGGGAACAAAGAAACATTTAAAACATACTGAAAGGACAAATTATATGAACATAAAATTAAAGGTATATGTGGAACATGGGAATTATTTCTGAATCAGTTAAGGTTAACTAGGGAAGTCTTCATACAGTAGGTAAACTTCATTAAATGTTTTGAAAATGGGGAGGCATGTGTATTTGCAAAGAATGGGGAGAAGACATTTGAGACTATGGCAATTTCACAGGCATGCCGATTAAAGATGGAAACATAGCTTAAAAGCATGGTCTCAAATGGGCCACATCTAAGATTCAATTACATCTGGCAGGTAGAGTTACATGATGCCTTCTTTACCACTCTCCACTCACAAGCCAATTACATCGATTGATGTGTACTGGTACAAAATCTTCTGTATAGAGGACACCAACCATATCTCTTCTAAGATTTCTATTGAATGGGTGGAGAACCCAGGCAAAGACATGTTTCTGAACAGATTGTAGGGCCCCTGGGAACTAATCCGGCAAGGAGCGTGCCAGGCATAGTGAGTCAGATTTAGCAAAAGAGGTGAGAATGAGGGGCAGGCAGAGTTTCCAATTATAGGATAGTTGTTGCCTAAATCCATCTCAGCCCAACTACTCTGACTGGGCAAATGAGTGCTCTGGGATATAAGGGCTGTGAGTAAAAGTCAAATGAGCTGACAAAAGTTTGTAGCACCTCAGGACCCAAATAACCACGCCATGAGATTCCCCTAAGGGAGCATAACGTGGGAAGGAGAAAGCCATGACCCTTCTGACTTTGCCGTTGATTGCTGAGGTCTGATTGCCCTGTGAGGATGGAGAGCATGGGGAGCCAGGACAAGCAGCTGGATGCAGCAGGCTGGCAAGGCAGCAGCCGCAGCACTGAGAGTCTGGGGCACGGTATCAGCAGCAGTGGTGGTGGTCTGGCTAATTTGGAGCTCATGTAAGATAACCCCCAGGGACTCCCATAAATAATTTGGCAGGGCCTTTCTGAGAGTGACGGGCTTAAAATGACTGTGTGAGCAGACAGGGGCCAGAGCCAGGGTCGGCTGGTTACAGCCATAAATCAGACAGGCTAGCACAATGAAACACGATACAAAAACAACCTTCACACTAGAATAACTATACCATTATTTACTCTCTGATAATGGCAGTTGTTTTCTTGGTGTCATTAACTGATTTGCTCATATTAAAAACCTAAGAATTAAAATGACAAACTCACATGGACAAGTCGATTAAAGTCTTCGGTTAGTCAATTTCCTACTCAGTGCATGTTACTGCACTTCTGGATAACCTGCTTCCACTTGGACATAGTGAACACGTTCTTTATCAGTTCCAGGACAGAAATGACACATTAAAATAGGAGTCTTAGAACCACATACAAATCCAGAGAAAGAAACATTAAAAATGGGATAAATATAGGAGCCCAACTGGATGTCATAGGAAATGTCAGTCATCTCATTGGCTGGCTTCTTGGAGCTAGGTAAACACTTCCCAAAATGCTTTTTATGTGATTAAAGTCACTTTTCTACAGAACCATGTTTCCACTTTGGGCCAGCTCTTGAACTAGAATAATGGCCAACACATAACACATATTGGGCTTACTATGAGCTAGATATCATTCTAAATATTTACATGTAAAATGCATCCAATCCTCCCCAAATCCCTATTATATAGCCATTTATTACCCCTATTTTGCAACTGAGCAAAATAAGGCTAAGAAAGTTTACATAGTTAATGAGTGGCCGAGCTAGTATTCCAACCCAGGAAGTCTGATGTCAGAGATAAAGCTCTTAATTTTGAATGTGTTCTGTGTGCACCTGATGTTTGCATCCTACTTCTGGCTTCCCAGAGTCCTTGAGTGGTACTCAGTCTCAGCCTACCCTTCCAGGCAATCCCCGTACAACATGGAAAATAGGCTAAACAAGAATGTGCCTGTTCATGAACTTGTCTGTCCAGCCTGCCCTCTCCATGGGCAAGTACTTATGCTGTTTGATTGGAAACCTATGCTCTTTCACTCCAAGCAAATATGTGAGCAGCATAATTCTTCCAGTACCAATTTAAGATACTTAATCTGGTTTATAACACAAAACTGTTCTATCCTGCATGTGGACACGACCCCCATGACTGGCTGTTAGTAGGACATTCATTTTAAGTTGGTTCTCCAGCATAGAGATGGCTTTTTACCAAGTCATCTGCATTCTCTACTCTGGCCCAGGGCTCAGTCCCACAAGGAAATTGGCCATAAAGGATAAATAAATCTTGAAGACAAATTTTAACCAATTTATCAAAACTTTCAAAGCTGTTTCTTCTATTTCCCATGCTTACATCATTGTATATCACACACCTGATGATCTAACTATTTTTCATTTCCTGTTTTTGTACAGATAAACCTAACTTAGAATCCCAGCTTTGCCATTTCCTAGCTCCATGTTTAATCCTGGGTAATTTACTTAACTTTTCTGTGACTTAGTTTTCTCACTCTAGAATGGGTACACAGATGTCTCTTTACAAGGGTTTAGTGAGGAAAAAATGAGCATACATGTGAAAACATTTGGCAAAAAGAATACAAAATAATATATTATCATTTTGTTATAAATTGTGTAAATTCTCAGAAGGACAAAGAGTTTAAATCAAAAGTGACAATAAAATAATCTTGTAAATCCAAGCAGATAGGGTTTTTGATGGATTATAGTTTCCAGTTGTCTATCTATGACCCCTCACTGCTCAGTATTAATGATCTGGAAGAGCCTGTCATTTTCTTGACATTCAAAAAAGACCAGAGCTCAACCAGTCTGCAAGCCGTCTCCAGTAACTACACAGGCAATTTCAATCCTCATAAATTCAGTTCCAAGTATCCACCATTTTAACCAATGTCTACACTAAGCACTCAGGTTTTTTTAAGGACAGTGTATAAGCTCAGTTATTGGTCCAAATTTCCAGAGAGTGGGTTCAAATGCCAATTGAAATAGAGTATAGGGAATCATTAATGGGCCATTTAGTTGCTCCAAAATGCTTCAAAGCACATTATTAGTCTTTCTCTCACCCTCAGGCATTCTGGAATACCAGAGTCCAGACCAGCATAAAGAAGTATGCTTCTGAAAAAAGGGAAATTCATAATGAGAAATTACAGAAGGAAACTGAATCCATCAGACAAATTTTCAGCAAGAAATGAACATATGCTGCATTCGCCAAAAAGGATAAAGCAACCCATTCCCTCAAATATCCATATTTTAAATTAAACCTTTATTAAATATTGAGATCAGTTGAGTTCCCATCAGTATTACACATGTCCTGCAATATCGTAACATACATATTTCATTAACTATATATCCACAGCTTTCTAATAACATTTCCATTTGGACTTCCTGTCACTGACGCTTATATTAGCAGATAGGCACTTGGAGTCCATGAGGAAGGGAAGGAAAAACACAATAGCCAAAATATGCTTTCATTCTCACTGTCAGCAGGAACTGTAGCTTGAGACACATAATTGAAAAGCAATACTGGCCTGAAATACTGCATTAGGCAAGAAAAAAAGACAGTGGCAGATTCAGAACAGAAAAAAGAAAGCATAATATATTGTTTATCACAGCTAATTACAGGTTTTCAATATTTTTTAATCCATTAGTTATCATTTCACCAAATTTCTGGTCTTCATTTACATGAAGAAAAGAACTCTGACACTTGCTTCTGCAAAATACTCATTATCTGGTAGAATTTTGAAAGCTAGAGCGCAGACCCAGTAAGAGGCGCAGATAAGCGGCCATCAAGTTACAAACCAATGACTCACAGAGTTCTCTTATTTACTTGCTTAATTTCTGACACTTGCCTTTCAAGCCATCTCTTCGATTTGAATGGATGCTGCATTCACTTAACCTTCACCTTTATTTTTTTCTCAACCATTTTTCAGGTCATGCTTGTCTTAACTTGACCAAGTAGAGCAGAGCAGGGTCATCGTGAAATGTCAGAGCCAGAATAGATTCTCAAAAGCAAAACCAAGGATAGGATGGGATTTTTTTTGCCTGGAGAACACGGGCAGGCTGCCACAATCTGGTCTTTGAGCCAAAGAGAATTGGGAGCAGAGTTAGGATCAAATATAGGGTCATCCCAGCAGGGGATGACAGATCCAAGTGAATGAACGTGAGAGTCACCATCTACAGGCAAAACAGGCCAAAGCTATAAAAGGCCTGACAAGTAGGATGGATACAGACAAATCCTATGGACAGCATTTCCTTGTTATCAGGCACCTTTTGAAGGCACAGTTCACCAATCTTTTAGATATGCCTTCATCAGTATGAAGAGCACAGATCTACACACATTAAACTCCTCCCATGATGCTCAGCACACAATAAGTGCTTGGAAATTGTATAAATAGTGTGTTAAATACAAGTCCATGATCCTTTATATGCAATTCCAAAATACAAAGGACTCTTGGAAAGATACCGATAGCTTCTTTGGTATTAAAATCTGACAGGAACAATTGCAAGGTTATTTATAGTCTATATTCTTCATAGAGTGAATATTTATACATTTTGCTGCAGAAATATTACTATTTGATCATAAAGCACTGCCCCACATTTCGCTGAGGATATCATAAAATCTTTGATACACACACTGAATTACTTACTAAAATCTGAAAAATTCTGAATTTTGAAACACAACTGGTCTCAGGAATCAGATAAGGGATGTGGACCTGTACTGAAAGCAGTTGTCTGAGTATTGGAATCATATACTTTATTTTTGTATAGTTCCCTGTATTTTCAGCACTTCCTACAGTACATATATTATTTTTATAATTATAAAAATATCTTAATAAAACACCTATTCATCACAGATATTGTAGGACATCTATCTACCCAAATTCTTTTAATAGCTAATCCATTATGTACACTTGAAAAAAAAAGCATAATTCTCTAAACATTATACTATCCATTGGGCTTTTCAGCAATAGAAACTTTCTTCCACTTTAATTATTCTCAATGAGGAGTCCAAATGAGAGGTATTGCATCTAAATTTTTCTCTCCTAACTACTCACTTCCCTTAAGGAATAACTTGAAGCCAGCATGCTTGTTTTAGAGGGAATTCATGTATCGGGCAACAATGTCTTTCAAACTTTTCTGCGGAAGAAGATGAACAGGTACTTCAAGGGACCTGAGGGCATGAAGCCTGTCTGCTCTGTTCTCCACTGTAACCTAGGTGCCCAACTCAGGCCCTGGCAGGAGCAAGCAAATGAGTGAAAAGTGAATAAGTGAATAAGTAATTTTCTTTATAGACCATTGACTAAAAGTAATCCTGCTTGCAATAGTTTAAGGATCAAAGAAACTCCTCATGGGTACACACAGCTTATTTCCATGTTTCTCTGGGAGTTAATCAGTGATTCCTATAGAACCAGGAACTTTCTCAGTGGTTAACCTAGCATTTCCCAAATGGCCTAGGCATTTTTGAGCAGAAGTGATGGGAAAGGGAATACCAGCAGTTTGAGATTTTGTATACTTATCCCTGCAGCCAAATCAAGCTTCATGAATTAGAAACCTAGAGTAGGAACCAGGAGCTGGGCGTGGCTTGCCTGGGAAGTGTGTCTAGGTGTGTATGTCAACCTTGGATTTTTTTAAAACTCTGAATATTGGCTTGAATTCGAAGACTTGAGGCCTGGAGGAAACAGGCATAAACTGAAAGCAATGTCTCCATGCCAATAAAAAATCAGATCTCAGACTGACACGATTTCTTCCTTGCATTATCTCTGAAATGCTAGTAGGTCTGTTGAAAAATAGAGTGGGCTAGGTCAATTAGATTACTGACAAGACTGGATTACTAAGGCAACATGCAAGTAGGCTTAAAGAGAAGCTTCTTCTATTTCAAGGAAGGGAAAGCTTGCTTCTGCCCATTCTTTTTCAACTACTGTGGAAGAGGAATCAGATGCATCTCATGGGCCATATGCTCAGCAAAGAAAAGTCTTTCACGGAACCCTGACAGTAGACTGGAGCCCTGGACAATGCTCTTGGCAACACAATATTCCATGCTCTTGACAGCATAATACTCTTCTACTTGGAAGCACTGATCTTCACGTCCAGGGTCAAGTTTGTAACTAGGCAGAGCTACTACTGTGAGGTAAGGAGGTCTGGGAAAGACCCTCCTGCCCATTCATTCATTCAGTCGTTCAAAGAATTTACTGAGGGGCTACCATTTCCCAGGCTCTCACCTGGAAGATACAAAACTGAATGTAGTGAGAGAAGAGCACAGAAAATTATTACTCACCTGTTAGGATTTGATCTCAGAATATAAGAGGAAGGAACTAAAATGTCCCACCCTACCCCTGCCCCGAAGCTCACCTCCAGCTAACAGATGCCTCAGTGTCCAATGGTAATACTTCATCTCATTAGCTAAAGGTCAGCTTCCCTGCTACAGTGGCCCTTTGGGTTACATCAGTCATTTCCCCATAATGTTGCAGAAGTTTTTCATCCTCTTCTAGAGCAGGATTTCACAGGGATGGGGCAGAAGGAAGCTGAAGGGGTCTGGGAACCTGTAAGGGAGGGTAGGGGAGAAGGAAATGGAGGAAAGGCTGGCCCACCAAGAGAAAACAAAAAGAATGAAGGCAGCAGGTGGGAGTGAAGAACACCAAGAACAAACTGCTAGTGTTAACAATTTTGCCCAAGAGTAACTTTGCAACTCATCCCAGAGCCAGGAAATGAGTTGGGGCAGTGGGGCACCAAAGGGTACATACGGAAGAGAGGAGACAGACAGGTAGGTGGTAGATACTGCAAGGCAAATTCATCTGTTCAAGACCACGTGATTCGCACTTAACTTCAAGGTAACTGTAACTCAGACCATTGAGAATTAAGTCTTTCCTCCCTTTCCCGCTCCCTTATACTCCTGATAGGTTCGCAGACCCACCGAGAGCTCTTATAGTCTGAAGACCACTTGGGACTGTGTCATTATAAAGCAAGAGGCGCATGGGATACGGTTCTTGCCCTTTCATGACATCAAAGCCACAAATAACATCTATGCATAAAGGCTTCCTTCACAGAATTAGGGTAAGACATAAAGTGTCACTTCCAGTCATAAATTTATGCAATTATAGAAGAGATTTATGCACATTTGGTACTTGACGTTGGTGGATCAAACTCTCAATCTCTCTCTCACACACACACCTCACACATTCTCCACTGTCATTCTCAAAAAATATACCTAAAAATACCAACATGTCCCTGTCCAAACTACATCTTCAAGATTCTTGTATCCTAAAGTATCCAAAACATACTTTGACAAATAATTAGAAAATATCTCCACCAAAGGCCAATTATTTTTAAATCAAAAAAGAGTCTGCATCTCAGCTTTAGTCTGCACCCGGACTCTGGGCACAAACTCAGCATCTAATCTTAATTAGCCATCTTACAAATGTGCGATGAAACTTGTAAGGGAATATCAGTGTGGGAGTGGGAGTGACATTGAACAAACACATCCCTGAGGATGGAAATGCTCCAGAAAGCTCCTCTTCTTCCCAGAAGGTCTTTTTCACAAAACAGGCAGCACATTTTGCTTTCTTTGGTGAAAGAAGCTGACAGACCAGTTCCAGAGCATGCCAGTGACTTCAGTGAGGGCTTCCCCGGCAGAAGACTCAGCACCCACGTTTCCATGCCCCTCAGCCCCAGCAAGAGGGCTGAAGGCAAAATCTAACAGGTTCAATCAGTTTCAGCCTCCCAGAGGCAGAAAAATACCCAGCTAGATTTGCCTTCGTGAGATAGCACCTTTAAAAATGCTTTGGGTGTCTTTATTTTTTTTTTTACAAGATCCCTCTGTTTGCTTGTGATCTGTTCCCTGCAATGTAACACATGCATAAAACAGTGCAACTGTGTTTGTTTTAATAAGGCCATTCTGAGCAGCTGTTTAATGATCCATGGTGTTAAATGAAAACCACAGGTGTTCCAAATGCAAACCTTATGGCCCAGGGCCCCCCTTATTACCGCCCCACAATTAGCAGCCAACTGCTCTTAGGCTGCGCGAAGAATTGCCGCCATCATCATTACATTATTTCTTAATTTCATTCTCTGCCTAAGTGTCTTTCCCCAAAGGAAAAACCTGCTTGGCATGGGAAAGCATAACAGCGACAAAACTCAAAGGGACGAGAACACAAAGCACTCCCTAGCCAAGCACAGGCCTCAGGTCAGGGGGAGAGAGCCCGCCCAAAGAGGCCCTTGAGGCCTCTTCCTGGGTGGCTTGATGGCCAAACTGAGCAAAGTCTTGCTGAAACTCCTGGTTTTCATGAGGAGCGCCCTAACTCTGTCTTCTTCATGATTCTCCAAGCTTTACGACTCTGCTCAGCCGAATTATCAGAAAGCTACATGACTGGACCCTGTCACCCTGGCTTCTGCTTTTACACAACTGTAATTTTGACCTCACGACTTCAGCTTTCACTGAGGAAGACTTCGGTATCTCGTGTGAAATTGCTCTCTCTAGCATCATTCATTACACAGCTCAATACCCCTTACATAAAGATGCCCGAGACCACTTTAATTAGAGCTCAGGAACAAGTTTATCCTTTCATATCAGTGGGTGCTCTTTCTTCTACACAACCAGTAGTTCTCAATTCTGACTGCACATTAGAATCATCTAACAGTAAACACTTTTACCCACCAGCTCCATCCTAGCCCAGTTAAATTCGTAGTTCTGGGAGCAGGTGCTGGGCAGGGGCGTGGAGTTGTGCAGCTCTGGGGGGGTCACCATTCACAATGTGCTTGGCCAAGCTCCAGGATTACACTCTGCTGCCAAGATTGAGAACCACTGCCCCAGAAAATGAAAGTGTTATAAGTCACTGCTTTTGCCTCTTCATTTTGGTTACTAAGAAGCTCAAAACTGTATTGAGTTGCAGCTTTCCTCTGCCAGAATTTTTCAATATAATTTTCCCTCTAGATCCCCTTGCATTAATGTCAGCTACCAAATACTCTTTTTGTAGATAAAGTTAAAAAAAAATAAAACACACACACACAAGTAAATAAATAAAAGATCTGGGGGAGACAGAAGTAGATCAATGTATGGCTCTCTAACAATCACCTCAAACTTAAGATGGTCAAAAATGGAATCCCATCACATTTGGAATCAAATATAAATACTTTGTTCAAAAGTCCCTTCATCGTCGGGTCCCTGCCTACCTCACACTCTTCTTCACAAATCCCTTCCAGCCACATTGATCTTCAAACTTACCTTCCCCTCACCCCCCAGGTCCTTTTCGCCGGCTATCTCCTCTACCTGGAATGTTCTTCCACTTGGTCTTTGCAGCCTGGCTCTTTTTTGTCATTCAAAACTAAGTTTAAGTGTCACCTCCTCCGAGTAACCTTCCCTGACAACATAATCTAAGGTTGCTCCCCCCAGTCACTCGCTATCATAAAACCCTATTTTAATTACCTACATACCATGTGGCATGATGAGAGATTATCTATATAATTTTTTACATATTATATGGCTCCTTTACTCAAGGTTAAGCTATTTGAGGGCAGAGGCCTTGTCTGTTTCACTCGCTGTTGTACCTACAGCATGTAAAACAGCTCCGGGAAAAGAGCAGGTGCTCAATGAATACTTGTTGAATGACTCAATCGCTCCCCAAGTCATGCTTATCTCTGTAAATCTGCAAGTAAATATAACAATACTGGATGCTTCCAGCATAGCCTAGGGGATTGGACTAGAAGACCTTTCAAGTCACAACAAATCTTAAGCTTCCATGGCTTTCCAGCCAAGTCTGTACATTTGCACCGCAGTTTTCCATTTGCAAAGACGTTCACAATGATGACCACTTTAGATTCTTACGAGGACCCCGTGGCGGCGTTTCCAGAGCAAGGTGTTAATACAGGGGACGAAACTACTTTTTATACTTCAGGCCAGGATAAAGGAGAGGCAACAATTGAGAAGAACGCCTCTGCCAGCACACAGAGATGTAAGCAGTGTGAGCTAAGCCCTTCAAGGTCCAGACTGCTCCCCAGTCCCTTTAAGACATGCAGGCACTAACACCGATGGTGTGCACCAGCCCCAGGCAGGCCCCTGCCCCAGCCATCTCTTTTCCCCTCCTAATCCAGACTTCCCTATCTGATCTCTCTCCACTCAGCTGCATCTGGTCAGAAAAATTCCTGTGACTAGACCATGACCTTTTCCCAAAGCAGTTTGTTTTCCTCCTTGTGAAAGGAAACAACCTCCAGAAATGAATGAGGTGTGATTCTCTGGCTGGTGTAACGCACTGGAACAAGTCCGGACCATGGTGAGGGGCATATCTGACCATTTTGCTGTCTACAGGTAAGCAGAGAGAGAAACAGATGGGCCAATTTTCGCATCTTACAAAAAACAGTGTTTTCAATATGGTCTCCAATATGGAATTTTGGTTGGGGACTGGATGGCCAATGAAATCGTTTCAGGAAGACAACAATAAACTCACTTATGGACAAGCAGCATGCTTTTTGATTGATAGCATTCATTAAACTGTGGACCAACAAATGAGCCAGACTTCTGCAGGGTATAACTGTCCTTGGAAGAAACTTTAGGTAGAGACCGAGCCTGTTGAAGCATGCCCAAATGCTCCACCTCCCACCCACCTTGGAGGTCTTCCCCGAGATCCTTGCCTCTGCTAGTTCTGCTAACAGAGTTGGTGCTTGCCTCTGGCCCCTGAAGAACCCTACCTGGTTCTAGGGAAGATTGTCCACCCTGGTCTTACCTGTTCTTACTGAGAAAGGGGTTAAAGTCAGAGCAGAAGAAAACTAACCCTGCTCTATGAGACAGCAAGCCATCGGAGGGGTTCAGAAAACACATTAAATCTTAAGTCTGGGGAACACTACTCTCAATGAAAGGTAACGGGGAATGCAGATGACCACCACAGCCTGTTTGGAAAATAGGAGCTGCGTGATGATGGAGAAATTTAATAAGGCTTATCTCCCAAGTCTCCCACCCCCAACAACCACCACCCCTTGGGTAGACCTCAGTGTATTCCCTCAGTTCCAAATGAGAATTCCTCTTTACGGTTACCTTAGCAAGTGTGATCTGTTAGGGTACAGGTATAAAACAAGCATAAAGAGAACATAAAATTACGTATGGGTGCAGAGAAATTGAAGTTTGGAGAAATAGAGGGGTCTGATCATGCAAGATGTCTCATAGAAGGCTGAGGAGTTTGGACATTCATTTAATGTTAACTCCTGACGTGGCCAGGGGAAGTTGGTGGGCAGGGGTAACTACAACAAAGAAAGGCTACTTGTGAATCCTAGCTCTGACGTCACTCACAAGTACAATAAGCTTTTAAATATAGGAATTTGAGCAGCACCTACAAATTCCCATGATTTGTCAATATCCCACTCCCACTGACCAGCCTGAAATCCCAATAGTAATACAACAACAACAATAACAATATTAGTCACTAACCTTTACTGTGCACTTTTTTATATTCCAGGATCTCTTCTAAGCACATCAGATAGATGATGACTCACTTCCCTACTTCAAAACCTTAAAAGTCCCTGATAAAATGCATAAGTTATCCGGGCATTCATCCATTATCAACCACTCACATCTCTAAATATTCACTACATCATCATATTAATGAAGGGTGGTGTGCAGAGAAAGAACATGAAAAAAGTTTCTAGAAGATTCATTTGACCTTTGGTCAACTAATCTTCGACAAAGGAGGCAAGAATATACAATGGAATAAAGACAGTCTCTTCAGCAAATGGTGTTGGGAAAACTGGACAGCAGCATGTAAAGCAATGAAGCTAGAACACACCCTTACACCATATACAAAAATCAACTCAAAATGGATTAAAGACTTAAACATAAGACAAGATACAATAAACCTCCTAGAGGAAAACATAGGCAAAACATTATCTGACATACATTTCAAAAATTTTCTCCTAGAAGAAATAAAAGCAAGAATAAACAAATGGGACCTAATGAAACTTACAAGCTTCTGCAGAGCAAAGGAAACCAGAAATAAAACAAGAAGAAAACCTACGGAATGGGAGAAAATTTTTGCAAGTGTAACCGACAAAGGCTTGATCTCCAAAATATATAAGCAGCTCATACGACTCAATAAGAAAAAAATAAACAACCCAATCCAAAAATGGGCAGAAGACCTAAACAAGCAATTCTCCAAGGAAGACATACAAATGATCAAAAAGTACATGAAAAAATGCTCAATATCACTAATTATCAGAGAAATGCAAATCAAAACTACAATGAGGTATCACCTCACACCAGTCAGAATGGCCGTCATTCAAAAATCCAAAAATGACAAATGCTGGAGAGGCTGTGGAGAAAGGGGAACCCTCCTACACTGCTGGTGGGAATGCAGTTTGGTGCAGCCACTATGGAAAACTGTGGAGATTCCTCAAAAGACTAGGAATAGACTTACCAGATGACCCAGGAATCCCACTCCTGGGCTTGTATCCAGAAGGAAATCTACTTCAGGATGACACCTGCACTCCAATGTTCATAGCAGTGCTATTTACAATAGCCAAAACATGGAAACAGCCTAAATGTCCATCAACAGGTGACTGGATAAAGAAGCTGTGGTATATTTATACAATGGAATACTACTCAGCCATAAAAACCAACAACATAATGCCATTTGCAGCAACATGGATGCTCCTAGAGAATGTCATTCTAAGTGAAGTAAGCCAGAAAGAGAAAGAAAAATACCATATGAGATCGCTCATATGTGGAATCTAAAGACTCATGGACAGAGAATACAGACTTGTGGTTACCAGGGGGGTAGAGGGTGGGAAGGGATAGACTGGGATTTCAAAACTGTAGAATAGATAAACAAGATTACACTGTATAGCACAGGGAAATATACACAAAATGTTATGATAAATCACAGAGAAAAAAATGTGACAATGAGTGTGTATATGTCCATGAATGACTGAAAAATTGTGCTGAACACTGGAATTGGACACAACATTGTAAAATGATTATAAATCAATAAAAAATGTTAAAAAAAAAAAGATTCATTTGACAGCAGTGTAGAGAATCAATTAGGACTAGAAAGAAGCTCCAGCCCTGCCCATGAGTTAGGAGGCTGTTTTATAGGAAATCCAATCGTCAAATAAAAGATTAAGCTGTAATTGATAGATCGAATACGTTTTATAAATTTGGAGATTGTGTATTTATGTATACACACAGACACTTTATTTACGTATGTGGTATAAAACAAATGCAATCAGATGGGCCCTTTTAAGCAGTGCATGCACAGCTGTGGGTATGTACTAGGAAGCCCAGAGCTAAGTTTTGGAGTTAGTTTGGGCACTAGAGATTGCCACATTGCTCTGCACAAGAAAATGTGTAATGCCTTTATATTCCTCCTGAGAGGAAAGGAGCAAAAAGTAAAGAAAAGGAGAGAGGCCATGAAGAGAAAGCATGAAAGCGAAACAACACGGTGGGAGACTGGAGCTCGGGATTCAGAAATGGCCGAGGGACTTGAAGGACAAGAATGGCTGCCACTCTATTTGAAGTTGTCTGCCCGCCTGTGGTTAAAAATCTCTCTGCATCCCCCAAGCTTTAGTAACATCTGCCACATCCACTTCCCTTGTGTGAGTGGGTTGTTGGGAAATGAAGAAGAGGGGCTGTGTTCTGAATTTGAGTCAACAGAGTACAGAAGAGAGACAGCAGGCACAGCACCAGAAAGAAGACCGGGAAATGAAAGACTCAGAAACGGCATCAGCATTCTGGAAATTCGCAGCTTGCAGAGGGCTTTGGACTTCCCACAATCTCTAGGATAGAGGTTCCAGCCAACTTTACTTGGATTTTAAGGATGATGAAGGTGACCCTAGCTGACGTTTGGATATGTATCGGATTTTCTTAAAATGAAAGGCAAAAGCAAAATAAACTAGGAAGTTTTCCAAAACAATTCAGTTGCCATAGGCCTCTGAGCTGTTTTTTCCTTTTTCTTCTTTACTTTCTCCCTCTCTCTCTCTCTCTTTGGTGTTTTCCCCTCTCACTCAAAGCAGGAAATGGTAAATTGAAAAAAAAAAGGTTCAGTAATTCCAATTCTGGGTAGATTACACCTGAAATCTACAATTGGTGACTAAGCTTTCTGAAGAAAGAAAACTGATCAAGGTAGAAGCTTGCAAGCCATATGCCAGTGTCAGGCAGGGAAGCTGCAGCTTCACTATCAATTAAAACATTCTAATACCCGGTTATGAAGACTGACACTTTGGAAGTAATTAAGTATTAGATATTTTTAGGTAATTGCTGCTACAGGAACACACGACCTGTGCATTTGGGAGATCGAAGACTTGATAGTGACTTTTTCAGTGGAGGCTGCACTATCTTAATTGTCCCTAATCATTTTCAACACCTCGGGTGTTTTGTGATGGCCTCAAGCATAGCAATTGGTCAGATGTGAACCAAGGGGGAACTGCAGCCTCTTCTTTTTTGCTAAGTATCATGAAAAGCAGCAGGGGCATATTGGAATATCAGACTAAACCACAATGACAGAAATAGCCCATTGACATGCTAGATTTCCATTAAGAGCATACACTGCTATAGCTAATTTCCTATGGCGAGTAGGTGATTCTAGGAGGCAATAATCATTCTGTCAAGATGCTGAGATTGTCAAAGATGTCTCTTTTTAGCTGGGGAAAAAAAAGAGGAAAGTCTTAGCTGGTCATTATTTTGGTTAACATATTGGTATCGCTTATCCCCACCGTGTGATCAAGCCCTAGGCTACACATTGTAGGGTAGACAGAAGGGGCCTCAATACCAATAACGAAGAATTCACAGCAGCACATTTGCATAGAATGATAGAATTGTCAAGTTGGAAGCCACCTTGGGAATCAGCTGCCTCAGTGGTTCTCAGCCTGTGGATCTTAATCCTTAATCATCCAGGGGCTTTTTAAAAACTATCATGCCTAGGACTCACCCCTGACCAATCAAATTATATTTTTAAAACATATATTTTATGTATATTTTAGAGCTCCATAGATGATTCTAATGCCAGCCAGGGTGGAAAACCACTTATTCATCCAACACATTTATTTTCCAGGTGAGAGAACTGAGACCAACAAGGTCACATACCTGTGACAAATCTACACTGGGAATCAAGTCTCTGGACTCCCAGTGAGTGCTCTTTTTCCCTCATGTGATGCTGTTTCCTATCAAAGGGACCAAGACTTAGAGAAGGTAAGGAAATTGCTCAAGGTCCCACAGATTGTGGGGCAGAAATGAGATTTGAACTCAGTCTGATTCCACAGTCCTGTGTTTTAGCCACTATGCTGTTTGCATCGCAAAACAAAGCCAATCAATAGGATCAACCTTAGTGTCAAATGATGCTGAGACCAGTAGTGCCAAAGGGGTGCAGAGGAGGGAGTGGTGCATAGAAGGAGGCCAGACTGGAGCTGGGCTTGGAGATCCAGGGAAGATTTGGAGAAGCGAACTTGCCAGGTTCGGGGGAATCATGGTGGAAGTGATGTCAGCGAAGGAATGAAGATGGGAATCCACAAACTGTATAAGAGTGCCCTCATTCTTGAAAAATAGTATCAAAGTCACAAAAATAGTACAGAGAACTCATGTGTACTTGTTCTCTCTCTCTTTCTTGCTCTAATTATATATACATACACACACATATACATTGATCAGCTTTGTTTTGGGATGCAGATAGCATAGTGGCTAAATGCACAAACTGTATATATATACATGCATGTGTGTGTGTATATATATAATTTATTATATATATAATTTATTATATATATAATTGATTTCTATATAGAAAATTACATTTATTTATTTAATATATTCATATGTAATTTATTTTCTGAGCCACTTTAAGGTAGATTACATACATCAATTCCCTTTACCCCCTAATACTTCAGCTTGTATCTCCTAAGGATGAAGATATTCTCTTAGATAACCACGGCACAGTTATTAAATTCATGAAATTTAATCTTGTTATGATACTTTCATCTTATCTCCTGCCCATATTCTTATTTCATCAGTTGTCCCAATAATGTCCTGTGTGGCACTTTGGTCCCTCCAATACAGGAAGCAACTCAGCATCATGATTACTTTTAGTTGTCGTGGTCCCTTTCTCTAATCTCAAACTGTTCCTCAGCCTTTCTTTGTCTTTTACGACGCTGAAGTTTTTGAAGAGGAGAAGCCCATTATCTGATACACTGTTCCTCAATTTTGGTTTGTATGATGTTTCCTTATGATTAGGTTCAGTTTATGCCTTGCCAGCCAGAAAACTACATAAGTGATGTGTCCTAATCAGAGCATCACGTTTGGAAGACACAGTGCCTGTCTGTGATATTGATAACTGGTCACGACATTGGCCAGGTTTCCCATGTATACATTTTTCCATTTCATAATCAAAAGGCAATCTCTGAGGAGACACTTTGAGGCCATGGATATATCTAGCTCCTCACTAAAATCCCCTCTACCAAAGTTAGCATCTATGGATGATTCTTTCCCGGCCCCTTCTATACTATGATGGCACCGAAATGGTGATTTCCCAACTCCATCACTCCCTCCATGTGTGTCAGTCAGC
The DNA here is from genome assembly GCF_048564905.1 of Vicugna pacos. Lineage (NCBI taxonomy): Eukaryota > Metazoa > Chordata > Mammalia > Artiodactyla > Camelidae > Vicugna > Vicugna pacos. Next base: position 90,014,713 of record NC_133023.1, read on the forward strand.
ATTCGACTGTAAGGAATCCCTTCTCCTCTATTTGCTTAGCTCTTTATTATTGCTGTGCACCTTAATGGTTCCTATACCTGGCTCTGCTATTCACAATAGGGACTGGCTAAAAATATTATGGTAGAAGCCTGCAGAGTTTCCAGATATATACAGAAGGGTTTTCACATTTTAAGAGAGAAACAAGGCATGATGATCTGGAGATAAAGGGGAAAAAAACCCTAGTAAACCTATAGGAAGTCCTGGTGGTGTGTTAAACCAGAAATAAAGCCCATTAAATGCAGCAATTGTTAGTAATAAACCTGAAATGCAAACAAAAGCATGTTGCTGTTTGCTTGAAAGCACTGTACCTATTTAAATGTAGCATCTCAATTTTCAACCAGCAGCCCAGCAAGAATTATTCCAGGAACCTAGTTTTGTTCAAAAAAAAAAAGCATTCAACTAAATGCATCATGACAGTTAGATTTCTCACAGCTCCAGAAATAGATCTATGTTCTTGGGGTGGGTTGGCAGAGAATGAGGGATTAGAGTACAGGAGGTGGTAATTAATCTGATAAAAATCGCTCAAACTGTGAAAAAATTAATCCTGCTGAGATTTCAGGGTGTGTTAGCAGTTTAGTTAGGGTTTGTGCAAACTGCACCACCAACATTGAGATGCTTTAACAATTAAGAGCTGATGAGGCCCACGGGGGACTTTATTAATAAGTAAATTGAAAAATCAGGACTGCAAATGCAAAGATTACTTTATAGACCAGTGCATTTAGGTTCAGGTTGAAACAAATCATGTGAGGAATATGCATCAAATTTCTTTTTTTAATTTTTTTAATTTTTAAAACATTTTTATTTTTTAAAGATTTTCAATTGAGTTATAGTCATTTTACAATGTTGTATCAATTTCCAGTGTAGAGCACAATTTTTCAGTTATACATGAACATACATATATTCATTGTCACATTTTTTTTCACCGTGAGCCACCGTAAGATCTTGTATATATTTCCCTGTGCTATACAGTATAATCTTGTTTACAAATTTCTTTATTAAAGTGCACAATGAAGGCTATATCTTTTCCCAAGTGTCTTTATTTTTCCCTCCTATTTTACCCTCTTCCCAAAAGCAGACTCAAATGTGAGTCCCTTTGGTCACAGCCAGGACGGGGTAGGCCAGGTAAGTGTGGGATTGCCTTCTGTCTGTGTTTCCCTCATATAAAGAACCTCCAAAGCAATGATTTCCTTATATTTTCTGAAGCTGAAAATCCCAATTATGGTAAACAAAGTGATACCAACTTCGGCTCATGTTATCTTAGGAAAAATTTTTGTGCCACCTCAGAATGTAAATAGTTGTCAGGAGGATACAGTCTGATGAGAAAATGCTGGAATGTTTTGGAAATGTCAATAGCTAATGAGTTTAAGAGGACAACTTTTAAAAAAAAATCTCATTGCAGAAAATTCAGAACTGATGTACACATATAAAACAACAGGGATTTCGGGCACTTATTTTATTAGGCTGTGGTTGCATTTTTAAGCCTTTGGAACAAGGACAAATGCTTTTAAGGTATTAATTGTAATTGGTGCAGGTTCTAAAAGCCAGAAGTGAGTTCCTTAACCTCGAACTGTACAATGGGTCCATGGGTCCATTGAAATGATCTTTCACACTAACAAAGCCTGACTTCCTGAGTTCATCCACCATGAGAAGCTTGAACATTTTGTTGATAACCAAGTAGTGAGTTGATTCTCTTCTTGGGAAAATTTAAGTTTCAGTTTCTGGAAGGTCCGAAGCCGAGGAATGCTAGTGTTATGCATAAACCCGTCACGGGATGTTTTAAAGGACTCTTGACATATTGGAGACACAAGATTCAAATTTGTTATTAAGCTGCTGTAATATTGTTCAATTTCTGAAATGATTTTGTGATCTTTAGAATGATGGGATATCTCATAGAGCTCTTTGGCCTTGAAACATACTTATTCACAACATTTGTCATATGCAGCGACATTCAGCTACAGCAGAGTAAATAGGTTTAAACCCGTGAGTTCTTCCTGCTGGAATACTTTATCATTACGCCTTGGCATCCTCAAATGCAATAAATGTGGAAATTTGGAATTGAAGGGCTTGATTTCCAGTCTCATTAGCCTCTCTCCCTTTGAATTAATGTGGTGCCATTGAGTTCAGCAATAAAGCATTTCATGCTAACAGAGAGAAAATATCAACTTTCTTCCTGTGCATATGTGAATTTGGCAAAATATCAGTAAGAAGGCAATATAAAAGTAAAAATGATTTAGCCGTCATGAATATGAGAAGGTGAATTTAATGCATAACTAACACCCTACAGAATTTGTGGTTCTGGCATATCGGGGGAGGTGAGATATTAATTGAGTTAAGCTTTGGAAGAAAACCATTTTTCTAGTGACAAAAGCAAAGCAGTATTCTAGATGCTTTTCTCTAAGTAATGTTACATTTAAATCACCTTAACATCATCATCATCATCATCATCATCAACAACAAAGAAGTGCTGTTTAAAATTTTCTGTGTCTAGAGGGGAGATTACCAAGATTGCAGAGTAGAAGGATGCATAGCTAAACCTCTTCCATGAATACACCAAAAACTACACCTACATATAGAACAATTCACACAGAATAACTACTGAACTTTGGCAGAATATCTCTTACTTTGGAAATACAAGAAAAATCCTCACAAAAAAAAGGGTAGGGAAAAAAAGAAAAAGGAAATTAGTGCAGGACTGGTACCTTGAGGAGGGAACAGCAAAGAAGGAAAAACACCCTCACTCTGGGACACCCCCTCTCCAGTGGGGACAGAAAGAGAGCTTTCAAGGCTCAGAGGAGAAAGCAGTAGCTGCTTGGCAGACAGAACTAAGAGAAACCAGCCTAGAGGGGACCTGTGATCCCTAGCTTGAGAAGTGAGCTAGCAGGGGCAAGCTGGGATTGGGTGCTGGAACTCAGGCTTCCACAGATGAGCCCAGGGAGAGGACTGGGGCTCATCGCCCAGAGGAAGCCTCATGGGGCTGGAGTGTGGTGCAGGCTGAGGATGGGAGACAGCGCAAATCAGCCTGGGTCCCTCCATAGATTGCATCACTGCTGGTGAACATGGGAGGAGGGGCACAACACAGCCCAGCCACAGCAGCTGACTCCACTAGCCCAGAGGGCATTGCTTGGCACCACTGCAGCCAAGTGTTCTCTGAAGAAGAGAGGCAGGGTTCAGATACAGCCATCTTCTTAGCTTGCTCTACAAGGGCACAATGCTGGTGCATGGATCCCAGGCAGAGGCAAGGGTGAAACCTGAACTCATAGCCAAGGGTCCCGCAATTTCACAAGCAAGACTGAGATTTGATTCTAGCCCCAGACAGCAGTGGTGGATTTGCTCCACTGGTGCCTTTGTGGACCCGTGCCTCTGAGACAAATGAGCGGAGTTCTGGTGCAGGACAGGGGCAGGTTTGGTGTTCACAGTGGGCCTGCATACTGTATGAAGACATAGGGCTGGTGTCTGTGCTGAACCTGGGGCACACAAGCTATGTGACTGCATGCTCACTACAGTGGCTCCTAGCACTTGACATCAGCAGATCTGCACTGGTGAATCTGCAGGTGCAGAACCTGGGGGACACCAGAGCAAGTTGCCAACATTCCCACAGCTGAGATGGGGACAAGGGCAGCATCAACAAAGTGTACTTTGTAATCCTGCATAACAAGTGACAGACAACACCACAGACGGCACTTCCCAGTGGACATCTCTCATGGAGGAATACTGGGTGGCTCCTCTTCCAGCTGAAGCACTCCAACCCTGCCTACCACAAAAGGCAGCTCAGAAATGGTTTTGGAAGCCTCAATTCCAATAACAGGGGAGCAAACTCAACCCCAGTCAAGACTTTGACAACCACAGAGCAAAGAAGAGGCCCCGCTCAACAACCAGGGAAGGCTCTGGTCACCACAACACCAAACACACCCCCAATCAAGGGGATAACAGATGACACACACAGAGGAAAGACATGGAAACAATCCATGCTAAAAACAGCCCTCATGACAAAATCATTAGACACAAAATAAAGCAGGAGGAGGTTTAAACCAGGGAGGAATGGTCTCACATTAAAAAAAAAAAAACAACCCTTCAAGACCACAGTAAGATAACTGTTACTCCTAAATTTGTATAGTCAGAGAAATATAAGCAAAATGAAGCACAGGAACACTCTCAATTAAAAGAGCAAGAGAAGTCCCCTGAAAGAACAAACAATGAAAGAGCCTTCAAGAGTCTACTAGATCCTGAGTTCAAAAACGGGGTGATAAAAGCACTGAAAGAACTAAAAGAGACTATCAGTAGAAATGTAGAATACTATAAAAAGGAAATGGAAATGATAAAGAGTAGCCAATTAACATCAGAAAATTCAATTGCTAAGATAAAGTAAAGCTAAAAGCAGTCAATAGCAGACTAAATAATGCAGAAGAACAAATAAGTGATTTAGAAGAAAGCATAATAGAAATGACTCAATCAAAACAGCAGACAGAAAAGCAAATGAAAACCAATTAAAGTAATAATAGAGACCTATGGGATAATATAAAGTGTGCCAATCTATGCATAATAGGGGTCCCAGAAGGAGGAGAAAGAGAAAAGGGGATCAAAAAGGTATTTGAAGAAATCATGACTGAAAATTTCCCAAACCTAAAGAAGGATACAGATATCCAAGTGCAGGAAGAATGGAGAGTCCCAAACAAGAAGAACCCAAACAGACCTACACCAAGACATATTATAATTAAGACGGCCAAAGTAAAAGATAAAGAAAAGATTCCAAAGGCACCAAGAGAAAAACAAAGAGTTAGTTACAAGGGAATCTCCATAAGGCTTTCAGTTAATTTCTCCACACAAACATTGCTAGCCTGAAGAAGATATATTCAAAGTCCTGAATGAGAAAAATCTGCAACCTAGGACACTCTACCCAGCAAGACTATCCTTTAAAATACAAGGAGAAATAAAGAATTTCACAGACAAGCAAATACTAAAAGAATTCACAATACTAAACCTATCCTAAAAATAATATTGAGAAGTCTTCTCTAAATAGAAAAGAAGCAGGAAGTTATAGAAGAAAGAAAACCATCATTGGAAATGCGATAACTACAATGAGCTGCAAGAGAATAAACATGAAAATGTAAAGAGGACATCAAAATCATTAAATGTGAGAGAGGGGAGCAAGAAAATGTAGATTTCCTTTTCATTCTTCTTAGAATGTGTTTGAGCTTATATGACTAGCAGTCTAAAGCAAACAGTTATAGTAATGGGTTGACAAACTTGAAAAACAGGCTAACCACAAATCAAAAGCATACAGTTGAGTCACAAAAACCAAAAAGAAACCAAGCTAATACAAAAGAAAATTATCAAACCACAAAAAAGAAACAAAAAAGGAAGAAACAAAGAAGAAATACCAAATCAACTAGAAAACAATAAACACACAATAATTACCATAAATGTCAATGGACAAAATGCTCCAATCAACTGACATAGAGTGGCAGATTGGATAATAAAACAAGAGCCTACAACATGCTGCCTACAAGAGACCCACTTTAGGGTGAAGGACACACATAGATTGAAAGTGAGAGGAGGGAAAAAGGTATTTTATGCAAATGTAAATGACAAGAAAGTGGGACTAGCAATACTCATATCAAACAAAATAGACTTTAAAACAAAGGCCATAAAGAAAAAAAAAGAACAACTATATAATGGTAAAAGAAGCATTATAAGAAGAGGACATTACGCTCATTAACATATATGCAGCCAATATAGAGACACCTAAATATATAAAACAAATGCTAACAGACATAAAGGGAGAAATTGATGGGAATATAATAATAGGAGATTTTAACACACCACTAACATCATTGGAAAGATCTTCCAGACAGAAAATCAATAAGGCAATGGAGATACTAAATGACACAATAGAACAGATGGACTTAATTGATATTTTTAGGACATTACATCCCAAAGAAACAGAATATACATTCTTTTCAAGTGCACATGGAACATTCTCTAGGATAGACCACATACTTGGACAAAAAAGAAACCTCAGCAAATTTAAGAGGATAGAAATTATTTCAAGCATCTTTTCTGATCACAATGGCATGAAACCAGAAATCAACCATAGAAAAACAAATAAGAAAAAAACAACTGCATGGAGACTAAACAACATGCTATTAAAAAACCAATGGGTCAACAATGAAATCGAAGAAGAAATGTAAATATACCTTGAGACAATGAAAACACAATCACACAAAATCAATGGAATACAGCAAAGCAGTTCTAAGAGGGAAGTTCATAGAGATACAGGCCTTCCTCAAAAAAGAACAATCTCAAATAAACAACCTAATCTACTACCTAAAAGAATTAGAAAAAGAAGAACAAACAAAACCCAAATTCAGCAGAAGGAAAGAAATAATAAAGATCAGGGAGGAAATAAATAAAATAGAGATTTAAAAAACAATAGAAAAAGTCAATCAAAACTAGAGCTTGTTTTTTGAAAGAGTAAAAAAAAATCAACAAATCTCTGGCCAGGTTCACCAAGAAGAAAAGAGAGAGGATTCAAATAAACAAAATAAAAAAGGAAAATGGAGAGATTACAGCTAATACCACAGAAATAAAAAAAATAAGAGAATATTATGAAAAACTATATGCCAATAAATTGGACAACCTAGAAGGAATGGACAAGTTTATAGAAACATACAGTCCACCAAAACTGAATCAAGAAGCAATAGATCATTTGAACAGACCAATCGCTACAAGTGAAATAGAATCAGCAATAAAAAAAATACCTCCCTACAAACAAAAGTCCAGGACGAGATGGCTTCACTGGGGAATTCTACCAAACATACAAAGAAGAACTTATACAGATACTTCTCAAACTCTTCCAAAAAATTTAAGAGGAGGGAATACTCCCAAACTCATTCTATGAAGCCACTATCACCCTGATACCAAAACCAAACAAAGACACTACCAAAGAAAGAAAATTACAGGTCAATATCATTGATGAACATAGATGCAAAAATCCTCAACAAAATATTAGCAAACAGAATCCAACAACACATAAAAAAATCAATCATTATGATCAAGTTGGATTAATCCCAGGGACACAAGGATGGTTCAACATACACAAATTAACCAATGTAATACACCACATCAACAAAAGAAAGGACAAAAATCACATTGATCATCTCAATAGATGCAGAAAAAGCATTTGATAAAATTCAACACCATTTATGATAAAAACTCTTACCAAACTGGGTATAAAGGGAACATATCTCAACATAATAAGAGCTATTTATGACAAATCCACAGCCAACACAATACTCAACATTGAAAAATTGAAAGCCTTCCCACTAAAATCTGGAACACGACAGGATGGCTACTCTCACCACTTCTATTTAACAGAGTATTGGCAGTCCTAGCCATAGCAATCAGAAAGAAAAAAAAATAAAAGTGATCCAAACTGGAAGAGAAGAGGTAAAATGGCACTATATGCAGATGACATGATACTATATATAGAAAACCCTAAAGGCTCCACACAAAAACTACTAGAGCTGATAAAAGAATTTGGCAAGGTAGCAGGGTACAAGATTAACATACAGAAATCAGTTGTATTTCTTTATACTAACAATGACATATCAGAAAAGGAAAGTAAAGAAATAATCCCTTTTAAAATAACATCCAAAAAAATAAAATACTTAGAAATAAATGTGACCAAGACAGTAAAAGACTTATATGATGAGAACTACAAACATTGATTAAGGAAATTAAAGATGACTTAAAGAAATGGAAAGATATCCTATGCTCTTGGATTGGAAGAATTAATATTATTAAAATGGCCATACTACCCAAAGCAATCTACAGATTTAATAAGATCCTTATCAAATTACCAGGGACATTTTTCACAGAACTAGAACAAATAATCATTAAATTTATATGGAACCACAAAAGACCTAGAATTGCCAAAGCATTACTGAAGAAAAAGAAAGAGGCTGGAGGAATAACACCTCCCCCTCAGGCTTCAGACAATACTGTAGAGCCACAGTCCTCAAGACAGCATGGTATTGGTACCAAAACAGACATATAGACCAATGGAACAGAATAGAGAGCCCAGAAATAAACCCACAGACTTATAGTCAAGTAATCTTTGACAAAGAAGGTAAAAATATACAATGAAGAAAAGACAGTCACTTCAACAAGTGGTGTTGGGAAAGCTGAACAGCTGCATGTAAATCAATGAAGTTAGAACACTCTCTCACACCATACACAAAAATAAACTCAAAATAGCTTAAAGACTTAAATATAAGATAAAACACTATAAATCTCCCAGAAGAAAACATAGGCAAAACATTGTCTGACATACATCTTTGCAATGTTCTCCTAGGGCAGTCTACATAGGCAATAGAAATAAAAGCAAAAATAAACAAATGGGACCTAATTAAACTTAGAAGCTTTTGCACAGCAAAGGAAACCATAAGCAAAACAAAATGACAACCTACAGAATGGGAGAAAATATTTGCAAATGATGTGACTGAAATAAGCTTAATTTCAAGCATATATAAACAGCTCATACATCTTAATAATAAAAAGCAAAAAAAAAAAAACCCAATGCAAAAATAGGCAAAGGATCTAAACAAGCAATTCTCCAATAAAGACATATGAATGATCAATAGGCACATGAAAAAATGTTCAATATCTCTAATTATCAGAGAAATGCAAATCAAAACTACAATGAGGTATCACCTCACACCAGTCAGAATGGCCATCATTAAAAAGTCCACAAACAATAAATGCTGGAGAGGCTGTGGAGAAAAGGGAACCCTCCTACACTGCTGGTGGGAATGTAGTTTGGTACAATTGTTATGGAAAACAGTATGGAGATTCCTCAAAAACACTAAAAATAGACTTACCATATGATCCAGCAATCCCACTCCTGGGCATATATCCAGAAGGAACTCTAACTTAAAAAGATACATGCACCCCAATGTTCATAACCGCACTATTTACAATAGCCAAGACATGGAAACAACCTAAATATCCATCTTCAGATGACTGGATAAAGAAGTTGTGGTATATTTATACAATGGAATACTACTCAGCCATACAAAAGAATAAAATAATGCCATTTGTAGCAACAAGGATAGACCTGGAGATTGTCATTCTAAGCGAAGTAAGCCAGAAACAGAAAGAAAAATATCACATGGTATCACTCATATGTGGAATCTAAAAAAAAGACACAAGTGAACTTATTTACAAAGGAGAAACAGACTCACAGACATAAAAAACAAACTCATGGTTACCATAGGGGAAAGGGGATGGGAAGGGACAAAATGGGAGTTGGAGATTTGCAGATACTAACTACAATATATAAAAGAGATAAACAATAATTTCTACTGTATAGCACAGGGAACTATATTCAGTATCTTGCCATAACCTATAATGAAAAAGAATATGAAAACATGTCTATGTATGTATACACATGACTGAAGCATTATGCTGTACACCAGAAATTGACACAACATTTTAAACTGATTATACTTCAATTAAAATTTTTTTCCTTTGTCTAGGCATGCATAGCATAGAGAAGGCAGTGTACTTATTTTCCCTTTACTAGCTCTAATGTTTTGCCTGGTTCCTCTCCTCTCCCAGGGCACCACTTCCTGCAGCTGAAGCCATTCACAGAGTGATCCACAAGCTCTGGGACCAACATGTTCCTAATCAAAGAGGAAATTGACAAAACAATACTTCAGGGGTTCAGTTGATGGTCTTCCCTGCTCCAGCTGTGAGGGACAGAAAATGTAAGTTATCCTCAACTTTCATTCTCTCTTCTTTCTTTCAATTTCAAAGCCACCCTACCCAGTTGTCACCAGGCTTCTGGCTCACCCAATCTCTCCTTGTGTTTGTGCTTTCTTTCTGCTACTAAGCTCTGTGGTGCTGTTCTCTTCCTCCTTTCGAGGACAATTGTGCCCTTGATGGAGCTCCCTGATGACAGCCATTTACCCGAACTGCTTCCTGTTGCCCGTACTAGCTTTCCCAGACCTGAGTCTGTTATTGCTACTAAATACTAATATGCTGGTTTAGTCTCTGATTCCAGATCTCTCTTGCCGTGGTCTATCCTGCTGTTTCTAACACTTCTCACACCGTTTCACGTATATACCACTTTAACCATACCCTGATTTTTATGACCAATTATTTATCTGTGTTCTGGATCAAAGTCAATTCCCCTGACTTTTCCTCCCCCAATACCTATTAATCACAACTCTCTCTTTGTCCTTTTCCCCCAGTGCCCTTTTCTTGTCACCCATCAAAGTTGAGGCTTTCTTCTAAGAATGCGAGCTCCATAGGGCCAGAAACCATGTATCCCTGATACTTAGGATTGTAAGCGCTTAGTACCTATTGGTCTAAAAACAATTTGTTGTAAGTGATTTTTTGTCTATTTATTTGCTTCTTTTCTGTCTCATCCACTGAAAAGATCACATTCACCACTGTAAGCCCAGATCATCACACAATGCCTGGTATACAATAGGAGCTCAAAGAATGTTTGTCAGATGAGTAAAAATGAATTCTTCCATTGCAATATACTTCTGGTGGGTAGAAAGAAGCAAGCATATGCAAAAGATCAGACCAACTGGCCCAAGAAAACCTGTATTTCAGGAAAATTATACTCGTATAAAGCACATAAAATTTATCTCTAAAATTCCTACCAGTTATCAAAGGCCAAGGCAAATGAGGGATTCCCCTTGGACACAAAATGTAAGGGGGCAGTAAAAGATTCAGAATTAAGATAAATAATATTTTAATGCAAGATTTTTTTAAAAATCGAAAATAATGTAAAAATGCACGATGAACAAAATATAAAAATTTTAAGTAAAGACAGGATCAGTATCAGTGCAGTGTCTAGCCATATTGGAGCCTGAGACAAAAGAAAAATATCAGTAATACTGATTGTCATCTTTAATGTCCCCTTCCTTCTAAAGATGATAATTCCTCAGCTATTTCTTAAATCTGTCTACTTCCTTCCATCTCTACTGCTACCATCACCTGAAGTTATCACCATCACCTTCCACCTTAACCATAGCACTAAACTTCTAACTGATCAAGATTTCATCTTCTCTGCTCTCCAGTTCATTCCTCACACTGCAGCGACTAAGCTTTCTAAACATTTCATGTCACCCCCACTGCTAATACAGAGTCTACATATTTCAAAATGGCTTGAGTCCTTCACAATCATGCCCCAGCATTGTCTTTTACCATACCCCATTGTATCCAATCCACCAGATACTCTTGACTTCTTTAAGTTTTTTGAATGAACACGATATGATAAAGTGGGAAAATTTTAAAGCATAAAGGTAGCACTTAGGGAAACAGTTGTAAATTCAAGAGCTGCGCCTCAAAATTATAATCATTAAATGACAGTGGGATAAATGAGAGACAATCAAGTCTACAATCTGCTTCATTACCCAAACTACACTCAAAGAAATTAATTTAGTTTATGGTATATCATTCTTTCTTGTTTCATTCTGTAGTCCAAGTCACCAATAGTGTGATATTGAAATAAACATTAACTTTTTTCTTTGAATTATAAATGTCTTACATAAAGATAGAACTCTGCTTATTATATCCAGAGCAGAGAAGAAACATTAGCAAATTCTTTGATCAAAATCTTATTTACGTTTCTTTCGTGAAATATTCATTTCTCTGCTCCAAACAAGATAGATTGCTCTCATGAAAGTCATTAATGCCCATTAGTAAAGGATAATGTACTTGAACTTTCCCATATCCTTAGATTGACCACAGAGACACATACTCCACCAAGGCTGGCACATGCTTATCTAAAATCAAGGTGCAGGGCCTATCTAAAGCTAACGAAAGCCTATTTTTCTCAGCAGCGCTATCAACTGCACACAGACATATGGATTTGCATATTGTTCTTTCTTTTCCTTAGGCTTTAGTTGCTCTTGAATCTGGATACTGACCTAAATTCGAGTGCTATGCTGTCCAATATGATAGCCTCTAGCCACCTAGAGGCTATTTTTTAATTAATTACAATTAAACAAAATTTACAATTAAATTCATCAGTAACACTACCCACATTTCAAATGCTCAATAGCCATAGGTGGCCAATGGCTACCGTACTGGGCAGATATGGAATACTTCCATCACTGTAGAAAGTTATCGGACACAGCTGCTCTCATATGTTTCAAAGCATCCACCTCCCTGCTCCACCCAGTACAGGGATTCAAACGGAATTCTAATTCCTCGGCTTCCCCCCTCTCCACATTCTGAAAAGATTTAGATTTTTTTTTTAAATCCCATATTATACCTCAGCTTTAGTCAAAGTAGAGACTCTGACAGTTTTATTACTACCTTAACAAGTCACTTCATGATTTAAAAAAAATTACTATTGTAAAAAAGCATTTATCCAGACCGGATTTGGTAGCTGTATGAAGTCTATTCATTTAATAGAAGCTCATTTCCAGCACATGATTCCTGGCTTCCTTGCCCCCTAATGTGCTCTGTACCCGGCAGCGCTCACAGGATATGTCCTTTCCAAGAAAGCTTCCTTACATCAGCCACATTCAGACCCATTTAAAATCATGTTCAGGCATTTGCTTTATGTTTTCACAGTCACAGGAAATTACTTCTTTCACTTGAGTTTCATTTCTTGCTTTCCTTTTTTTTCTTTTTAAGGAAAAGACTATCTACTGTGGCAATAAAGCATTTGTGTTCTCTGCAGCTAGATAATTGAAGAAGAAATACTGACAGGCATATTGCTATATCAATAATGCACTGTCCTTCACAGACAAAAGGCACAGCTACTGATCCACCTCCAATAAAGCACAGGCCTTAAACTGTGTCTCCAGTGGTGAGAATGGGTTTGTCTTAACCCTTCCGAAAATGATCATTTGTGTAATACCTGCCTGGAGTTAGGGTGCCATCTGTGGCCAGATGGGGGCTCAATCTGTGACCAGGGCCAGGTCTCATTTTTAATTATAGTTAGGAAACAATGCTGTGGCCAGAATCACTGCTCAACTTATATTTGATGCTGATAGCCAGGGAATACATGAGAATTAGGGATTAGTAGGCCTGTGTTCTAACTCCTTTAACCTAGCAAGGTGCAGATAATAATAGTCTGGGGCAGAAATATACAACGTTCTCCTCTACCCCAAGGCTAGTACATTTCAAAGCATGCATGCCTTCAATTTCCCATGCTGTACCTATAGAGCAGACATCATTAACCGGCCTTGGCTTTCTTTCCTGCTGTGTTCAGAAGAGACCTCAAATGTCTTCTCACCACAGTGCCCTATGCAGCCACTACCGGTCAATCAGAATTGGCCCAAAAGATTAAACCTATTTATCATTGCTCCAGAGAGGTCCATGGACCAAGCAGCAGATTACTCCTGGAAAAAAGATTGTTATGATTCTGACCATTTTTTGAGGTCAGAAGAAGGGAACAATCAACTTAAGGGGAGGGCCTGAGGCAAATAAAATCTGTGTACAAGCACTCCCCTCATTCAAAGGTGAAGAGTTGCCACAGGCAGCCTGAGGAGGGATGAGAAACAGGCAGGAAAGTGCTATTTCCAAGCCACTTGCTCTAGTCTTAAATTTGCATACTGTTGGAAACAACATGGTTTTGTGCCAGTTGGATATATTTGCACCTCTTTCTACCTTTTGCTGCATGAGTTACTGAATAGTTTCAGCCTCCTTGTTTATATGAGCAGCCACTGAGAAATCCCCCTCAAAAAATTCCGAAAGATTCAACTCTTTTTACTATCCCCTAGAAATGACTGACCAATAGTGGAGACTGAGTCTCAAGAGACACCATTCTTTTCTGGGTATGCCCTTCAGTCACCAGAAAGCATCTTCCTGAGCTGTCTCTTTTCAATTTTAGAACCACACATTACTAGATTTACTATCTTTCCAAAGACGTGCTCCACAATTCTACCAAAAGCTTTCATTTCATCATACTTGAGAACTAAGTGCTCCTATAGATCTAAGCTCTCAAACTTTCTCCAACCACAATTCCAAAGAATCTCAGTGTTGTGGTAACCCTTAAAATTTACCTAGTCCAGCCATCCATCTGTTACTTGGCTCTCCGTAGCATCCTCAACAAGTTGTCATTCAGCAATTCTTGGATCATTACAGAGCCAGGCCAACCATTATTTCCCAAGGCATTCATTCCACCAACATCTTGCACTGTGCCTTTCCATATTTGCACAGTTCCCATCCCATTTCTATACATTTCTTCCTTATATTGTGCCAAAAATCTCTCTTCTGGTTCCTTCTAGCCATCGGCCTTCATTCTGCTTCATGATACCTTACCAAAAGAAAACAAACAAACAAAAAACAGAAGAAGAAGTAATCTGTTCTTCCTTACATATCACAGACTTTGAGATGTCTGTGGACAGTTATTAAGACCATTCTTGTGCTTTCTCTCCTCCAAGCTAATCAGGCCCTATTCCTGTGGCTGTTAGCCATCAAGTCCCTTCCACACCCTAGTCATCTTTTACTTAACATGCTTTGGCTTGTCAATCTCGCTCTTCAAGTCTCAGAACTGAATGTTCTTTTTAAAGTTTGACTTAATCATAGCTGATTAAGGCAAAGCTGTTATTTTTCTTTCTCTAGATATTACATTTCTATTGATGGTTTTTAAACTGGTATTCCCTTTATTTGGAGATCATCTTACATTCTTGACTTACTGAGCTTTTATTTCTCCTCCCCATCACTGCTTCCAATCTTTCAGGTCTTCTTTTAAAATAGTGCTTGGGTCTCTCCCTGTCTTCTGTTCAAATACCTCCCACCCATGATTTGGCACTAATCACCACTTGTCTGGATTATTAAAATGGTCTCCTAACTGACCTTCCTTTCTCCTAACAGACTTATTCTTTCTCCTATTCCAGTTCATCCTCTGGCCTATTAGCACTTCCTAGTATATCACCTTGGTGGTATTTTAGTATAGTCATTCAGGGCTTGGGCTTTGGAGCCAGACTACTGGGTTCAGATCTCAGCTGTACTATTCATGAGTTCTGTGAACTTAAGGAAGTCATTTAACCTCAAAGAGCCTTATTTCATTCATCTTTCAAACATGGCTAATAATGGTATCTATCTCACAGAGTACCGTAAATGAGGTACCACGTATTAATTAGCCTCAGGCTTGGTACATAGTAAATGTGCAATAACTGTGAGCTATCATTTTATATCTGCTGTTGTCACTCTGCAGGCCAAAAATCCCCCATGTTTTTCATTGCTTATCAAATGAACTGAAATATCTTTTACCTAATATCTAAAGCTCTGTATAATCTAACCCCAAACTACTACAGATCAGCTTGATTATTTTGGAAAAGTTACCTGTTTCTTCACCTATGAGATTAAATTATCTCCAATGCCCCTTCAAGACCAGACACTCTATGATTCAACATTTCTAGTCATTTGGCCCCTTCTATCTATATATACTATACATAGCTTCCTGAAAAAGTCTTTTTCTCTCCAGCCTTTGCTCATGCCATTTTCTCCACTGGAAATGCCTCTCCATCTTGTCCTTCAAGATACTGTTCAAATGCTATCTCCTCCATAAATCCTTTTTTTTTTAATTTTTTAAAAATTTTACCTTTTTTTTGAGGAGGGAGGTAAGGAGGTTTATTTATTTATTTATTTTAACGGAGGTACTGAGGATTGAACCCAGGACTTCATGCGTGCTAAGCACGTACTCTACCACTGAGCTATACCCTCCCCCAACTCTTTCATAGATCCTTCAATCCAAAGAGATCACTCTCTCCTCTGAAGCTCCTAAAACTATTAGTTTCTTTGGTTCTGTCATACTGATCACATCCTATACATCTCTTATATCCTCTACCAGACTGTATAGAGATATATAGAGACTGCACCATTTTCAGCTATGTATTCAGCTCACTGTCCAACACTGTGCCTCCTATATTGTAGGATATTACAATGCTTATTAAATGAAGAGTGAAGCTTTACATATAAGCTTTACATTTACACAAAATTTTCACTGTGTCAGTATATATATTTTCAACTGATTCAAATTTCTTTGGCATACATTCTTAACAAATACTCGGGAAATTGGCAAATACCCACCATGCAACTCTAAGCACTAGTGGGACATTCCTTATTTTTTTGGAAACTTCTAATTACAGATGGTTAGACAAAAGCACTGTTTTTCAATAAAATAATTTGTTCCCCAAACATGAATATGTTAGAATAGTTGAAGTCTAGAACTGTAACTATAAAGTCTAGCAACAGTTAAAGTCTAGAAAATTGAGTAAGAGGAGAACTTGGCCAAATCAAGGGATACTGAGAAAATAAGAAAAAGCCATCCTACCACCTGTGGGAAATGGCTGCCTGCTCAAGAAGATGGCCTGAGTCTTCCATGAAGACCTCTTGTGATGAACCTATTTAGCTATAACATCTTAAAATATCAAAATAGTTGACGGTGCTTGTGTCTCCCTCACACACAGCCCAAAGCTTCCCTTACATGAAGCTCTATATCCCATCTGCCAGCCTGTGTGACACAAATGCCCAGAAATCCCCACCACTACTCATTTTGTCCCATGATGATACTGAAGGCCCTGGTTTCTGATTGGATACTGCAAAAAAGGGAAGGAGTCTGTGAGATGTCACAGAAGAAACCACTTAAGCCATAATTTTGTCAAAAATGAGAGTTGTAATACTCTGAGTTTTGTGAAAATTCCTGTAACTTCCTGTGGGAAGCAATGTCCTTGTTCTCCTCCCTTTTTATGAAGAGAAGTCCTCCCGCCTATGTGGCATACCATGGGGATGGAACATCTCAGAATTTAGATTTTTCTCCCATACTCATAATTATCAGTGCAAAGCCATAATACATTTCAGTATTTCTCAATTACCTCTCAGTCACTTTCTACTCTTCAAAGCACTTTCATATACATTTTTATTCATCTTTTAAATATAGTTGCTCCTTGAACAATGCAGGGGTTAGAGGTGCCAATCCATCATGCAGTCAAAAATCAACGTATAATTTATAGTCGGCCCTCTGTAATCCCAGTTTCACACCTGCGATTCAACCAACCATGAATCAGATTATGTAGTATTGTATTATTTACTATTGAAAAAAATCTGTGTCTAGTGGACCTGAACAGTTCAAACCTGCATTGTTCAAGAGTCAACTGTACTGGAAATAATGGCCAGTCACTGTACTGAGCACTTAATATGAATTACATCATTTAATTCTCACATAAACCCTATGAGGTAGGTGCTATTATTATCCTCATTTTATGAATGTGCAAATCAAGACACAGGAAAGTTAATAATTTGCACAGACAGCTAGTAAATGATGGAGCCAATATTCACAATCAAATCTGCCTGACTAGAGTCAGTGTTATTTAACAAAAATACCATATACACACACACATATATACATATATATGTATATAATCATAGTATATTTATACTTTCTACCCTGCCTTTGAAAAATACTGTAGAATCTCTCAGTGTCAATAAATATAACTCTACATTGTCATTTCAAATGCATTTTTAGTGTTTCATTATAAGGCTGTACCAAAATTATTTAATCTCTTTTTGATAGACATTTTCTGTCTAGTTTTTCACAATGTAAATAGTATTGTGCTGAAAACCTTGTATGTCTATACATCTTCATGCACATGTATTACTATTTTCTCAGAAGCTGTAACATGAGAGACCTGCAAAATAACATTTCAAGGAAAGTCCCCAAGGGAAAGAGCCAAGCCAATGGCTTTTTAGAACCAAAAAGAAATTCCAAAATGCAAATGTACTTAATGGGGAGCAAAGAGAGAAAGAACAAAAGTAAAACAGCAAAAATCAAAGAATGAATAAGAAGAATTTGTATACAGAGGGTCAAGGACATAAGGGAAAAAGAGAAAGCTAAATCAAAACTAAAGGCAGGACCTATGAACATTTGAGAATGAGTGACTAAGAAAGAAGAATATTGGCTAGTGGTGGCCTTAATGGACAGACTGAACAGACTGACAGTGCAAAAAGAGAAATTTAGATCATGGAGTTCTTTTCAGAATTATTTTAGGAGCAGAGAGAAGGGAGGGGCCGTGGTGTTATGTTGAGGCACCAATCAAAGGAGAAAGAGACAGCTGATAGAGAAACTGACATGACAGCTCCAGAAGTGAGCAGCAGGATCCAGTTGTTGAAAAAGAAATGCTCTCAGCCCTACTGGCCTCACTGCTGAGCTCAACATGACTTTGGAGGATAGAAGCTTCAGCAAAGTTTTGAAGACTGCTGTTTTCAGTGGCGCCTGGGAGGAAGGGGAAATGGCCATCAAGGTGACACAAGAAATCTAGCTGCAGAAGGTGCTAAAATTGGCAGAAGGCATACCCCTCAAAGAGCTAGAAACAGCAACAAAGGGATAGGCAATATTTGACTGACAAGTACTAGGGTTTCTCTGAAATTCTTTAAATGTCAAAGGCTGTGAAATGTGTCTGCATCAAGAAAAGGCTTTGGTATATGATTTTCTTCTCAAACGCTTGCAGAGAAATGAAATGCCAGGTGTACTGATGAAATTGAAGAAGATAGCAAATAGCAATGGGTGGGTAAGGGAAGAAATTGAAGTAATAGTGGAGTAAGGAAAGCTACCATTATATGTGGTCTGCTATACCTCTCTTATGGAAAATGATGCCATGTTTGAGAGAAGCAGAATGTAGGATGAAAATGGATGGTTTATATCTAGCCAGTTACACATTTTACAGATGAAATCATCCTGGCAATATGCACAGAAGGCCAGAGAAGCTGGAGTCAGACAAAGTGAAAAGTTATAAATATAGAAGCTAAAAGGAAATATGCTAGTAGCAAAATTCTCTAAGTGGTGAAAGTTCTTGGCATCTACTCTGTAGGGAAAGAAGACATAGGAAGAATTTGGGAAATCAAAATAAAGCTCAGAAAAAATATACCAAATGTGAAGTGTTTGGAATTTATTAGAATAGAAGCTAAGATTGAGCAAGTAGTTTTGGTGATGTATGGTCATCCTGATGAGAACCACTGAGGCAGCTATCTGAAACAATAAATTTGACATTCAGGAAGCTCATATTTCAGCACCTAGAAGAAAGGCTTATGTTTGATCAAAGTGGGATTGTTAGAAGAATTAATTGTAGTGAAAGAGAAAAAACTTGAGCTTAGGCATCCGATAGACCTCAGCTTACATCTCAGCCCTGAAACTTACTAGCTATATGGCCTTAAGTAAGTTATCTCTTTAAGCTTTGGTTTCTTCATTTGTAAAATGGGAATTAAAATAGTATGGTCCACTGAGGGCTATTGTGAAGAACTGATGAGATAAGACACATAAAGTTCTTAGAAGAGTTCCTAGCATATAAAAAGTGCCCAGTAAATATAAGGATATCAGAAAAAAATGTTCACCAAAATTGTTCAAAATGGTAATTATCTCTTGGTGGTAGGATTTGAGTTCTTTACTTTCTTCTTTAATGGTTTTGCCTCTTGAATGGACTTTTTCAATAACATCTTATTTTGAAATAGTTTAAGATACACAAAGATGCAAAAATAGTACAGAGTTTCTGTGTACCCTTCACCCAGTCGCTACCAATGTTAATAACTTACAAAACCAGGTAGGCTTTATTCAAAGTTCATCAGTTTTTGCATATAACTTTTTTGTGTATAGTTCAATAAAATATTATTATATGTGTAGATCTGAGTAATCATCACCACAATCAGGATATAAAACTTTTGATTAGGCATTTTTATAAGATTAGCACCTTTTCTTTTTAGAGAAAAATATAATGGTAAAATTATATATTTTTTTCCTTTAAAAAAATCTCTACCAAAACTTATGGGATGCAACAAGAGCAGTTTTAAGAGGGAAGTTAATGGCTAAAAATGCCTACAGTAAGAAAAAAGAAAGATCTCAAATAAACAACCTAGCATTACACTTCAAGGAACTAGAAAAAGAACAAGTTAAGCCCAAAGTTAGTAGAAGGAAGGAAATAATAAAGATTAGAGCAGAAATAAGTGAAATAGAAAATAGGAAAATAATAGAAAAGGTGAACAAAACTAAGACTTGGTTCATTGAAAAGATAAACAAAACTAACAAACCTTTAGCTAGACTAACCAAGAAAAAGAGAGAAAGGACTAAAAAAAATCAGAAATGAAAGAAAAGACAGTATAACTGATACCACAAAAATACAAAGGATCATAAGAGACTACTATGAACAATTATATGCCAACAAATTGGACAATCCAAAAGAAATGGGTAAGTTCCTAATAATACACAACCTACCAAGAATTAATCATAAAAAAATAGAAATTCTGAACATAACAATTATAACTAAGAAGATTGAAACAGTAATCAAAAACCTCCTAATAAATATAAGCTCAGGACCAAAAAAAAAGTTAAAGAAAAAACCATATAGAGATAAATTTAAAAAAATAAAAGGATATATATATATATATATATATATATATATGGATCAGATGACTTCACAGGCAAAGTCTACCAAACATCTAAAGAATTAATGAGCATTCTTCTCAAACTCTTCCAAAAATTTGAAGAGAGAACACTTTCAAACACATTACATGAGGTCAGCTGTATCCTGATACCAAAGCCAGATAAGAACACTACAAGAAAAAAAAAAAACAACTACAGAGCAATACCCCTGATGAATATACATGCAAAAATTCTCAACAAAATACTAGCAAACCAAATTCAATAGCACATTGAAAGGATCATACACAACAATCAAGCAGAATTTATCTCTGGCATGCAAGGATGGTTCAACATACACAAATCAATAAATGTGATGTATTACATTAATAGAATAAAAGATAAAAATCATATGATAGCCTCAACAGATGCAGAAAAAAAGCATATGACAAAATTCAACATCCTTTCTTGATTTAAAAAAAAACACTCAATAGAAGGTAAGAAAATAAAATAACAGAAAATTTCTAAAAAGTAAAACAAAAGTGATGAGCCAGAAAATAGAAAATATTAGTGCTGTATAGAATCAATCCAGGAAATCTAACATCCAACTAATTAATGCTGGGTCTTGAAATAGAAAGAAGAGAGAGTGAAGGAGAGGAAATTATCACAGGAACACCGTAAGAGAATATTCCAGGCCTGAAAAACATGAGTCTCAGATTAAAAGTGTTCAGGAAGGGTCCAACATAATGAGTGTTAAAAGCTACTAAACCAAGGCACAGTACTGAAACTTCAGAACATCTGGGGGAAAAAAGTTTCCAAAAAGAAACTCATAAAGGAATCACAGAGAAAGGGAAGGAACATTATATTTGAAGGAATAAGAATCAAAATGTCATGGGACTCTTATCCTCAAAACATTTTGTTTTGAAAATGTTGAAGCTAGAAATTAGAGTAAAGATGAGTAGAAAGATATCATTCACCTAGATTCATCAATAGCTAGCATTCTGCTACATTTGCTTAATTTCAATAGTTAGGTTAGGCAGGTAGGTGGATACAATTCAGAAAAATAAAAAAGAATATCCCATCATGAGACCGGTACAACAGGATAAGGGAGTAATCAGTCCAGGTAGGAGGAAGAGAGAAAGAGACCTTAAAAGAGGGAAATCTTCAGTAAAGGGGATCTTATGATAGATGAGTAAATATGATGAAATGTTGGAGAGAGAAGAAAAGGACAGATGGGAGGTATATTTGATGGAGCAACTTGGAAAAAATTAAAAAATACTATTTACATTATTATAATAATATAAACCCTGATACCATTTAATAAAAAATAGACATAACTATCTTGAAATAATGACAAAAATGAGGTGAAATGTATAAGAAAGTTAAATCCTTATCTACCACCACAAGAAATCAATAGATATTAAAATTTTAAAGTCAATAAGCAGCAGAATGAGCATTTGTCTAGAAACATGGAAGTAAAAAATAGAAAAAAGAGCTGAAAATATTGAAAGTGGTTTCTTCCAAAAAGTGAGACCCAGGAGTGCATAAGGAAGGGGCAGGAGACTGTAGATTTTTGTCCTAAGTCCCTTAACTTTTTTAACTATGCAAATAAGTTACTTTTATTTAAAAAAAATACATGACTTCTGCTTCTTAGAAGATGGAATAAATGTATTTTCCCATATTCCCTACACTAAGGACAACTAAAAATCCTGGAAAACACATACGAAACAAACAGGAAAATTCTTGAAGGTGGAGAGAAGAAGGCAGATTAGCTAGGGACCTCAGGAGCTGAGGAACAACACAGTGGTGAGTTTCTTGAGTTTTCTTTTGCTTCATATATCTCAGATTTGGAGATGAAAAAGCTATCAACCCAGAAACACAAATGAGTGTAGACAAAAAGAAATCACCAACTAAAGCCTGAATTCATTAGCCCAAGGACCAGGAAAGCCTAGCAAGACAGAAAACTTTAGACAATTACCACTCTACTCCAGTCAAACACCACAGAAAAAACTGTAGCCCCACCCCTATCTATGCCAGCAAAGTGCCCAGGCCTAGACTTCCACTCTTACAAAGGTGTAATGTGCTGCCCCAAAACCTCCACTGTGTTGGTGCCAAAGAAAACCATGTAGGGAGTTGGGATTTCATCCTGCTGGGTGATAATGAGGCCACTATGGGTGGAGATCACCTGGTGAGCCTGCACTTCCACACACCCCCAGCAGTAATAAAGTGTCCCTCCCTCTCCACATTAGGGTGGTGTTAGAGGAAGCCTAGAGGAGAGGCAGGAATTTCACCACTACCCAACAGTAAAAAGATCAGCCCCCATACTTGTAGTATGAGTGAAGGTTAGATGGGGAGGAGGATTAAGGTCTTCCTACCCCTCCCATCCAGAGACTAATCAGTGGAGCCCTAGAGGGGAGATGGAAATCCTACCCTTGCCCAGCAGTAATGAAGATTCCTCCCTTGGGTGTCAACAGAGGTTAAGTAGGGAATATGCACTTCTACCTCTACCTGGAAATAATGAGTTGGCACCCCTCTTTTCCTGCCAAATCAGTATCAATTAGGGCCAGCTAAACCAGGTTTAAATAAGAGTCAGAGCTTCACAATATAAAAGCCAGAATGTGTAAATTTCAATCAAGAATTACTTCTTGAACTAGGAATCAGGAAGATCTCTGAGTGAGAAAAGACAATTAACAGATGGTAACCCCAAGATGGCACAGATGTTAGAATTACCTGAAAAAGATTTTAAGCAAACATTACAATCATGCTTCAATGGACAATTATGAACACACTTGAAACAAATGAAAAAATAGAGACTCGGGAAAAAAATAGGAAGTCTCAACAAAGAAATAGAAAATATAAAGAATGAAATGTAAGATAGAATACTCCCTCACACCATACACAAAAATAAACTCAAAATGGATTAAAGACTTAAACATAAGACAAGACACAATAAATCTCCTAGAAGAAAATATTGGCAAAACATTTCACATACATCTCAGCAATGTTCTTCTAGGGCAGTCTACCCAAGAAATAGAAATAAAAGCAAAAATAAACAAATAGGACCTAATTAAACTTACAAGATTTTGCACATCAAAGGAAACCATAAGCAAAACAAAACAACCTACAGAATGGGAGAAAATTTTTGCAAAAGATGAAACTGACAAGGGCTTGATCTCCAGAATATATAAACAGCTCATATGACTTAATAGGATAAAAACAAACAACCCAATCCAAAAATGGGCAGAAGACCTAAACAAACGATTCTCCAATGAAGACATAAGAATGATCAATAGGCACATGAAAAGGTGCTCAATATCACTAATTATCAGAGAAATGCACATCAAAAACTACAATGAGGTATCACCTCACACCAGTCAGAATGGCCATCACTCGAAAGTCCACAAATGACAAATGCTGGAGAGGCTGTGGAGAAAAGGGAACCCTCCTACACTGTTTGATGCAGCCATTGTGGAAAACAGTATATATATTCCTCAAAAGATTAGGAATAGACTTATCATATGACCCAGCGATCCCACTCCTATATCCAGAAGGAACTCTACTTCACAAAGACACCTGCACCCCAATGTTCACAGCAGCACTATTTACAATAGCCAAGACATGGAAACAACCTAAATGTCCAGTGACAGATGACTCGATAAAGAAGCTGTGGTATATTTATACAATGGAATACTATTTAGCCATAAAAATGATAACATAATGCCATTTGCAGCAATATGGATATCCCTGGAGAATGTCATTCTAAGTGAAGTTAGCCAGAAAGAGAAAGAAAAATACCATATGATGTCACTCATATGTAGAATCTAAAAAAAAAAGACTAATGAACTTAAATATAAAACAGAAACAGACTCAGAGACATAGATTGTGGACTTGTGGTTGCCAGAGGGGAGGGGGTGGGTAGGGATAGATTGGGAGTTCGAGATTTATAGATATTGACAGGTATATATAGAATAGATAAACAAGTTTATACCGTACAGCACAGGGAAATATAGTCAAGATCTTGCAGTAGCTCATAGGGAAAAAGAATATAAAAATAAATAAATATATATACTCATGTATGACTGAAAAACTGTGCTGTACAACAGAAATTGACACAACATTGTAAACTGACTATAACTCAATAAAATAATAAAATAAAATAATTTTTAAAAGAACAAAATGTAAATTTTAGAACTAAAAAAAAAATAACCAAAGTACAAAACTCAACTGATGGTCCCAACAGCAGAATAGAGGGGATAGAGGAAATAATTAGTGAACTAATAGTTAGAACAATAGAAATTATCCAATCTTCACAAGAGAGAGAAAATAGACTGAAAATAATAAACAAATCTGCATGGACCTATCAGGCTATAACAAAATATCTAATATTTGTGCCATTGAAGTCTTTGAAAGAGAGGAGAGAGAAAGTGGGGTTGAAAAAATATTCGAAGAAAAATAGCTGAAAACTTCCCAAATGTCATAAAATATATAAGCTTAAAGACTCAGGAAGCTAAGTGAATCCCCAAAAGTGTACATTTAAAGAAATTCACATTAATATACATTGTAGTCAAACTTAAACTAAAATCAAAGAAAAAATATTGAAAGTAGTGAAAGAGAAATGTTCCTTACCTATAGGGGAAAAACAATTTGAATAATATCAGACTTTTCATCAGAAACCCTGAATGCCAAAATAAAGTGGCACATTTTTCAAGTGCTGAAACACAAAAACTATCAACTTAGAATCCTGTATCCAACAAGAGTATGTTTCAGGAATGTAAGAAAAATCAACACATTCTCAGTTGTAGAAAAACTAAGAGAATTTATCACTAGTGATCTACTTATAAAAATGGCTAAAGGAAGTCCTCTAAGCTGAAAGGAACTAATGAAAGAAGAAACCTTGGAACATCAGAAAGGGATAAAGAACACAGTGACCAAAAATATGGGCATATACAATAGATGTTTCTTCTCTTCAGTCTTCTCAAGAGAACATACTTGAAAGTGTTTTATGATTGAAGCAAAAATTATAACATGTGGTTCTAAACATATGTAGAGAAATATTTAAAATAATTATATTATAAATGCAGAGGTAAAAGGGAAATAAAGTGTGATAAGTTTTCTATAGTTCATTCAAACTGGTAAAAATAATGACACCAGTAAATTGTGACATTATGTATATGTCTATAAAATGTAATACCAAGAACAATCACCAAAAATGTTACATAATAAGATACACTCAAAAACACTATGAATAAACCAAAATTGAATTCTAAACAATGTTCAAGTAACCCACAAAAAGGTTAATTAATTAATTAAACATAGAAAAAAACAGAACAAACAGAAAACAAAAAATAACACGGCAGACCTAAACCCTAATCACATCAAGTGTAAATGATCTAAATACATCAATTAAAAGACAGAGATGAGCAGAGTGGACTTAAAAACATGACCCAAATTTATCTTGTCTACAAGAAACTCACTTCAAATATAATGATATAGATAGGTTGAAAGTAAAAGGAGAAAAAAAAGATATATCATGCAAACATTAATCAAAGGAGACTAGGAAGAGATATATTAATATCAGATAAAGTAAACTCCAGAGCAATTACCAGAGACAGAGAGGGGCATTACATAATGACAAAAGGATTAATCTACCCACAATATATAGCAATACTAAATGTGCATGAACCAAACCAGAGAGCTGAGAAATTTATGAAGCAAAAACTGATAGAATTGGTTTTAAAGTTGTAAAGACAGAACTCTTTCTCTATTTAGAGAAATAGACACATCCACAATTGTAATAGTGAACTACAAAACCCCAGTCTCAACAATTGACAGAAAAACTATACAGAAAATCTTCAAGGATGTAGAAATGAACAGCACAACCAACTAATAGGATCTAATGGAATATACAGACCACTACACCCAATAGAGCAGATACGCATACTTTTCAAGTGCCCATGGAACATATACCAAAATATATCATATCATAGGCCATAAAACAAGCCTCAACAAATTTGAAATAGTATAAATCATACCAAAAGATCAAACAAGAAGTCAGTAACAGAAAAATAATAGGAAAATCTTAAAACACTTGGAAACTAAATAACACCTTCCTAATAATCCATGAGTCAAAGAGGAAATCTCAGGGAATACCGAAAAATACTTTAAAATAAATGAAAATGAAAATACAACATATTTAAATTTATGGGACATAGCAAAGCAGTGCTTACAGGGAAATTTACAGCATTAAAAGCATACATTACAAAAGAGAGAATGTATCAAATCAATAATCTAAGCTCCTGGCTCAAGAACCTAGAAGAGAAAGAAAATAAAACCAAAGCAATAAGAAGGAAAGAAATAATAAAAACATAAGTCAACAAAATTGAAAACAGAGAAACAATAGAGAAAATCAATTAAACAAAGAGCTGGTTCATTGGAAATACCAACAAAGTTGACAAACTTCTAGAAAAACTGATAAAGAAAAAAAGAGAAAACACAAATTACAAATACAAGGAATCAAACAAGAACTATCACTACAAACCCTGCAGACATAAGGGAATACTACACACAACTCTACACACATAAATTTGACAACTTAGGTGATATGGACTGATTCTTCAAAAAAATACAAATGGGCTCACAACCTCATCCAATATTAAATAGATAATTTGAATATGGCTATAACAAAATTGAATTAGTAATTTCAAAACTCCCCCAAAGAAATCTCTAAGCCCAGATGTTTTCACTGAATAATTATACCAAACATTTAAGTAAGAATTAACACCAATTCCACACAATATCCTCCAGATAACAGAAGAAGAAGGAACACTTTCCAATTGATTTTATAAAGCTAGTATTATATTGATTCCAAAACCAGACAAGGCCAGTACAAAAAAAACCTGTACAGACCAATTTTCATCATGAATACAGATGCAGAAATCCCTGACAAAAAATTAGGAAAAACAATTCAGAAATACATAATTATGCACCATGATCAAGTACAATTTATACCAGGATGCAAGGTGGTACAAAATTAGAAAATTCAATCAGTATAATCCACCATAGTAAAAAGCTAAAGAAGAAAAATCACATGATCATATGAATTGATGCAGAAAAAGCATTTGACAAAATTCAACACCCATCATGATAAAAATTCTCAGGAAAATAGGAATAGAAAGGAACTGTCTAAACTTGAACAAGAGTATCTATATAAAATCTATAGCTAACATCATATTTCATAGTGAAAGACTGAATGGTATTCCTCTAAGATCAAGAACAAGGCAAGGATGTCCATTCTCATCACTCCCATTCAACATACTGTTGGAAGGTTTAGCCAATGCAATAATACCAGAAAAGGAAATAAAAGGTACATAAATGGAAAAGAAAGAAAGCAAACTGACCCTACTTGAATATAATGTGATTGTCTGCATAGAATATCCCAAGAAATTTCACCAAAAAACCCCTCAAAAACTAAGTTTTTTGTGAGTTCAGCAAAGTCTCATGATAGAAAATAATCATATAAAAATTTCTTGTATTTCTATATAATAGCAATGAATATGTGGACACTGGAATTACAAATATAATAACATTTTAAATTGCTTTTAAAATGAAATACTAAGTGTAAATCTAACAAAACATAGACAGAATTTATATACTGAAAACTACATAAGACTGATGAAAGAAATCAAAGACTACCTAAATAAATGGAGATATGTAACATGTCCATGGGTTGGAAAATTCAATATAATAAAGATGCAAATTCTCCCCAAGTTATATATAGATTTAACGCAATTCCCATAAAACTCCCAGCAAGATTTTTTTGTAGATATGGACAAGATTATTGTAAAATTTATATGGAAAAACAAAGGAACAAGAATAGTTAAAACATTTTGTTAAAGAAGAATAAAATGGGAAGGATCAGTCTACCCAAATTCAAGACTTTCGATACAGTTACAATAATCAAGAACGTGTGATATTGGCACCGAGGTAAACACATAAATGAATGGAACAAAATAGAGAAAACATAAATAGGCCCACATAAATATGTCCAACTGATTTTTGACAAAGGTGCAAAAAGTAGTTTAATGGAGGAAAGCTAACTTTTTAAACAGGTGGTGCTGGGGCAATTAGACATCCATAGTTAAAATGAACCTTCACCTAAATCTGACACCTTATACAAATTTCACTCAAAATTGATCAAGGATTTAAATGTAAAACATAAAACCATAAAACTTTTAGAAAAAAAATAGGAGAAAAATTTGGAATTTAAATAGCCAAAGGGCTCTTAGACTTGACAACAAAAGCATGGCTCATAAGAGGAAACTTGATAAATTGGGCGTTATCAAGATTTAAAATTTTGCTTTGCAAAAGATCCTATTAAGAGGACGAAAAGACTAGCTACAGAGTGGGAGAAAATATTTGCAAGGTATAATATCCAACAAGAGACTTTTATCTAGAATATATTAAGAACTGTTAAAACTCAAAGTAAAAAAATCCAATTAGAAAATGAGCTAAAGGCATGAAGAGACACTTAACCTAAGAGGATATACAGATGGCAAATAAGCTCATGAAAAGGTGTTCAACATCATTAAAATTACAATGAGGTATCACTACACACCTATGAGAACGGCTAAAATAATAAAATAGTGACCCCAATGCTGGTGAGGATGCAGAGAAACTAGATCACTAATATGTTGTTAATGGGAATGTAAAATGGTACAGCCATTGTGGGAAAGAGTACTTTCATTTAAATGAAACATGCAATCGTCATACAACCCAGAAATTGCACTCCTGGATATTTTTTCCCACAGAAATGAAGACTTATGTTCACACAAAAACCTGTCCACAGTTATAGCAGCCTTATTCATAATAAACAAAAATTGGAAGCAACCCAAACGTCCTTTAATGAGTGAATGGTTAAATAAACTGTGATATATCCACACCACAAAATACTGCTCCGCAATAAAAACGCTTAAACTATTGATACATGCAGCAACCTGGATGAATCTCCAGGGAATTATGCTGAGTGATAAGAAAAAAAGTCTCAAAAGTTTACCTATTATATTATTCTATTTATCTAAGATTCTTGAAATGATAAAATTTGAGGAATGGAGAACCGATTAGTGGTTGCCAGAGGTTAAGAAGTAGGTGGAGGCAGAAGGGTAGTGGCTGCGGCTATAAAAGGACAACACAAAGGGTCCTTGTGGTCATGGAAAAGTTCCATGTCTTGACTATACCAATGTCAAAATCCTGGTTTTGATGGTTTTTTAGAGTTCTTCAAGATGTTACCACTGGGGGAACTTGGATGAAAGCTACATGGGATCTTTCTGTATTATTTCTTACAACTTTCATGTACATTTGTCTCCGAATGAAGTTTAATTAAATAATAATTATTGGTCTGAATTAAGCAAAAAATGAAGCAGTTATTAACTCCAGGGTGAACAAAAAGTTGTACGTAAAAAGACGTAGTCATCATAATATGCTACTCGGCTCAGCAGTGAACCACACTTACATAATTATCATAAGGCAAAGACTGAATACTGCTTTGAACAAAGATGATGATTTAATTATGTTGAGGGTATTTAGGGAGGAGAAAATGACCAGTGATATAAAATGCTAATTATTCATAGGCCATAATAGAATGTCAACAGATGTTGTCTAAAGTCCATATATCAAGAAATAGTGCTCAAAGCCTATTATTTACACAAATGGAAATACCACAAGGGATAGTCAGGAGAGTAGGTGTTAGACTTCCAGCAAGTTGGACATGAAGAGAGAGAGGGAATGGGCAGGGGCATGCTATCTGGAAAACCTTTTGGTACTATTTTACATTTTACCATTGTGCATGTAATACTCTGATAAGATTTGTTCACGTTTTTAAAGAAATTTGGTAAAAATCTTTAAGAAAGGGGAAGCATTCCTGATGGGAGCAATGTGCCTTCTCCCACCCCAACCCTCATATTTGTATTAACTGCTCCCACTGTCAGCGCAGATCTCCTAAGTAACAAAGCCAATGTCCTCTTCTCTAGCCCCAGCTTCCTAGATCACTTGGCAGCATTTGACATTGTTGATTATTGACTCCTCCCCTGACTGGCATGACACTATATCTCTCCTCACTGTCCCATCCTTTACATTCCCTCTGCTGCGATGCTAGTTCAGATCTTAAATAACTCTCACTTGAACCAATGCAATGGCCTCCACCCTCCTACCTACCTCCAGGGTGCTGTCAAATAAATTTTTCTTATGAAGTAGCTCTCATCCTGTGAATTCTCTACTACAGTGGTTGGTTATTAACAGCCCATTGGCAAAGTCCAGATCTCTACCTGCTTTGGTAAATAAAGTCTTATTGGAACTCAGACATGATCATTCATTTATCTGTTCTCTATGGCTGCTTTGGAGCTACAACAGATTTGAGTAGTCAGTTATTACAGACATCTTCCAGCCTGCAAAGCCTGAAATACTCACTGCCTGATCCTTTACAGAAAAAACCTGTGGATCCTTCCTCTACTGCAAGACAAGTGTGGATCTCATTGCTCAGAAGTCCCTTTGTTTGTTCCTAGACTTCTCTTTCATATGAACCACAGTAGTTACTTTCAAAACTTCTCCAATATCTTCTAAGCCTCCTACCCTAATATCTGTTCCTTTGGTCACAGAGAAAATAGAGGTTGTCAAATAAGAATGTTTCAACTATATTCCCAACATCCCATCCCTACTTGTATGTATTTGCTCTTCACATACTCAATCTTTCTAGAATTAATTTCCCCAGGGCCAGGAATTTTTGTCCTACTTCTTTAACTGTTACACTTCAGCACCTAGAACAGCGTCTAATCTTTTGTTAAATGAAATTCTCTTCAATTTCAGTAGAATAGGTGTCACTCAGCCTGCCTCAAAGCTTCCACCTGTGCTCTGGATCGCTTGTTTCCACCTCTCCAGTGACCACTAGATCCTTTTTTCCACTACATTTTCAACCTCACCCTCTCCCTCTGGCATACAATGTGCTCAAGTCTCTCCTGGCATGCATACAGATAGAAATAACCAACAGCCATCCAACTGCTCACCTCTCATTCACAACCAAATTTCTTGAAAGAGTTGTCTACACAGTTTCCATTTCCTCTCCTCTGTTAAATTCTCAGCCCACTGTATTTTGGCTTTAACCCCCACCATACCACTGAACAGGCTTCTTTAGTTAAAGTTAGCAACCCCCTCTATGGTGCAAATTCCCACAGAGTCCATACTCTTCATCTAACTCTGTAGCGGTTAACACAGTTTCCTGCCAACTTTCTCTCTCCTTTCTCTCTCTCTCTCTCTCTTTCTCTTTCTCTCTCTAAACACACACACCTGCCTATTCTTTATACTGCTCCCCTGGAGTTCTGTCTTTGGCTTCTTCCTGCACTCTACATGTAAACTCTACACTCACTGTAATAGGTAATTACTATATATATCAAACGTGGAAAACTGACTGCTTGAAGCTTCATATGGACTGTAGCTAGGTTTTGTTTGGCTGGTTTACCAGACTTTTAAAAAATGTGAATGCCTTTAGGCAGGGCCTATGTGCACATTTTGTCTTCACCCCATATCACCCCTAGCCAGAATCATCCATTTATGTGACCTGCCTGGATCTTGTAGACACTTAGATTTGCAACTCTTGATACTGTGACTCTCAAAACTTTATCTGCTGCCCAATCTACATTCCTTTAGTACAAATATTATATTCAACTTTTTGCCATTATCTCCATTTGTATATGTGACAGGCCCCTCACACTCAACATAGGTAAAACAAAGCTAAATTCCCCCTCAAATCTCATTCATCTGTGTTCCTCCTCTGAGTGAATGGCACTCCCTAACATTAAAGTTCAAACCTGAGATTCACCCTTGCACTCTGTCATCCACCTTATCACTCACATTCCATTGGTTAGCAAGTCTGTCACTTCTACCCCCTAAATCTCTCCCAAATGTATGCCCCCCCCCACTGCTGTATTTGTAATTCAGGGTCACAACAGCTCCACCTAGATCACTGTAATAGCCTCTATAAGACTTTTCACGATCATGTCCCTACCGACCCTCTAGTGTTATCTCTTTACCACTCAATTCATACCCTAGGTTAAAGGCCAGCACTCAGAAACTCTCCAGGTTCTCAACACCTCGGTGACTTTGTATGCTCTCTCTGCTTGAAATATCCCTCCCATTTCTCTGCATGAAACACCCTTCCTATATCCCACATTTCAGGAAAACTCACATTCTCCTTCATATTTCAACTCAGACATTACCACCTCTAGAATGCCTCTCCTGACACCTCACATCTTGTCTAGGACAGGTGCCCTCAGCACTTCTCACCCACTGCCTCCACTAAACTAACTTCCTTGTGGGCAGGGAAGGTATTCATCACTGTACTCCACATGCCTTTTTTAAGTGCCTGGCACACAACAGTCCATCAATAAGATTTTTAAAGTAAATGATTCTCTGAGTAAAGTCTATCTCCGTTAGATTGGTGCCCAAGAGTCTTTGCAATTCAATTCCATATGTCCATTTTCATCTGTATCTCACACTATACCCCTACAATGCTCCAAACAATGTAAACAGTCAAGAATATCACATTACAGGTTTTGACTAGGGAGAAAGTCTGTACAACCCAAACGTTATTATTCATAAATTGAGATAAATTGCCACTATGACTGTTGAATAAGTAACCAAATTGGTCTACTTCATTCCCTGAAGCCCGTGTGCTGGTTTCCCACATCTATCATTGCTCATGGTTTCCTCAATATCTTTTCTTATAATAAGTCTATCTCTCCTACACCAGATTATATATTGTCTTCCTGAAACCTGACCAGCTCTACCTAGCCAGAAATAGAAGTGATTGCTGCTTTCCCTGAGTGCCTTCATATCTTGAATTCTCTGATAACTATCCAATTTTGCCTTTTTTCATAGCTGTTTGTGTGCATAGCTTTTATTCTCTTTCTGACTATGATCTTCCACGGAGCAGGTAACATATATTTTGACCTTTGAATGCCCTATGGCATCTTGAACTTAGCAGGGACTCAATGCATATTTTAAATACATATTAAACAAAATCAGATCAGGGAGAGCATTTCACCTAATTACAAATGCATTTGGCATTTGATTATCTTCCCCCAGGCCAACTGCTTTGTGAATTTGAAAAAATAAAACTCATCCATGGTAATCATTAAGTATTAATTATCATGGTGGTTTCCCATTTACAAATATTAACATAAGAAAAAGGGGTTTTCAAAGTCACTAAGAGGAGCAGACACTGGTTTCCATTTCTAAAACGAAAGCTACAGAATCCATTTCCATGTGGTCTGCTTGGACAGCGAAGGGATCACTTCAGCTTCCAACTGAAACTATATTGGCAACTCAGAGGTATCTCTTCAAAGCCTGAGTCAGTCCCCTGGAGCCTTCCTGAGATAAAGAGCTGTAATTTAATTTGCCATTGCATAAGCCAGTCACGGAAAGCATGAAGGAGCTCACGTTTTCATTCCCTTCATAGTAGACATTTAATTATACGATAATTACTTACAGCTTGCTGCTCAGCTTCTACTTTTATGAAATGTAAATTACACTTCACTCAAAAGTGCAAGATGAGCATTTAAAATACTTCACTAAATAGATTTAAAGACTTTTCAGACATTTTTTCTCCCCCTAGCCAAGAATTAGAAAGGCAATATACCTTTAAAGGAAACTTTCATTCAGATACCAGGAAAGTTGAGTTCTTAATGAACACCTGAAAAAGAGAAAAGCTTCTAAGGGGAAAAAATGTATATTGGGTTTTGAACAAGCTCAGAGGCCAAAGCCTCAGCTCTCAGAATAAGTCAGCTACTCTATTAACTGTGCTTACTGGCAGATTCATTAACTGAGTTTTACTGGCAAGGCTGAGGGAAAGAAAAGTGATGGCAATGATAAAATAATATGATTTGAATGTCTACTTTTGGAAATGAGTGTCAAATGTGTCTTGTTATTCTTCTAGCATTATTTTCACCTGACGTTAGAATTATGACCTCCTAATAGAGGTCAAGCGACTGGGAAAATCATTATTTCCACTGCTACATTATGCATCTAACTAGAAAACCCAGTCTGAGGAACGCAAAGCCACAGCTGACTCAAAGGAATCATGAACCAGTCTCCTTAAACCTTTTGAGGCTTTGCCATTGTTTATTGCCAGCTCAAAATTTAAGAGTGTTCAAGATTACTCTCCATGATACTTGTCTCTGGTTTCTCATCCAAGGTCTTGATAGAAAAGTTCAAAAAAACTAGGAAATGAACAACAGCCAGAAAAGGAGAGACGTGACAAATTTTTAAGTTGGAAATAAATATATAGAAATTTAAAGCAAAATTTTTGCCGCTGTTTGATCAGGAAATAACTAGGAATTCAACTACCACTGATAATAATAAAAGACCTTACACTTGTAGAGAATTTCATTATTTTCAAAACATTTTCACACAAAATCATAGCATGTTAGAACTGTGAGGAACATTAAGAATCATGCAGTGTAACCCTCTCTAATATATTCATTCTTATTTTATTTTTATAAACTTTTAATTAAAGCATAACATACATGCAGTAAAGGTAAATCTTAATTGTAGATTGATTAGTTTTTATAAAATCAGCACACATGTGTTACCACCACCTAGATCAGGACTTAGAACATTAATCAGTATCCCAAGCGTCTCTCTAATGTCCCTCCTGGCCTACCACTATTCTGACTTCTATCATCATAGATTAATTTTGCCTGTGTATGAACTTAATGGACTCTTTTGCATCCAGCTTCTTTCTCAACCTTATATTTGTGAGATTAATTTAGTTGTTTCGTGTAGTAGTATTTTGTGCTTTTTAATTGCTATGTGATACTCCATTGTGTGAATATACAATTTATCTAGTCCAATGTTGATGAACATTTGGACTGCTTTCAGTTTGGTGCTATTATAAATAATACTGCTATGAATATTTTGCACATGTCTTTTGGTGTGCGCACATGCAATTCTGTTGGAGATATCTATATCTATATATATAGATATATATATATACACATACACAAATTTGTAAGGTTACTGGGTACACATATATTCAACTTAAGTAGATACTGCCAGTTTTCTAAAGTGGTTGTACCAACCAGACTCCAAAAACAGTGTATGAGAGTGCTAGCTGCTCCTCATCCTTGACAATACTTGGTATTATTGGTCTTTTTAATGTTAGCTATCCTGACAAATGTGTAGTGATATCTTTTTTTCATTTTTAATGCATTTTTTAATTGAAGTGTAGTTGATTTACAATGTTGTGTTGGTTTTTGGTGTACAGCATAGTGATTTGGTTACACATATATTCTTTTTCATATTCTTTTTCATTATAGGCTAGCTTTTTCTATGTAACATATGCCATAATGGAAATGAGTTATTAAGATGATTGTCAATATCATTTTCTCCCACTGGTTTGTAAGCTCCATAAGGATTAGTCCATAAGGACTAATCTTTTTTGTTCATTTTTATATTCCTACCACGTCCCAATGTCTGACATTTAGAAGATGTAAACGAATGTGGAATAAGTGAATACATGAAGGAAAATCTTTCCATAGTTTTGAACAATGCAGAAGTTATTTTCTGATCTTTCTTTCTTTAAATTTATACAGTGGTGATAGCTTATAAGATGAAAATAGACAATGCATTGACTATTATTGTGCCAAAAGAATTGACATAGAGTTGTTTATATTATTCTTTTATTATCTTTTTCAACATATATAATATCTGTAGTGATATCTTTTTTTCATTCCTTGTATTGGTAATTTGAGCCCTCTCTTGGACTTCATGAAATAAAAAATTCCTATTCATCTAAAAAACACCATTAAGGGACTGAAAGGAAAACCAGTGTGCAAAAAAATGTTTGTAATATAGACAATGGGCAAATGGCTTGTATTCAGAATATATAAACAACTTCTATAAATCAATTAAAAATATAGATAACCCAATTAAAAAGTTTAGACTTGAACAATTATTTCACAAATTAGGATATCAAAATGATCAGCAAGCTTTGTTAGTCATCAGGGAAATGCAAATTAAAACCAAAATTACTAATTCAAAAAGATATATGCACCCCAATGTTCATAGCAGCACTATTTAAAATAGCCAAGACATGGAAGCAACCTAAATGTCCATCAACAGATGATTAGATAAAGAAGATGTGGTATATATATATATATATACAATGGAATACTGCTCAGCCATAAAAATGACCACATAATGCGATTTGCAGCAACATGGATGCAACTAGAGATTGTCATAGTAAGTGAAGTAAGTCAAAGAGAAATCATATGATATCACTTACATGTGGAATCTAAAAGAAAATGATACAAGTGAGCTTATTTACAAACCGGAAATAGATTCACAGACACAGAAAACAAACTTATGGTTACCAAAGGAGAAAGGAGTGGGGAGGGATAAATTAGGAGTTTGGGATTAGCAGATACAAACTACTATATATAAAATAGATAAACAACAAGATCCTACTGTATAGCACAGGGAACTATATTCAATATCTTGTAATAGCCTATAATGAAAAAGCATATAAAAAAACAAAGCAGGACATTAAACACAGTAGGTTTGCTACATAATGGAGTATATGAAATGGATATATGCACATGGAATGATATACTAAGTATATTATTATTGAAAAGCAAAAGTAGAAGGAGCTCAGACTATGTATTTGTTTGTGCATGTAAGCCTATAGCTGTAGAAACACAGAAATTGTCTGGAAAGCTACATATCCATCAAACAAGGGGGTTATCTTATGAGGGCAGGAGCCTGGTTAGTGTTGAGGAAAGGAGTAGAGAAGGGAACTCTATCTGTATCCTACTTGTTTTTAAGAAAGAATCTTTATGTACATAATTTCATATGTTGCTGTGTAATGAAGATAGTATTTCAAATATTAAGAAAAATACAATAAAGCCAAGGCAAAAGGAAGCAAAAAGCTAAACTGCTGTCCTAAAATAGAAGTGGCTCTGAGGTTTGGTACCTCCGAAAAAGAGGTACCTAGAGCTTTAAGACAGTGTCCTCAAGGGACAGACTGGGAGTTCAAGATTTATAGATACTGACAGGTATATATAGAATAGATAAACAAGTTTATACTGTACAGCACAGGGAAATATATTCAAGATCTTGTAGTAGCTCACGGTGAAAAAAAGAATATGAAACCGAATATATGTATATTCATGCATGACTGAAAAACTGTGCTGTACACCAGAAATTGACACAACATTGGAAACTGACTATAGCTCAAAAAAAAAAAAGACAGTGTCCTCAAAACTGGCAGGGCTACTGGAGTTGTATAGATTCTACAGGTAGAGAATATAGGCAGCCTGTTTCCTGATGGTACACAGGAGGTAACGAGACCTCAGAGGATAATGGCAATGTGGTATCCAAGGAAGGCTAGACTCCAGGTCACTCCAGGGTTCCCATCCTGGACAGAAACCCCTCTGCCTCAGCCTGGTCCAGGATCAGCAGAGCTGTTAGCCTTGAAGAGACCATCCAGTGTGTGGACTGAAGACCTGAGGACTCACTGTGATTGTCTGAGACACCCAGCACTTAACATGAGACTGGAGGCCTCAATAAGCACTGAGATTGGATTTTCTACCAAATTTGGGGGGGTGGTCTCTAAGCAGATTCAATCATGTTTAGAGAATAAAAGAAATACAGTATTTCTTTTGATCCACATTTTGGGGTAAAAAGCATGCTTACCACGAGATTTAATACTGGGAGGAAGTAGTGGCATCTGGAAAGTCTCAAAACAGTTTGAGCTGAGCTACAGGTGCCTTTTAGAGGATTCTCCTGCTCATCAGTGAGAAAGGAGCCATTACAGGTGTGGGGCAGGCGCGGACAAATGCTCAGAGAATGAAAGGGGGACTGGTCCTAGCCCTTTCAGGGACACATTCCAATCTCCAGAAAGTCGTCCTTCCTGTCTGACCTCCATCTCTCCCACAGG
This sequence comes from Vicugna pacos, assembly GCF_048564905.1. Taxonomy (NCBI): domain Eukaryota; kingdom Metazoa; phylum Chordata; class Mammalia; order Artiodactyla; family Camelidae; genus Vicugna; species Vicugna pacos. The sequence continues at coordinate 90,053,115 of NC_133023.1, forward strand.
AGAGATACATAGAAAGTTGGGCTTCCTTACCTTAATCTATTGCTTCCCAGCAGTGAAAATAGGCCTCCCAAGTGGCCGCCAAGGTTATAGGGGCAAAATTGTGCTTCACACTTAACAGGGAAAGAAGCTCCTCCTTGAGTTATGTGTCATTAGTGGATCCTAATGTCATTAAATACAAGAATCAAAATTTGCATAGAAATCATTGCAGGGAATTGTTTCTTCTCCATGCCAGCATTGATTTCCCAGCACCGTTAGGTGCTTAATGCTACTGCTTTTAATTGATTACTCCAGGGGAGTCCCTCAATAGCAGGATTCTTCAATTGAGACACTAGGACATTCATTGAATGTGATTCGACAGCCCCAATTGACTCTGGAGACCTCTGCCTTTCTATAGCACAATCAGAACAGCCCCACACAGTTTAATAAATCATGTGGTCCTTCCAAATGCAATACTCAGGCTACAGCCCACTTAAAAATATGAACCTGTCCAGTTCTGTTTACCTGCTCAAAATCAGTGATCAAGTCATACATTTGTAAGTACACACAAAGTTGGGTATCTGAGGCTTACTTTAAAACCTCTTCTGGTCCCCACCTTTGTATGTACGTGAAAACTCTAAAATGCCTAAATTCACCCTCCTGCCTTAGTAAGCAGTTGCATGACCCTAGCTCAAATCTTCTTTGGCTAACCAGGGGGATTGCAGTGTTTGGTATTTGCAACACAACTGTCATTACTGAGGACTAAAGCCAAGTGCTGGGTTGAAAGCATAGTAAGGGTAAGACAGTGCAGGGTGCTCTTTAATATCTACTCATTTCCCCAGTCCCCAGAAGGAGTTTCTTGTCTTCTGATTCTCTTAAATGTTGGCCTCAGGAAAAAGGCTTTGGTTCATCAAGTCAATCCAATTGACCAAAAATAGTGTGCCTTGATGGGGTTGATATAAATATCGAACCACAAATTCAGATGCACAAGAATTTTTTTTCTTATAACTTAGTCTATTTTGAGCTACCATTCCACCAGGTAGTATAAAACTTAATTTCAGTCAGTTCAAGCTCTTCCCACAATCTCTGGGGTTGTGGCCAAGACAAAGAGAAAGTATTTGATCTTTAGTTTTCTGCTGTCCACCCTGGAATCCACTGAGAGGTATGCTGTCATATATGTCTTTTGTTGGCTCTGTGCATGTGTTGCAAGGATATTCAAATTCCACCCAGGCTTCAATCACAGTTTGACGCAGATCACTGCCGTGCCTCCTTAATGCTGAGTTGAAGTTTTCTCAGGTCTTGGGGTCCCTCATGGCTATCCAGAAAACACTTGGTTCATCCCATACCTCGCCAGGGTCCAGGGAATTGTAAGGCTGCCTCAAGCCCTGTCCCGAGAGATAACACCTTTGGCCAACACTACTCTACTGCTCTGAAGACAGGCTGGGTTCAGGGGAACTCTTCAGGGCTTGTTGCCTCCCTCTATGTGGGAAGAGGCCAGGCACAGTCTCATCTGCTCAGATTTCGTCATCCCCCTCCCCCTTGAGGACTACATTGTTTCTTCCACTTGGGTCTTGTCCCAAAAAGCAGGTTACTGTACCTCTGTTAAAGGACTTACTAAGGACTTTTGTTCTAACTGTCACTCCTCTCACATCCCATGGAATTTTCATCCAGTCTGGGGAAAGAAAAACTGGCTTGGATTGATCCTGCAGCCTTTCAAATCTATTATGTATGTCATGAAGTGTATGTCCTGGGTTCTTGAGGGCTTAGGCTTTTGAAGCTCAAAAGCCCTGGTTCCTGTAACTCTAAATAGACTTTTAAAACTCGAAGGCTAAGAATTAACTTTTTTATTTTCTACCCTTCTACTATAATAACCTTTCTCTTAGGTGATGAAATTTCTTTGCTGAATATAGAGGGGAAAGGCTAGGTGTAGGGATGGACACACACACACAAACACACACACACAAACACACAGGATAACTTATTAAAATATTATCCCAACATGCTATTATATACTTAAGGCCATAGTAGAAACTAGAGGGGACAAAAGAAAGACACGGTCTGTGTGCCAAAGAGAATACAGTTTCATTACAGAGACCATGATTTATATATCTGAGACACTCAAAAAATACATTGTGACATATAATTCAGGGATAGCGCGAATGATACTCAAAATGCTATAAAGAAGCCAAATAAGAGAGCTATCAATATGAACCATAGAGGTCAGAGACAGTTCCATGGAAATGATTGACCCAAATGGAAGAAGGTAGTAGGAGGTAATAAATGAATAATTTCATCCTGAAAACTTTTCTCCAGTCAAGTGTCAAGTCCCTTATATTAGGCTTTTTATGGTGTTTTCACTGTCCTCCTGCAGGTTTGACGAAAAAGCCTATTTATGTCTTTCAAAAACAAATGTGCCCTAGAGCTCAATTCACTTAGTATTCAACACGTACTTATTAAACACGTACAGTATGCTGAGCCCCATGCTAGGTACCATTAGGGCTATTTGCCTAGAAGGGAATCACCTGGATCTCATACAATATCCTGGGCAGCGCAGTGAAGAGCAGTAGTTTTCACACTTGAGCTGCCTCAGAATCACCTGGAGGACTTGCTAAACCCCAAATTACCAAGCCTCACCTCCAGAGTTTCTGACTCAGTAAGTCTTTGGCAGTGCCTGAGAATTTGCATTTCTAATGAGTTCCCAAGTGATGCGGATGGTCTGGCAGAAATGACTGGCATATAAACTGACTATACTTCAATAAAAAATATGTATATACAAAAAAAATTGGAAAAAAGAACCCACAGGATTTTTTAAAATTTATTTTTTATTGGTGAGGGGAGGTAATTAGGCTTATTTATTTATTTTAATGGAGGTAATGAGGGTTGAACCCTGGGCTTCATGCCTGCTAAGCAGAACCCACAAGATTTAGAGTCAACCAGACCTGGGTGTGAATTCCAGCTCTGGTACTTACTAGCTATGCAACCCTGAGGACATTATTTATCTGCTCTGAGCCTCAGGAATTTTTTTTTGTCTATAACTCATGATACAACAAGATTCAGCAAACCTATTGTGAGATCTGTGTGTTAGGGTACAGGGGAAATAGCAGTGAACACGATAGACATAGATCCTGAGGGGCGACAACCATTCAACACCATCACAAAAAGTAGTGTGTAATTACCATTATGACTAGTCCTGTAAAGCAGGAGGGCAACATGCTATGGAAAACAGAGAGAAGAGCTAATCCAGGCTGAATGCTCAGGGAAGACATTACTGGAGCAGGCTAATACTTGAACTATAAGTAAAAGAGCCTCTGTACTAAGTAGTACAAAGCTACTATTCGTAGCTGCTGGTTGGTCCAAGGTATGATGTGGCTGGTGGGGGGGGGTTCCAAGTGTGGCTAATAGGGAGTAATAGGGAGATGGGGCAAAAAGGAGCACGAGCTATAGAAGGGGTGGATGTGGCTGGTGGTGGTGGGTGGGGCTAGAGGGTGTGGCCAGTGGAGGAGGGCATGGTGGTGGGCATGACAGTGGGGAATTGTAGGGGCAGGGTGGGATGAGGATACTGGGCTGTAAAGCCTGGTGGAAGCGATGCATGGGAGGTGGTGACTTGCTGCTCACAGTGGACAAGGTTAGTGGCTGTGACTTGTGATGCTGGTGAGTGCAATCGTTATGAAGAATAAGGGGGCATTCCTTTAGATAAACGACTCAGAGAAGGGAGTTACATTTAAGCTAAGACTGGAAGGTTGAAGGGAGGCGATATCCACTCCGAGCAGGAAGGACTGCACATGCAACAGCTCTGAGACAGTAGGGAGTTGAGGATCGTATAGAAACCCAGTGCAGCAAGTGTGTCAAGTGTGAAAGAGAAAATGGTGGAAGATGAGGTTAAAGAGGTGGACAGGAGCCAAACCATGCAGAGCCTTGTAGAGATTGGTAGAGTCTAGTCTTTTTCCTAAGAGCAAGTATAAGCTAAACATGTTCAATAGCTCACTCTGGCTATAGTGTGGACAACAGGCAGGCTGGAGGTAGAGGGCACCAGTCAGGAGTTTGGAGGAGACTGAAATAATCCAGCAACTCAGCACTAAGTCACATTTTTTCTCCTGACAGAATACAGGGACCTCCATAATCAGAGCTCTTCCATGTCCTTCCTCCTGATTCTTTGCCTGGTACCCAGTTATGGGACTATATCTCCTACACAAAAATCTGTTTCCCAATCTGAATCTGGATCTGAATCCCTAATACCCACTACTGTAATCCCTTAATAGTTAAACACCAGCTAATCTGGACTCTGCCAACTGCCAACTACTGGGAGGACCATTGTCAACTGCAATGGCACTTCTGCTTAGCCAACAATCTGGTTCTTGGTTTAGTTTGTAATTGTGGATACTTGCACTCACACCTTACCTGCTCTTAGCCCTTGTGGTATGATTTGATTCCGAACCTACCCTGACTGGATTCCAGCCGCCAGGTACTCAAGCCTATAATAAGTAAATTATTAAACCCTATTACATCCTTGTCCCAGCCCCAGCCTTCCCCTAACCCACGAAGCCCTCCTGAATTCCCAAGTCTTGCCTACTCCAACCTGGCCTGTTCTACCACCACTCAAGCCCTAGCAGGTACTGTTGAAATGTTAGAACACCATTCAATAATTAACACAGCCTGAGATTCAGATCACATTCTGAATTGGATGTGGGCTGTTTGATATTCTTGGGCTCTTGTGATTATACAACTTAGGCCTGGTAAACAAGACAGAGATGCTCCTTTATAACACCCGAGCCCCCTCGTCCAGTTGCTAGGAAGTCAGCGCTCATATTGAATGGATTTCCCTTAGGCTTCTTAGAAGTTTAATAAACAAATCTATTACATATCCTAGACTACAGGCATCACTTGGGTGACATCGCTGTATTCACTCCAAGGCAATTACCCTGGGAGACAGGAAATCTCTCCTTCCTGAGTTGCTGGAAGACCATGTCAACCGTGTAGATCAGAGATGCACCTCTGAATGTGTATGTTTAGGCCCGACTGATCGGGTCCATGCTCTTCACATTCAAGTCATCAAACTGCAAGTGAAGATGGCGGGAGGTGGCGGGGAGGGAGATGTGAAGCTATTAATGGGTTCAAAGTCCCTCCACTTACTGGTCTTCAGCATTAGTGATCTCTGGACTTAGATCAAAGGAAGGGAAGGCAAGTGACCATGTGTGATGTTTACAGACACAGAAGGCAGGTTTTTGGATTCAAGATCCTTCATCTGTAAATCTAGTACTTCTCATTGTAAAGACCAAAATACTTTGGCGGGGTGCAGTGGGGAGGAGAATTCTCCCCCAGAATGTCATCTCACTAGGAATCTGGGAGGTCTCCTGATCTGGGCCTGATGATGGTTTTCATGCCAGGGCTTGACGGCAAGAGTTTACAGGTTAGAGCAAAGAATTCCTGGGAGCAGGAAACTCAAGGCTGTAAGAATAGAAATGAACCTGGCAGGTCCAGACCAAAGAGCTGAAGTTAGAGGACATCAGGGGTTCGCAATAAACAGTAGAGGTGGCAGGATGTCAGAGTACCAGAAAGAGACCAAACCCAACAAGGGCAGACTAAAGACATCCAGCCCCAAAGTCAAGGAGTTTGTAGGACTCGGCCAGCACAGGAAGTTCTTTTTATTTCTTTAAGCTTACTGGGAGCTCTGTGAGAGAGGCTTGAAGCTGGATTAGTCACAAAGATGGTGCTCACAATCCAAGGTGTTGAGTTTTTCACGGGTTGGCCCCAGGACAAAGTATAATAGAATTTAGTTTTTAGGTTCCCTCTTTTCCCTTTTGGCACCCTCTCATCCCAGGCATCACTTGCTGTATCTAGCCACACAGATCCCACCTATCAAGTCTATCATCACAACGCCCCAGGGCCCAGAAATCCCTGCATCTTGGGCCCCCTTCCATGCTCTCTGCCAGCAGCCAGATCAAAACATAACAGACTGAATGCTGCCGAACACATTTTTCCTTTGTATTTTAGTGGAAGCTTTTAACAATTGTGTCCTTTGGTGACAGTCCCCAAAAGGATAATTCTAATATTGGGAACTTTTGGCTGTCTAGCATATCTGGGAGAATTTGTAGGACTAGTTTAAAACAACACAAATTTATTCTCCTATGGTTCTGGAGGTCAGAAATCTGAAATGGGTCTCAATGGGCAAAAGACACAGTGTAGACAGGGCTTCCAGTTTCCTTGTGGAGGCCCTGAGGGGAAAATCCATTTATTTTGCCTTGGTCAGCTTCTAGCAGCTAGCTGCCTGTATTCTTTGGCTTTTGGTCCATTCCTCCATCTTCCAAGTGCATCACTAATCTCGGCTTCTGTCACCACATTGCTTTCTCCTCTGCCTCTGTCTCCTCCTGAATCCCCCTTAATAAGACCCTTGTGGTCACACTGGACCCACCCAGATAAACCAGGCTACTCTTCCCATATCAAGATCCTTAACTTAATTGCATCTGCAAAGTCCTTTTTGCATATAAGGTAACACATTCAAAGTTTCCAGGGATTAGGATGTGGAAATATTTCAGGGTACCATTATTCACCCTGCCACAGGGAACATTTCAAATTGTACCACAGTTCAAAGTTTTCTATGTCTGCACATAGTTTATGAATTAGAGATTTTAAAGAAATGTGAAATAACTCAATAACTCAGTGTTACCTTTACCTGATGATAACAATCATCATCTTCCAAAGGCTGTATACGGACGGAAGGAGGTGATGGTGGGGAGGGGTGCATGTTACAAAAGCTCTGCACTGGGACATTTGGAATTGGCCTCTTACCTGAGTAACTCCACTGCCAATTAGGACCAGGCTCTGCCTTGTGCTTTCATTTGAAGCCTCATTTCATGACAATTCATTTCAGTGCTTCTGCTGCTTTTCCAATACAATTTACTCTTGAGCCCAAATGGTGCTCTCAGCCTGGTTGGAGATTGAAGGTCAGCTTCCTTCAACTCTGGCCTTGATGGTGGAAATAGGAAGTGGACATTTGGAAAATTTATCTGGGGAGGGAGGGAAATTAAAACTGAAGGGAATCCAATTGTTCTTCAGAAACGTCTAAAGAAATTAGAGCAACGGTGATTCAAAATGACATCCTACTTAGTTTACAAGCTCCCAGTTGTTCGGCACTCTGTGGGGCGGGAGATAGCCTGAGTGTCTGTACCCAGGGAATCGGCACGAGCCTCAGAAGCTGAGGGCAAGGACACAGTAGTGAGCAAGACGGGACACTATCCAGCGCCATCGCTTCCAAATGTTTGCGTTCTAGGGAGAAATATATATAATAACTACCAGTGATTGTGCACTTACTATACACCAAGCCCCGTGTGAAGCACACTACATGTGCCTTGTTCTTTAGCCTAACCTTCATGACAACCGTGAAGGTGGTTAATATTACCTCATTTTATAGGCCTGGCACCCAAGGCACAGAGATATTAAGTGACTTGCCTCGTGTCTAAAAGTTCCTACAAGGCAGAGGTAATATTTGAGTCCAGGCAGATCTGACTCCAAAGCCCACACTGTCAGCCACTATGCTATGCGGCTCCACATGGACACCTGGTTGGGGAATTCTGTGTTAGAGATGTGGAGGTTCCTGGTACCAAATAGGTCAGCATACCTGCTCACTCAAACTTGTCCTCAAGGACCTAATTTCCACGTTGGGGGAAGCCCCAGGGATGATTTCAGCAGATTTGTATGAATTATAAGTGAGATGTACGCATCTATACCTGTCAAAACCAATTATGTGATCATATGCTGGCCAAAACCAAAGGTAACATGGTACCTATATTGTGCAGGGAGAAACCCCCTTCTGGAAGAGAACTGCGTCTGACCAGGCTTTTAATTCCAACAAACATCCCACTTGGAATGATCCTCATGTTTCTCCTCATATGCACTTTTAAATACCTTATATCATCATTCCCTGCACGCCTTATGAATGGAAGGAAGCCCTAAGTCTCAAGTCCTCCCATCAAAAGCTTCTATATGTCTAGGGATGGGGGTTGGGAGGCACAAAGTATCAGGTGTCAGATAGGCTCAAGGAGTATGGTACAACACGGGGAACAGAGCCAATACAATACAATTTTAAAAGCTTCCATATGTCATCTGTTTCTAACCACCCAGACTGATTCAGAGGTATGAAGGGCTTCAAGGGCCTTGGAGCTGAGATTTTAAAAAAGAGAAAAAAAGAAGAAGAAAAACAAGGTATGTAGGTACCTAACTCAGAAGACTTAGGAGAGGTTGTAATTTGGAAGACTGATCACAGCTAAGGTTGTGCTGGGCCCTCAGCTTAATGATAGAGGCAGGGCGTTGTTAAGACCTGCTCCTTGGGAGCTGTCCCTGTGTCTCAAGCCAGCACCCCCTCCTGCATTACGAATTGTCTCAACTTCAGCAGGTTTGGGTCACTCATTTAACGTATCTTTATTAAGGACCAGTTATGTGCCCAGCACTGTGCTAGGCACTGCAGGGGATACAAAGATGTACAAGGCACAATCTTGCTCAAGATATTACATCTATCTTGCTAATCAGACTCCCAAACAAGTACCGGAACCATAGAAAAGTGCAGAAACAGTGATCAAGTTCACTTAACTCTGGGTCATTTTCCTTCTTGTCTTATTTTTGCCCCTGTCCCCTTCACTCCACAACTCCTCTGTTCTCATTCCTTGAGCCTCAGATTGCCTTTCCTCTCCCCTCCTCAAGTTATGGCCCTTTTTTTCTCCTTCAATACCTTCCTGCTGCATTATGAAGATTTACCCCCAACTCCCTCTGATACCTGATACCCTCACCTATTCACAGGTATTGCACTACCCCAATCATAATGCATACATCACCACCATCAACGACAAAAACAATGCAACCTGTATTTGGAATTTAGAGACCATGCGAATCAAAGAACTGGCAACCACTTGGTGGCAGCATACCCAAATTCAAACAGCACTATTTCTAAGTGAGAAGGAACAGCGTGAACTTACAAAACTAAAGTTAGAAAATGCCAGATATGCAAAGTTAAAGTCAGAAAAAGATAACCATGTCACAGCTATAAAGTAGTATCAGCTATACTCAGGAAGACCGAATTGAGAGTGTTGCAGTCCTGATAACTGCAAGAGAGAGAAAGAGAGAGAGAGCAAAATTTATTACAGGAGTAGGGAGTACATCCTCCAGGCCATAGCTACAAAAAGAGCCCTGAGTCCTAATGTTTTAGTACTAAATGCAGAAAGCCTATTGTCTCCATATTCCCTTAGAGAAAACTGAAGTTAGACTAATTGAATAATTCAGACTATTGGAAGCAATGATAAGCCAAATAAAAATGCATATATAGACATTTTTCTTTCTGGCATAATGGGCCATTAGTAACAGGATACTTAAAATAATACAAGCAGCAAGTGTATGGCTTTGGGGAATGCACTCATAGGGAGTCAAATCCTCCTCCGGGATTTGCATCAAATGTCAAATGAGCTTCCACTGATGCTGAAGGCGGTGGGCTGGCACAGATGCCCTGCTGGGGCTCTTGAATTCTAGGAAAACACAGAGATCATATTCTAGTTCTTAAGAAGCCAGACATGTGATCATTATATTAGCAGTCCAGCACAACAACCTTTCCCTGGTATCTTTAGAAATGTGGGGCTCAGAATAGCTTTGCAATTGGCCCCTTAGTCAAATGATCTCCAATTGATTAAGAAATGTCTATGCCTTGCATCCTACATGCCTGAAAAACAAACAGCTTCTCTCTCTCTCATTAGAGCTTTTCTATTTTTAGAGGAGTCAGTCTAGAATTTTCATCCGTAATAAGACACCCAAGTCAAGAAGTTCAATGCAGAAAAGTATGGAGTATTTTAGCTCAGCTGGCATGCATATAGCCAAAGCCAATCAAAAAGCCTACTGAGGCCCTACTATGAACCCATCCTGTGCTAGCTGCTTAGGGGAGACAAGAAAAGTACACAGTACCTGGCCTCAAGTGCTTACAATCCAGTTGGAAGATAAGATGAACATCTAAAACAATTAGACAAAAGACAGAATGTGTTTTCAGTTGGATGCTTCAGAGACGAGGTGCTATGACATTGAGCAAAGAGGAATGTGAACATGGCCTAGGGTTGTCAAGAACTATGAAAGGTCTGAGATTTTACTCTAATTACAAGCCAGCAAGTTAACCTGCTGCAGCTGAATGGATCCTAGTAGAAAATATGAGACCCCTGGAGTAGAGATGAAGGATTATTGCTCAGAGCAATAGCAGTAGCAGGCATAGCTGCATTTCGGCATTACTTCCAGAGTCCCAATTCCCTCAGGGCAATGTGAATAGGGCCATGTAACACCTGCCCATGAAGCAAGTTGCATTACAGGAGAAGATTTCTGAGTTTAGGGAACCCAAGCTTATAGAAGCTTTTGTAATAGGCAATAAGCATGCCTGCCTGCCTTTTGCTCAAGAGGGAGACATTATCTGTCTATGACAAGGCTTTTCCTTATGCAAACATCCTTTAAAAAGACAGTCCAGAACAATGGGCAGTCAGCACCTCCTTTGTAAGACATTCAGATACACAAAAGACTCAATAGTTGGGTGAGAGTTCATGGTGTCCTGGCTCCGGTACAAGGTGCAGATCACAGCACAAATGGCTTATGTAAATCCATATCCATTACAGAGCACATGTCCTAGAGATGAGGGATTTCCTAAAATGGCTAATAAAATTCTAAGAGGTACAGACCTTCAGAACTTTGTCCAACACTTTCATTTTGCAGACATGGAGACTGAGTCCCAGAGGTCACGTGACCCTAATATAATTGTGATGTATGACTAGCATATTTTCTAGGTCTGATTAGACAGGTATATTCTGTGCCCACTGAACAGCATCCTACTTTTCATAGTAGGATGCTGGTTGAGCACCTCATTAGAAATAAAATTACTACCTGCACCAGGTTTACACTAATGTATTGACATCTACAGCACTCACTAAATGAACTGTAAATCCAATACACCGAAGGCATTTTCCACTGAATCAAGTCAGGCTTCAGTCAAAAGAATTAGCATTGTGATCCACTTAATGCCTGGCATTTGCAGGGGGCCTCTGACTAGATCATTTTAGACAAAGAAAAAAAGAATTGTGGAGTCATAAAATAGTGCTGACATGTAAGTCACACGGCAAGCATCTTAACCCAGACCTGGGAGTCTAAGGGCAATAATCAACTCACATTGATGACTTGGTGAAGCCATCTAAGGATTAACAGTTCTTTGTTTACTAATCTGTGTGTTCTTCACAACTTGCTCCAGATCAAAAGTGTCATGAATTCTACTTGATTTGTCTATGAATAGCTTTGACCCTTCTCAATTTGCATAGTAGCAGAACTGTGGGAAAGGGTGAGGGGGACTACAAGAACTAGCCAGCACTAAAATGGAACCAAAGAATAGACAGACCTTCTTGTATTTATGGGGAATCTGGATGAGAATAATAATCCCAGAGGAAGAAAGTAAATCAAACCTAAATATATTTTCTGGTTGGGTTTCATGAAACCTGCCCAGAAAGTAAGGAGTGAGTGTTGAACAAATGAAAAACTCATGAGTTTCTGATTTTGTATGCAAATCCTGCCACAGTGTGAGAAAATATAACTCTTTTCCAAAGCAAGAGTATACTGGCATATAAAAGCCAAACAAGGAATGAAGTTAAGTGTATCCCTCAGCACGCCCCCACCATCCCTTCACTTCTAGGCTTCCAATGCCCCAAGGTTGACGAAATAGTCATGACCATATGTTACTGGCTTAAGATGAATTGGCTTTCCCTGGCTTCATAAATTAACAGGAGACTAGTGTCAAGATCAAGGGAGACGATAATCTCATTACACCTGGCAGTCCACACTTGAAATATCTTATTCAGTTGTGGACACCATATGTAACAAGAAACCTTGAAAACTAGTGTATCCAGAAAGGATCAACCAATACAATTAGGGGACTTGGATACTTAGCCTTTGAGGACTAGTTGAGGAACCTAAAGATGTTCAGCCAAGAGAAGACTTCAGGGGAAACCATTAGTAGTATCTTCAAACTTTGGCAGGGTTATTATTTTTAATAAATCACTTAGTCTGGGTGACTCCAGAGAACAAAAATGAGGCTGTGGACCTGGTTGAAAAAGAAAACAGAATTCAACTCAGTGAAAGAAATAACTTTAAATAACTGAAGCTGTCTAAAAATGGAATGGTAACCACATAGAGCAGGATGAATCTTCTGAGTAAAAGGCTCCATTTTCAGTGTTACCCTCTCCCAGGGGGCTTATTACACTCACAGGGTCTGGGAGTCAGGACCTTAAAGCAGCATGCATCCACTAGACACCAGGACACTCCAACCTCTGGCTGCATAGCCTCTGGCATTCTGAACCAATTAGAATAAAAACAATCCATCTCTGAGCAGAAAATCTAGATCCTGCAAATACAACTGTTAGTTTTTTTTTCCTTAGAAACTTCCTATCATAGGACCACAGGATGTTGGAGGAAAAGGACCTCTAAAATCATCTAAGCTTCTGATTAAGTCCATATTGCAGACTCTGTGAACCAAGGATGCCCAAGAAAGTTGCAGAAGAAATACTTGTGGACAACTTGAGATGTTACATCAACTTACATTATTCTTGCCTTTAAGTCTATATACTCTTAAGTTCCTTTAAAAATTAAATTTCTACTTTCTTTGTGCCAGGCTGACAGTGCCAATGATTTTACTCTTTGCTGCTTCTAGCATCTTCTATCAGTTCACTGGAGAACCAAGCTGAGCTGTAGCCCAAATCACAGCATTGACTATGCTCTGTAAGCAAGAGCCCCTGACACATGTAGTATGACTAATGCTCCCTATAGCTCCTGCTGGGCTGTAGACATTTCTGAATAGTTTCCATACCCTTCATCCAGCTCTCTGGCGCATGCAGTGTATTGCATGCTTCCCCTCCACTACAAAGAGCCCCACTGCAGGTATAGTAACTCTCAACTCAGGGTCTATACCAACAAAGAACCAAGGCAGTAGATCTTCTCTCCGTCTTACGACATTTTCCACTCATGTAAGTATGCTGAGGTGCGCCTTATTGGCTCAGGACCCACTGCACAGTGAAGAAGAGAAATTAAGATATGCACATGGCTACTCCTGCCTCTCTTAGTTTTTCTCACAGTGCAGACACAGAAGAGAAGAATGTTCCCCCTTCTGTTTTCTGTCTATTCAAGCCTGGCTGTTGATATGCTAAAGAAGGAGATTTAGGGAATTTAGAAAAATCCTCTCTCCACAGTGTCTAGCTTTTAAGCTGTATTCTTTGTATTGAATTCTATTTTGAAGGTCAAAAGCTGAAGGTTAATGTTTTCTTTCATATTTTATTCTCAATCTCCTTTCCTTAACAGTAGATGGATGTCTTGAGCTAAGAAAAAAATATCACGTACCCCAAAATGCAAATAAGAAAACTACATTTATATTTTTTCAAGCTATTTCCTCTATTACATGTATTATCATTTATTCAGCACTATTCATGGTATATGCATTTTATATATGCTACAACACTATGTGTAAGTCATGATTTTTTCAGAAGCATATGAGAGAAACCCAATTCAAACTATTTAAACAAAAATAGGGGACTTATAGAATAAAATCATGCCATTTGCAGCGACATGGATTGACTTGGAGAATGTCATTCTAAGTGAAGTAAGCCAGAAACAGAAAGAAAAATACTATATGATATCACTCATATGTGGAATCTAAAAAAAGGAAAAAGAAGACACTAATGAACTCATTACAAAACAGAAACAGACTTGCAGACATTAAACAATCTTATGGCTACCAGGGGGAAAAGGGGTGGGAAGGGATAAAATGAGAGTTCGAGATTTGCAAATATTAACTACTATACATAAAAATAGATTAAAAAACAAATTTATTCTCTATAGCACAGGGAACTATATTCAATATCTTGTAGAAACCTATAATGGAAAAGAATATGAAAGCGAATATATGTATGTATATGTATCACTGAAACATTATGCTGTACCCAGAAATTGACATACTGTAACTGACACATTGTAACTGACTATACTTCAATTTAAAAAAATAGGGGACTTATAAATTAGGAAGCTTAAAGGGTAACCTGCTTCGGGAACAGTGGAATGAAGAGCTCGAGTACTCTATCCTCTCAAATCTATGTTCTGTGTATTGGATTCACCCTGTAGATGACTCTCCATGTACAAGGGAAGACGATGGCCCATAGCCCCAGGTTTACATGCTCCCAGTTTAGATATCCAAATAGAAAAGTATGTTTATTTCCATCCCAGCACCCAAAAGCCAATCCAGAGAAGACACATGCTTAGCCCTGCTTAGATCTGTTGCCCATTTCTAGACCATTGTGGCCAAGGGATAAGATACTGTAAGAGGCTCATCCTAGATTATACCATCACCACTATAGCCAGGGTTAGGGGGCCTCATGATTAGCAACCCCGCCAGAATCACATGGAATGGTGGGACAGTCCTTCAAAGGATGTAGAGGGCTGAACATAACAAAACATCAGATGTTGACCACACATGCATCACCTCAATCCTTAAAATTCTTCAACTTATTCTCATTTAATTGAAATAAGCTAAATATCTTCCCCAAAGTCACCTAGCTGTGCAATAGAGCTGAAATTCAAAGCCCATCTTGACTGATTCCCCATGTCCTTTCTCTTTCCCCTACATCTTCTATATTTCAATGCCACTCCACCCTCCTTGAGTGGTATCCAGTGCCCTCTGCTTCCAGCTTTTAATCTTAGTCAAAACCTGCTCTGAGAAAAAGAGCTGACAAACTTTCACAGTCAGCTTTCTGACACTGAATGCCTGAGATCCAGGTATTCCTCCCAGGGAAAATTGCAATTTAGCATGTATCAACTTGAGGAAGCAAAATGGCTTCATAATTAAGGGGATGAATTTGAGATTCAGACAAACCTGAATTTCAGTCTTGTCTCCAACACTTGCTAGGTGTGTGATCTTGGGAAAGTTGTCACTTTGAACTTCAGGCTAATTCATCTGTAAAATGGGAATAATAGCACACACCGAACAATGATGTAAGGATTGACTGAATTAGCTATGTTAAAGTTCCCAGCCAAAAACCTATCACAAAGTTCATGTTAAATAAGTATTTATTTCCCCTATTGCTAAGGCATAATTCAAGTTTTGTTTTTTAACCCATAGGTGAGGAGTTTGGGGAATGCCAGAGGCCCTTCCTGTTCCTCTGAAATCATATCATGGTAATGTCTTATATGTATATAGCCTTAGCATCTTAAAATAGTTCACCTATCTTAGCTCTTTTGATCATTTTAACAACCCATAAGGGATGCAGAGCAAACCTTATTAAGTGCTATTTCACTGACTAGGAAATGGAGGTCTGGGAAAGTTGTCACTGAGATGTTTTGCCTTCTAATCCAGAACTATCTCCTAGTGGATAAGATCATATCTTTTGGTTGTCATGGTGGGAGAGAAAACACTTTCCTCTCTCTAGTTTCTCACATGGAATTTTTAATCCGAACCACTAGGTTGTTCAGTCTGGGCTGTTTTCATGAGTTCATCAGGGATGCCACAAAAAACTTCCTTTACATATAAAACTCACTTCAGTGAAACAAACCAAAGAGTACTACCTCTCGTAGTTGATAATAGTTTTTGTTGTTGTTTCAAGTGATAAATTTTGCAAGATTAAAATTATTCAGTCTTTTTTTAATTTGATTTTTTAATTTTTATTTTTTAATTGAAGTATAGTCAGTTTACAATGTTGTGTTAATAAATTATTCAGTTTTAAATGTCCTGCCATGTGGAATACATTCCTTCCACAAACCTTTGCTTCTGGTACTTCTCAGCAGGGATATGGTGCTCTCTTGTGAGTCTCTGCCTCATTGATTGTCTCTCCCACTAGAAGGTCCACCTGAGGACCAGGCCTGTGTCTGATTTATTGCTGTAATCCCCAGCTCTCAGCACAGCGCCTGGCCCACAGGCTGAGGAACTAAGTTAAGCCAATACTTGTCAAATAAAGTGATCATTGCACAAGGAGAAAACTGTTCTATTGATTTAACAACAATTAGAGGATGGACCCTGCCCTCCGGGAGCTCAGTGCCTACTTGAGAATGTTTTATGTCCCCCATTATAAGATCCTGGAGATCAGTGGCTGGGTCTTAGTCATCTCTGTAACCCCATCACCTAGAATAATTCTTGACACAGCCAGTGCTTCTTAAAGTTGCCCACTTAACTCTCCCTAATGGTAGAGTAGATACCTATTCCTGAAAGTGCCCTTCACAAGCAGAATAGTCTTTGAAGCCTTGCACTCTACCTTAAAAATTCATATAAATATTATATTCTACTCCACAACACAGCCATTTATACTTCTTAAAAATGTTTAAAATTACTTAATACTGAGTAAAAATATGCTCCAGAAAGATGCCCATGTGACGCTAACTCAAACACCCATCCAAGTAGGTAAGGTGCTGTAGATGCCCCTTCGCAGGCTCAGTGGAGGGCTTGGTGGCAGTTTTCTTGAAGGACCTGGTCTTCCCTGAGGCTTATTGGCACAATTAGGAGTGAGGATGAATTGTGCTTGAGCGTCTGTCTAAAGTGATTTCCCAAAATGTCCCCAAATGTCAAGCTTCAATTGCTAAACTAGGCTGCATTCCAGAAGCAGGAGAACACAGCTTTCCTTGGGGAAAGAGGAGCAGGGAGTAGGGATGGTGGAGGAAGGACTGGCCTCCCTGGGGGCACTTTGCTTTGCATCAGACTTGGGGAACTCCTGTGGTTCAGTCACTGGCCCCATCTGAATATATCTGCTCTGACAACATTGGGCCTGAGTGTGTCACAAGACCATCGTTGTGCCGAGAGTGAGGGGACATGGCAGATGAGAAAAGAGCAAAAACAACTCAAAAAGAAAGGGGAATGGGATGGTACTACTTAAAATTATTGTTCTACAGAAAAAAACCAAAAACAAAAACATCAGTTGGGATGAAGTAGAGAAAAATAAAAGTTTTCAGGAAACCAGTACCTATGATTCCAAGGCCAGTTTTGTTGTTGTTGTTACTCTATTTTATGGCCTAGACTGAGCCCTGGTCCCAGGCCTTCCTGAGTTCCCAACCCAGGCTATAGTCTGAGACCTAACTCCGAAAGTCATGTCACAAAGTGAGTGCATGGCCACAAATGGGACAGCTAAAATAAGGTGAAAGATGCAGAAAGACCAGCACTGCTCAACTTTAATGTGCATATCAGTCACCCGAGAATCCTGTTAAAAATGCAGATTCTGATTCAGGAGGTCTGGAGAGGGGCCCAAGATTCTGCATGTGGTTAACAGGCACCCTGGTGATGCCCAGGCCTGCTGATCCAAAGACCGCATACTGAGCAGCAAGGGTCTAGATCTGGACCTCTTCCCAGTAATGCTCACCTCCTGCATTCACTCCTTCAGTTCTGACAGTCCCTATGGGAGCCCTTGAGATTTCAGAGAAAAGGTGCAATTTGAATTTACAGCAATCAACTTTTACTCCATGCTCTCCTTATACTTAAGTGCTTCTTTTTGAGTACAATGCACTGCAAATAACCCTGTCTCCCAGAGTGAAGAAAAACACATCGGGAGCAAAAGAAAGCAGGCAACAGGCAACAAGAACGATAACAATTTGGGCAAAAAAATTATCTCTAAGTTACTAATGCCTGTGACCCAAGACACTAATACAAATCTAATACAAGTATGGGGGAGAGGAATAAAATGTATGGTGTGTACTATCTTGTAGGTACGCTATGACAAATACTGACAGAGACAGCTCAGTTAACACAACCACCAAGGGAAGTAAGGGGAAAGTCTCTAAGCATGCTGCTAGCACATAATAACTGTTCAGTAAACAGTAACCTCTCAATAAATCTTTAAACTAACAAAGACAGTTTTCAGAAAGGCAAGACTGGTTTGGGCAGGAGCAGGGTTACATAATGGGAACCAGAAAACCTTAGAAATACGGAGGAAGTCTGTGTCAGCCAGCATTCGCCAGAGAAACACAACCAATATATTATACATTATATATGAAACATATTTATTTTAAGGAATTGGCTCACATGATTGTGTGGGCTGTCAAGTCCGAAATCTGTAGGCCAGTCTAGCAAACAGGAAGCAGGCAGGAGGTGATAATGCAGACTTGAGGCAGAATTTCTTCTTCTCCAGGAAACCAGTTTTTGCTCTTAAAGACCTTCGACTAATTAGATGGCTCCCACACACATTATCAAGTATAATCTCTTTTACTTACAGCCAACTGACTGCAGATGTTAACCATACCAAGTACTTCACAGCAACATTTAATATTTGATTAAATAATTGGTTAATATAGTCTAGCTGAGTTGACATAAAAAATTAACTATGACAGAGACTATTCAAGGCCATTGTTTTTCAGTCCCATCTTCACATTAGAATAACCAGAGGCTTTTTTTTTAAATTCTAAAGCCAGACCTTATGCCCAAGAGGTTCCATTTTTTTTTAATTGAAGTATAATCAGTTACAATGTGTCAGTTTCTGGTAAACAGCATAATGTCCCAGTCATGCATATAAATACATATATTCATTTTGATATTCATTTTCATTAAAGGTTATTACAAGGTATTGATTATACTTCCCTGTGTTATACAGAAGAAATCTGTTTTTCATCTATTTTTATATAGAGTGGCTAACTTTTGCAAATCTCAAACTCCCAAATTTATCACTTCCCAGCCCCTTTCCCCTGGAAACCATAAAATTTTTACTATCTGTGAGTCTGTTTCTGTTTTGTAGATGAGTTCATTAGTGTCCTCTTTTTTCTTTTTTCTTTTTTAAGATTTCACATATAAGTGATATCATATGGTATTTTTCTTTCTCCTTCTAGCTTACTTCACTTAGAATGATGATCTCCAGGTCCACACGTGTTGCTGCAAATGGCATTATTCTATTCTTTTTTTTTTTATCACTGAGTAGTTCCATTGTATAAACATACCACAGCTTCTTTATCTAGTCATCTATCAGTGGACATGTAGGTTGCTTCCATGTCTTGGCTATTAGTGCTGCTATGAACATTGGGATTCATGTATCTTTTCGAATTAGAGTTCCCTCCAGATATATGCCCAGGAGCAGGATTACTGGATCATATGGTAAGTCTATTTTTAGTTTTTTCAGGAATCTCCATACTGTTTTCCATAATGGCTGCAGCAAACTACATTCCCACCAACAGTGTAGGAGGGTTCCCTTTTCTCCAAATCCTCTCCAACATTTATCGTTTGTGGACTTTTTAATGACGGCCATTCTAAGTGGTGTGAGGTGATACCTCACTGTAGTTTTGATTTGCATTTCTCTGATAATTAGCGATATTGAGCATTTTTTCATGTGCCTACTGGCCATTTGTATGTCTTCATTGGAAAATTGCTTGTTTAGGTCTTCTGCCCATTTTTTGATTGGGATATCTGTTTTTTGGTTTTTTGATATTAAGCTATATGCGCTATTTGTATATTTTGGAAATTAATCCCTGTTGGCAGAATTGTTTGCAAACATTTTCTCCAAGTCTGTAGGTTGTCTTTGCATTTTGTTTGTGGTTTCTTTTGCTGTGTGAAAGTTTTTAAGTTTAATTAGGTGCCATTTGTTTATTTTTGGTTTTATGTCCATTACTTTAGAAGATGGATCCAAAAAAATATTACTGTGATTTATGTCAAAGAGTGTTCTGTCTATGTTTTCCTCTAGGAATTTTATAGTAGCTGGTCTTTCATTTAGGTCTTTAATCATTGATCTTTTTTTTTCTTTCTTCAAGTATTTTTCTTATATTTTTCTCTCTCTCCTTCTGGGACACTCATCATATGTATGTCGGTACACTTGATGTTGTCCCACCTGTCTCTGAGGTTCTGTTCATTTTTTCTGCTCTTTTTTCATTCTGTTCTTCAGATCCCATGATCTCCATTGATCTATCCTCAATTTGACTAATTCTTTTATTCTGCCACCTAATATCTGCTGTTCAGCCCCTGTAGTAAATTTTTCATTTTGGCTATTAGACTTCTTACAATTCCAGAGCTTCTATTTGGTTCTTTGATAAAATTTTCATCTCTTGGTTGATAGTCACTATTTGATGAATCATTGTAATCATATTTTCTTTAATTCTTTAAATACGGTTTCCTTTAGTTCTTTGAACATATTTATAATAGCTTCTTTAAAGCATGTGTCTGGTAAGTTGAATATCTGGACCCCCTCAAAGACAATTTCCACTGACTAATTTTTTCCTTGTGTACGAGTCACACGTTCCTGTTTCTTTCATGTCTCACACATATTTTTGAAAAAAATTATTTTTTAGATTAGATATTATAGCAACTCTGAATTCTAATAACTCCAGAGGTTATTGTTATTGCTGTTTTTGTTCATTTGGTTTGTTTGTTTGTTTGTTGATGTGCTTAGAGTAATTCTGGCCTATTTCCCCTGCAGTGTATGGCCTCTGATGATTCTGCTCAGCTTTTTTTTTTTTTTAAATATGGAATGCTTCACGAATTTGCGTGTCATCCTTGCGCAGGGGCCATGCTAATCTTCTCTGTATTGTTCCAATTTTAGTATATGTGCTGCCGAAGCGAGCACTCTGCTCAGCTTTTAAAAAAAATTTTTTTAAACCTGCCTTCCTGAGGATTGTCCCTGGGTAAGCATAACTTAGTGGTTAGCCAATAATTGGTCAGAGGTTATGCTTAAACATCTTTAACCAGTAAGACCCATTGTCAATGGATTTGTGTGTGGCTTAGGGAATGCTTTCAAATTCAAGCAATTTACAAACAGCCTTTTGCAAGGCCTCATGTTCATCCAGGGAAGAGTATCTTGTCAGGGCCCTCTCTGGTCTCTCCTAAGTAGGCACAGCTTTGCACATGTGCACAGCCTTCCAGACCACCAGAGATATCTGGGGTCTTAGCACGGATCCCTTTGGATGTCTAATTCCTGAATCTCCCTGGTAAATCTCCAGTTTGTTGATTTTTACCCAACCAGTAACATGACTTCCCAGGCTAGCTACAATATTGGCCTTTCTAATTATTTGCCATTGATTTTGCTATTGTTTTTGACATTATCCCAAGCCATGAATTTTTCCAGGCTATGCTCCAAACAAAGTCAGCTCCATCAGGCTGCACTCACTGCCTTCCCTGCCTTCCTAGGCAGAACTTCCTTGTCATGAAGCTGGAAGAGGTTAGCAACTCCGGGCCTCTGTATATTAGCCCTATGTTGTTGACTTTTTCATAGCAGGCTGGGATCTATGGGTTAAAAGCCAGTAGGCAACAAACTGAAATTTTTACATAGCCAATTGTTTCAAATATAGCCCAAATAGGCACATATTTAGCCACTGAGAGAGAGCCTACCTGCTTTGCAGACCCTGCAAAACTGCACCTAACATCTGCTAGCCACAGGTGAGATAAACCCTATATCTGTAAAAGACCACAAGCCACCGCTGCCCTTCAGAGCTCTCTGACCCAGAGGCTCCCATTATTCGGCTGAGCAACAGCACCTAGATGTGTAAGCTCCCTCTCCAGTGCCACTCTTTCCTGGACGTTCCTTGCCCTCCTGCCTTTCTGGGTGGTGGCCCTTGTAATGTAGCCTTTAGAAGGTCTCAGGCTGTGAGGGACACGCCCCCTCTCTACCATGCAAACCTGTCCCATTGGCCCCCAAATCAATCTTATTGGGTGTTACTGCCACCTGGTGGTCATATATATTTTTTCTTAATCAACCCTGACTTGCCCTGAAACTCACTACAAGGAGGACTCAGGCTGGCTTGAGTTTCTGCCCTCCAGGAGTTCTCAGGTTGATCGGCGAGTTATCACAAATCCATTCAGATCAGTGGCCAGCTGATGGATATAAACTGTTAGTGATCAGATTTGGGAGGAGGGAAGAGGTCACCGTGGTCAGGACTAGCTTCCCAGAAGAAGTGGAAATTGAATTGGGTAGTAAGAAGACTAGGCAGAACACAAGATAGAGAAACCAAAAGATGAAACCAAGAGAAAAGGGGCCAAACCACTCATCAGTGGAGCGATGGTTTCAAATTCTAAATCTTTTTGAAAGACCTAGTAGAATTAGATTCCCTGACAGAAACCAAATATTGAAAGCTAGTTTCTACCAAGTAGCTCTGTATCTAAGTAGTGTCTCCAAGGTTGTTTTCCCCTCCAATGGTCACTAGAAATAAAAACACTGCACATGAAAATGATCACAAGCTAAGTAATGTGTGGATCACGCTACAGAACAGCTTGATGAACCCACCTGTCTTCCTGGGTCTAAATAACCTCAGAGAGAAATAACCTTTTATAAACACAGTGGAAAGATTACATCCCACCATGGCTTTTCAAACACAAAAGAAATGCTCATAAATATTCTTTGATTTCACTGGTAACAGTAGCTGCTCGCAGGAAAATAAAACCATCCTTCCCCTGCTGTCCCCAATCTTCCAAAGGCATCCCACTGCCCTCCTGATCAGGTTATCCTCCTTTGAAACAAAGTAACTTTTAATAAAGTGGGTCGCTGGCAGGGAGAACCTGATACGATCACACACCTGTTATAATAGGATTTAATTCTGCTTCAGATGTGCTAGTTTTAATAAAAAAGGATTGAGCAAATCGAAAATAAATTACACTGAAAGGTCAGGCTTATTGCTTGTACAGTTATGTTAACTCCCCCACCGACACTTTTAGAGACTATATTTATGAGACCTTTTGATTTGGGAAAGAGAGGTATAAAATACATCTACAATTTCCCCATTATTTGCCTCAGTATTTCATTTTCAAGTGTCAATTCCAAGCACTTAAGTATGGCATTCTTTAACAGGAGTAAATCTAAAAAGTATGAGTTGTTTACAGAATGCTGTTATTCACTATATTAATAAAACAAGGGTTTCTATCCAGTGGAAAGTTAGAAAAATCCTTCCAGAGTTTACGCAGCATGCTAATTCACTTGAGTGCATGTGGAGCATTTATTAAGAATGTGTTGGCTCCTAATATGAATGAATATATTCCTCTGACACAGCATCTCCTCCACCAGAAGGGGAGCCTGCTCGATTTACTAACTGGGGATGGAGGGACCAATGACTCACCCAAGATTATTTTCCTGATCTTTCTAATGGGACATTCAAGTAGATATAGTGAGTTTCTTTCTTTGCTTGGCTTCAGTTTAACTAGAAGTGTTACCATAAGCGACTCCAAATGTCTTCCTCTGTCCCTAGGTTGGTTTCATGATCCACCCATCACACGTAACGGAATGTTGAAGGGGACTTCTCCTATTGCCCCCAAATTGGTGACTATGGTCCAAAACTGAGGATAAGCAATAATAACAATAATATTAGTAAACTTGCATGACATTCATTATGTACATGGCACTGTACTAAGCACATTACGAATCTTAGTCCAATTAGTCTTCACAATAACCCTATGATGTATATACTATTATTACTTCCACTTTAGAGATGAGGAAATTGAGTCACAGAAAATGTAAGTGAGTAGAGAATTCAGGATTTGAATGCAGGCACTTTAGCTCCAGACTTGAAGTGTCTTGGAGCCTACACGCTCTCACATTCGAAAGAGAGTCACCAACAGATGAGACCAGGTGTTTCCCCAGGGTTTACTAGACATACTGTCATCTGCTACGCTCTACCCCTCCAGTCTACTTCCCTGAGGCCTGGAGGAAGGGAGAGAGCAACTTATTAGAGATTTCAGCCTGATGGAAAAGAAGAAAAGGTTTTTCTCTTCCCTCCACCAAAGGCAAGGGAAGTAGGGGTGGACCCCAAGAGAATCTCTCATAGATTCGAAGAGAACCAGAAGAAGAGGAGACTGGTATCTTCAGACCGGTACTCTCCAGCAAGATGCTGGAAGAGTGGTAGACTCTGCACGCGCACCCTAATACCTTTGGGTGCAATAATCCTTAAGAGAGTGAATCCTTAAGAGAGTGTGATCTAGATTCTCTAAAGGCAGAGGGTGTGTGAATCCTGAGGCTAGGCCCTGCTCCTCACTTGGGGATTTCTAAAGCCAGGTGACTTGCTGGAATAGCCCATCCCAGTAGGACATGAAAGGACTGTAGTACCATTAATGTGGAGGAGAACAGGATAATACTGGGTGGTATTCCCACTCCCAGATCCCTGCTGCCCTTGAAAGTCACAGAAAAGGACCACAGCAGTTCTGGGACTCCACATGAAGGAGCACAGAGCAGAAGAGCAGGAGCCTGAGTGCTACCCAGACAGCTTCAGGGCCAAAGTCATGGCCACCCATCTAGTGAGGATGTTGGGCACGTGGGCTTCTGGGAATGACTGCAAAAGACCAGGCTGCCCCTCTCTGAGGGAGTTCTCAGTGGAGCCAGACAGCACTCCCATGAAAGCCACAGAGGCTGCCTGTGCACACAGGAGGTAGCCCAGCAGCAGGAGCTACCAGCAAGAGCTAGAAGCAAATCTAACCAAGGTGAGACCAGGGGCGCCTCCCTACCCCTGACAGACAGCTAGAGAGCCATGGCAGAGGAGCTAAATTACAAGCAGGACGGGGAAGAAGAATGGGGGCGAATACCACGCCCCTGCATCTGCTTCTAGTTCTCCTATCCACCCCTCCAGACAGAAACCTGGTAAGGAGCAATCTTTGAATCAGACATGAGATTGGAATATTTTTAATAGAGTAAATTTTACTAACTGACAAGGACCAGAAGATTATGACTAAAAAGAGGCACTCAGCATAGCAAGGTTGGAAGCAGTGTTCAGAAAACATGAAAGCTTTACATGTTAATACTCTACTAACTTAATATTCCTCAGTGAATCAATTACATCAGAATTCCATGGGGGCAGAGTTGGGGAGCAGGTGCCTCTTTAGCAGGCTGTAGGAGTGTGGGGATTACTTCGAAGATAACATATCTATGTAAACATTCTGACCTTCCACGGTTCATTTTCAGTTTGTCATTCCCGGATTTATAAGCAACAGGTGTTGTCCAGACCACCAGCCTAGGGGAGAAGACCATCACACACAAAGACAGAATAACAGCGTCATCCTTCTCCGGCTCAGTTCCCACTTGCAGAATTGGAGGAACTCGAGCTGCATCCAAATTCTTCCTTCTGGCTCAAGTTAGTGGTGGCGAAGAACAGATGAGGAAGGATCCTTGGAGTGTTTTGCAACTTCCACTTTAGGACATATTTTCACATAGTTCCTGGAAATCAGGTTCTGACTGCTCTTTCCGGAACCTACCACATGGTCACTGCCCAAAAAGCCTACTGCTCTTTGCTGTCACAGCACTCCACCTCCTTGATACAGCTAGTGTCATCATCACCATGGTAGCAGGCCTCTTCTGTATTGGCACTATTCGTCTCATACAGAAATACTACACCAGAATGTGATGGCACATTCCAGATGCCACATGGGAGCCCTCTCTCCCTCAGACTCTGACATTTGTTCGAAAGGAATGTACCAGCAGCCTATCTGAGTGCCAGCCTACTGCAACACCCTTGATAATTCCTCTCTCCACATCATACCACTCACCCTACACTAAGGTGGTGGACCCCAGCTCTCTGTTGCCAAGGTGAGCTCCTAATAATATTAGATATGAATTGTGTAAGCGCTCTGTGGTCAAGCACTGTGATAACTGTATTATCACACTGAATCCTCAAAACGACTCTATTAGGCAATTCCTGGTTGGAAAACATAGGAACAGAAAGGAAGTAATGACTTAAACAACATGAGGCTTAGTTTCCTCTCATGTTCAGGTAGGACTGGGCTGATACCCCATGGTGTCAGAGACCTAGATTCCTCTTCCATTGCTCCATCTAGTATGTTGCTTCCATTCCCAGTGTCATTACACAGTACTGGCTGGCTGCTGGGGCTTTAGCCATGATGATCCCATTCCATCCAAAGGAAAGTAGGAAAGGAATGGGAAGGGTTTGTCCCTTTAAGGACACTTTCTACAAGTTGCACATACTACTGCTGCTTACATTTCATTGGCCAGAACTTAGTCACGTGATTACACATAACTGCAAGAGTGGCTGGGAGACGTAGTCCTCATTCTTGATGACTTTGTGGCCAGCTAAAGAACTGGGGTTCTATTGCTGATAAAGAAAAGGGAATATATTTGGGGGACAATTAAGAATCTCTACCACAGGTAAGTACAAGCTTCCCACATATGATTGTGCATTTTGTGGATTCAGAAAAGTTGAAAGATGGAAGATGAAATGTAGCCAGTGCCTACTAACAAAACCAGCGTGCTCAAGGTTCAGTCAGCTCAGAAGGAGTGTCTTTTGGATTAGATTGCACCATATAAAATGATCATTTTCATAGATCAAAAGTGATGGAGTAGCAGCAATTTCGTATGGTTCAACCTGATAATAATATGACTATACGACTGCTCTGTCTAATGGGGAGGGAGCCCTTATTCCCCACTGGCTAGATGCTAAATGTTTAGCAACATCTCTCTGTGGGGGGTGGGGGGAAGCCCTTATTTGCAATATTTGCTGATTTCCATGGTGTAAATGCTCCCACCATAGCCGATCTCAAACCTCCAACTTGACATCACAGAGTTGGGAAGATGTATACAGTAATACAAAGGTACATAGTATTTCCATATACAAAGGTAAGTATATAATCTCAAGAGCATACAGAAGTAAAATGTAGTAGAACAATTAGGAAGTGATGAGTTTGGCCTATGTGTTTTTAACATAGATTTTAATTAGAAGTTTATATAATTTAATTTTTAACAATGGCTTAAAAATTGGCTTGCAAAATTTCCCAAAAAGTTAACCATTGGCTCTTGTGAGCCAGAACAAGCTGGCTCTCGCATACCCTCGGCTAATGGTCAGAGTTCAATCATCCAGTCATTTGACCTGCCCAGCAAATTCCTTGCTTCCTTCTGTAAACCAACACAGAGGCACCCACTTCTCCAGCCTTCCAGATGTATATGTGTTAACTGAATATTTATAACTTCGCCTGCACCCTGAGATCTCTGTCCATATATCAGCACTTCTTTAACTCCTTCTATTTATCTTCTCAGCCTCTACCACCCCTTGGGGTAATAAAAATGTATATGTACTCCCTACTGGGTGAAGTACACATTTCCTGAGTTTATTTATTCTACAGTGATCTCGTTAGTCCTCCAGCTTAAGAAAGGGCCCCCTATTGCTCTTTCTAGGATTCAACAGCTCCATTTTCTCCTACACAGGCTCCCACATTCGTATAACAAAAATCTCTGTCCTGTTAGCTGTTCTTTCTCTACATAGAAGCAGCCTAGTATTTTGTCTTTGTGGTCAAATTTATCCATCTACCCATCCATCCAGGAAATTTATTCCCATATTCTCTTTGGATAGTCTCACTGCCTCATCATGGGATAGAGATTAGACTTAAAAGTCCATATAAGTTCCTTCATTAGCCCATATAAGTCCTTTCCCAGGGACTTCAAATATTGTCACTCCCTACCTCACCTTTTACGTTTCAGCAACACTGAAAAGCCTGGAGCAGCTTCCAGTCCTCCACTTACACTCTCCCAGGGTTTTCTTGCCTTGTGCTGCTGCTTTTCCCGCTGGGTGAAAGGCTCTCTCCTCCTCTCCCCATCCCACACAATCACAGTCCCTTGTCAAATGCTTGGTCATCTCTCTCCACCTCCTCCACGAAGCCTTTTCTGATACCTCAAGACAGAATTCATTACTTTCTCCACTGCACTTCTTTACTTCTTTACTCTGTACATACTTCTGCATGACACATAGGGTTTCCAGAGTTAACAAATGAAAATACAGGACATCCAGTTAAATTTGAATTTCAGGCGAGTAACGAAGTATTTGTACCATGTCTCGTGTGATATTTGGGACAAAGTTATGTTAAAAATTATTTCATGTTTATCTCAAATTCAAGCTTAACTGGACATCCGATATTTTTTCTAGCAACTCCGGTGACACCACGCTAGCGCCCCTCGCTGGCAGCTTGTATATGTGAGTTTCTTGAGGGCAAGGATTTGGGCTTGTTCATCTACGTATTCTTAGCACCACGCAGTCCTCAGCACATGGTAAGAGCTTAACAAATGTATTTGGAACTACATTTGGGGACTGCTTTATACCATTTGAACTAGTTTACATACATCATTTTACTGAGTCTCACAAAAATCCAGTAAGGTTAAAAAAAAAAAAACCCAGACATGATTATCTTCATTATACCAATGATAAAATGGAGGGCCAGAGAGAAGCGACCCACCCAAGACTCTGGCAGTGCAATCACGACAGAGGCAGAACTGAGACCGGGTCTTCCTGAGTCCCCAGTTTTTTTTCACTAAATCACACTGCTGTTTTCCTGTATGTAGCCACGGATTTTATGCAACTTTGCAATTTTCAGAACTATTTCTAAGCTTTAAATAAATGATCATGCTTGCTTTGGTTTTAAATGATATTATGCCTCCGTTGGTATAGCAGTGACTTTAATATAGTTTGAGGTGCTTGAAGTTGAGCCTTGTGAATTTTTAATTAGGTATCAATCAAACTGAGAGTCTGGTTATAAAGCATCATTTTCCAGTAAAGTCAGCAACATGGTAAATGATTTTATTGGTAAACCATGAGCTTCTTTACATATTTATTATTATTATGTCAATACAGGTTTCCTCTATCTGCGTATGTATAGTAGTTGACAATACCAGCCACATTATTAGTTTGGTTTCCTCTGCTTGGCTAGCTTTTCAGTCGTGGTGAGTGAAGTCTGTATTTCCTGTCTCAGCACTTTCGAAGAAGTGGCAGTTACAGTAAAACTTATATTAACTTGCACCCAAGTAATGAGCCCTCTGTTAATTGAAATTTTTCTGCACTTAAGCACTTATGAAAAAAGGAAAAAAGAGGTAATTACGTGAGGATGGGTCGACAAACATTTTTTCCCCCAGAAACATCTGACAGTAGTCTCTTCAGTCCAGTTCCCTGTACTGTTTCCATCCAGAGTCCCAGACAGTAATGGGTGATCAGCACCTTGGCCGTTAAGAAAGGTCCAGCTCTCTAGGAGCCATGGGGTTCAAAAGAGGCAGGAAGAAACTAATGTTTATTAAATGACTACTATGTCCCTCTCTGGAAAGGGTCTCGAGAAACTGGTGACCGTGATAATCTCCTGGGAGGGAAACTGAGTGATGGAGGAGGGGTACGGGGGACAGTGATAACAGGGAGGCTTATTTTGCCCTACAGTCCTTTGTGCCCATTTCATAATTTTTATCATGCACCTATATTACCTAATCAAAGAAATAAATTAAACATTGTTGTATATGCCCACTGTGTTCTTTGCATGAGCTAATACATTCTCATAAGGACCATTTGAGATAAGAATGGTTATCTCTATTTTTAGAGAGAGAAAACTGGGGCTCAGAGAACTTAGGTCACTTGCCTCAGCTCACATGAGTTAAGTGAGAGACCCAGAATCTGAGCGAGCATCTGCCTCACTCCAAAGCTGCACTAACTTTGCTGTTCCCCAAAAAAGATGAAAACCCAGTATTTGTACTCAAGGAAAATCTTGATGGAGAACTAAGACATAAAACTTTGAAGGGTTAATTACTGTAGCTTATTGATTCTAAGAAACACCCTTTAAATGTTCTGAAATCACTAGGATGTGTCCTCCAATGGATGGCAAATTGTTGTAGATTTCGTGGTGTGTTATTTTGCTTGGTGAGTCATAAGATAATGGTGTGTTTTTCCACCCATGGTATCTTGGAGTCAATGACATATGGTTCCAATAGGATGTAGAGAATCGAAAAGTCCGAATAGGCAAGTAACTGCTATAGGAGTTCTGAGGAAGGAGCATCCTCACCTGTAAGAGTTGCTGGGAAGGCTCAGCACTGATTCGAGCTAAGCCCCAGCGATTGGGTAGTATATCTGGTATCTACTTTGACAATAGTTCTGTGCAATACACCATCCCAAAACTCAGTGGCTCAAAATGACACCCATGTATTTATTATTTATCTCAAGTCTACAGTTTAGCTGGGATGTTCTGATCACCTGGGCTAGATTTGTTCCTAGGTCTCCTGTCAGCTGCAGGTCAGCTGACTGGTCTCTGCTGGGCTCACTCATGTTTAGAGATCAGCTGGCTGTTGGCTGATCTAGTTTGGCCTCAGCTTGATTGAGGGGTGGCCGGGCTCCATTCTGTGCCTCTCCTATATCTCTGGTGGGCCAGCTTTAGCACATTCTCACAGATCTTGCAGAAAGCAAGGGCAAAGGGGCAAGAAGGAGCAGGAGGAAACAGGCGAGCATTTTCCAAGCCTCTCCTTGCAATATGTTTGCTAGCATCCTATTGGGCAAATCATGACATGGTTTAGCCCAGAGTCCTGAGATCGGGCAGAACACCCTGCTTACAACAGGAGAAGTGAAGAATGAGGTCCATCAATGCCATCAATCTGTCACCAATAAACTTCAGATAATGCAGGTTGAGGAAAGGAAGGCTTTGGTTGCTGGCTTGGAAAGACCCTCCAGAAAGAGGAGAGTCATCCAAATAGAGTGTGTGTATGTTTGAGGGGCTGTTACATCAGCAAAGACAAAAACAGGCTAGGCTATAACTATGAGTTCATTTAGAGAAAATGTTCACAATGACAACACAGAATTATTGTTTGAAGTAAGGATAGAGCCAATAGTCCTATAAACTCAGCCTCCCCATCTCTGCACCCAGATGCTCTCAAGACTCACCTGTGGAACCCTGAGTCTCTACCAAGTACAGTTGGAAAAGTCCTGCATGTTACCCTTGGTCCCAGCAGCAGGCCTAGCCTGCCTTTGTTCACCTTCCTAAGACAGGCATAATGAATTCAGCTTGGAGTGCAGGCTCTCTGACCCTGGGGAAGTCACCCTCCAAGTCAGCCATCTTGTGAAGCCAAGGTGCCTTCCTCACCAACCAGGGCATCGTTCCTCATGTTCAACTCCCTCCAAGTCCAGAAAGAGGGTCCCACTCCAGTGGATGAACTTTAGAAAGAACACGTGAACAAGCCCCACTGGGATTCCAGTTTGCACCCTAACAATGTTTGCAGAACTTTCTTCCCTGTGATATTGGTGGATAATTAACCACCTCTCAGCTCTGAATCACACTGAGGACATGCACAGCACTGAGAATTTTTCTTTTGAAAACAAAAGGGAAATCAATTTCAGCCAATTCCGTTGTCACCATTTTATGAAGTTAAGATGCTCAATGTAAATTAATGTTTTGAATGTATGCCTTTGATCAATAGGTGTAATTATTGACTGAAATCACACAAAGCCAAAAGAAAACCAATCACTCCTGACACTGTAGGCTTTATACCATGCAGATAAATCCCAAACCCAACTGCACTGAGCTCAAAGCTGATGTGACCCCACCCCACCCCCAATGCTACAAGTCAACTCTTAAAAAAGAAGCAAATATTCACTCTTTGCCTGCCTTCCTATGCAACTCCTCTGGATTTGTAATAGGTAATGTCCCCATTTACAGATGAGGAAGCTGAAGGCCAGAGGAAATATGTAAAGGTCACAAAGCTAGTAAGTGGTGACCAGGATTCACACCCAGAACATCGATTCTAGTGCCTAGAGGAGCACGATCTCTTTACTTCCTTTGCCACTGGTCTTAGATGCCTTGCTCCTCTCCTCCCCAAATATCACTTTCCATTCTGTTTCATGGAGTTCTGCTCATCCCTAGAGCCTGGCTGCAAAGGTGACACAAATACCCAGTTTCTCCTTCCCAGAAGACCTCAAACAACCAGAAACAAAGGATCATGCCAGGAAATGAGTAGAGATAGTATCATCTGGTAGATGAAGGTGCAGGATCAGTGACTTCAAGATGTAAGGCCTCATACATGCTGCCAGAACTACTGAACTTTAGAGGAATCCTTGAAAGACATGAAGTGGGTGGGATAGCATTAAAGAGAGAAACGACAGCCCACGACATGGGCGGTAAAATTCTGCTGTAGTAGATGAGAGCAGTCCAAAGGTTGCTTCCTGCCTTCAGGTGGTGGAAAAGGGAAGAGCTCAAGAGAGACACCAGTACAAGATCAAATAGGAGCCCTCCCACCTCCTCCCTCTACAGGCCAGGTGGTCTCAACAATAGCAGCACAATATCTGCGTCCAGTTGGGAGCCATGAGTAGGGAGCTTGAATCCAAGAGACATCAAAGCTTTAGGTATAAGACTGTCAGACAAATTACAGGACACCCAGTTAAATTTGAATTTCGGATTTAGCAATGGACTTTTTTCCCACAACTATACCCCATATATTGCATGGGACATACTTACACTAAAAAAGCAATTATTGTTTGTCTGCAATTCAAATTTAAATTCAAAACTTCTAACATTTTAAGATTTTAACATACAATATATGGGTCATACTTATATATTTTAAGAGGTCATTACTAACCTGAAATTTACTTAGGAATTCTTTTATTTACTTAGCCTGGCAACCCTATTGATGAAGCTTACAGCCTCCGAGAGGAATAAAGAACACTCATGTCTGGAAGAACACTCACCCATGTCCTCCTCCAGCAAGATCTCCTATTCTCCTTTAAAATGATCACAACGAACAGTAGCAACTTCCATCCAGTCCCTCAACCAGACTGTGCAGACAGAGGCAAGAACTTCGAACATGTAAGGAAAACGCGTACCATTAAAGAGAAACAACAAAGTCAGTAAGTAAAAGAATTTGAGTTAGAACAAACAAAATTAACAGGAAAATCAAAATAAGACCTTCACATACGTTTGATTTATTCCCTCAGAAAGAAATGGAAGGATATTACATCCAGAAAACAGGAGTAAATGGTTTTGAATAAGAACTAAAGGTTATCTTTAAAGCTACTTAGAGATCTCGAAAATTAAAATATAACTATTAAAATAAATAGCTCAACAGATGTGCTAAATAGTAGATTAGATTTACATGAAATGCAAATAAGCAGCAAGATTGAACTGAGAAATTATCCAGTAGAACCCAAAGAGTTAAGAAGGTAGAAAATGTAAAAGTACAAAGACATAGAAGACAGACCTAGAAGTCTGGATATCAGTCTAATAGAAGGTCCAAAAGAAGAGAGCAGACAAAATGGAGAGGAGGCAATGTTTGAATAAATAACAGTTAATATTTTCCCAGAACTAAAGAATGATGAGTTTAATTGAAAAGTCCCATCAAGTGCCAAGGAGGATAAATTAAACATACACACACACACACACACCCTTAGACACATTATAGTACAATTTCAGAAACCAAGGATAAAGTGGTAAAAGTTACCAATGCAGAAAGAGAACTCAGAGTACCAGAAAGGAATGAGAATCAATTCGACATTAGACTTCCATCTGCAACAATGGATGCAAGAAAACAAGGAGCATTCCTATTGTTATATTACAGAAAGAACATTGATTCCAAGAGGAAGCAGTGACATTCAAATCCAAAACTATCAATATGAGAATTGGGGATGGAGAGAAGAGGGTAGTAAAAGCATGCTAAGGTTATACTTACTAATTACAGTGTTAGAAAAAATGTAACTTTATGTGTATGTTAAAAATTTAAGGGTTGGGGAGGGTATAGCTCGGCGGTAGAGTGTGTGCTTAGCATGCACAAGGTCCTGGGTTCAATCCCCTGTACCTCCATTAAAAAAGAAATAAACCTAATTACCTCTCCCTAAAATAAAAAAAAATTTGAGTGATTAGTAGAATATAGAAATAAAATGTATAATTTTCCAACTTGAAAGAAGGGGAATAAAAAACTCAATCCATTCAACAAAAAGCAGAAAGGAAAAAAATGAATAAAGTGAAAGCATGATATGGTTATAACAGGAAATAAGAAGTAGGAATAACCTCATACACATCAGTAATCACAGTAAATGTGAATGAATTAAAGTTATCTATTAAAAGACAGTAAAAATGATCCAACTAGATGTTACATGCAAGAGACAAAATAAAATACCTATAATGGAAAAGAATATGAAAAAGGAATATATACGTATATGTATGACTGAAACATTATGCTGTACACCAGAAACTTGACATATTGTAAACTGACTATACTTCAATAATTTAAAAAATTGCATTTGACAGTTGAAGCAAAAATTATAAAATAAAATAAATCAATCCTTTTTTTGCTCATTGAAAAGAAATTGACACATTTTACCAAAGCTTCAAGAAAGCAATATTTAAATGTAATGAATAGAAAAAGTTCTGGAAGTCTATAAACAAATAGATAATAGTGATTACTTCTGGGGAAAGGAGGTGGAAATTATGATCAACAGGGAGATAATAAATAATATTTTCATTTTCATAAGAAGAACATATTCATGTATTTCTTGTGTAACTTATAATTCATTTAAAAGTTGCCCTACAATTTAAATGCCAAAAAAGGTCTCAATCTGTACCTAAATTGAAGACCTAAATGAAATGGACAATTTCCTTTTTAAATTACCAATACTGGCTCAAAATCCACCGCTTCCAAGCTGAGTGAGCTTTGGCAAATTATTTAACATCTCTGAGCTTCAATTTCTCTATAAATAGTGAACAGTAATAGTGCCTTCCTTACAGGTGTTATAAAAATTAAAATTAAATGAGTTAGACAATGGAAAGTGCTTAGCACAGTGCCTGGCATATAATAAGTGCTCAATAATTGTTCATTGTCACCATTACTATTTATTAATAAAATAACAATATTGAGGAATTACAGAGACACAAAACCTTACAGTGATCTCACAGTCACCATCCTTAGTGTGTAATTCCCAACTGCCTTCTGAGGCAATCCCCCCTTGGAATTCTGTCTTGTACTCTCATTCTTGACTGTTGGCCTTACTCTCCCTCCCCACCCATAACCCTGACCCACTTCAGAGAAAGTCACATGGGTTCTCCTTTCTTGTTTGTTTCCTTTTTTTAAATTATTGTGGTAAAATACACATACCATAAAATTTACCATTGGAATCATTTTTAGGTGTAGAGTTCAATGGCATTAAGTACATTTACATTGCTGTTCAATCATCACCACCATCCTATCTAGAACTTCATCACTGCAAAAAAATTCTGCACCCAGTTAAACAATAATTCCCCCATTGTATATTCTTTTTCCTGAAATTCCCTCTTCTCTGCATAAAAATTCTAAGCATTTGTCTCCAAGGACACATAGCATCTCTAAAGCTCTCCAGACTGGATGCCTTCCAGTTCTCCAAGTTTCTAGAATGATGGTCTTCAGGCCTTTCCTCATAGTCAGTACTTTCAATGAAAGTAGGGAAGGCATCTTTTAAAATATATTTACAGGCCATTTGCAGCAACATGGATGGACCTAGAGACTGTCATTCTAAGTGAAGTAAGCCCGAAAGAGAAAGAAAAATACCATATGATATCACTCATATGTGGAATCTAAAAAGAAAAAAAAAACGGACACTATGAACTTATCTACAAAACAGAAACAAACCCACAGGCATAGTAAACAATCTTATGGTTACCAGGGAAATAGGTGGGAAGGGATAAATTTGGGAGTCTGAGATTTGCAAATGTTAGCCACTATATATAAAAATAGATTTTTAACAAATCAAGTTTCTTCTGTATAGCACAGGGAACTATATTCAATATCCTGCAATAACCTTTAACAAAAAAGAATGTGAAAACAAATATATGTATGTGTATGCATGACTGGGACATTGTGCTGTTCACCAGAAATTGATACATTGGAACTGACTATACATATATAATATTTATATTTATTTATTGTATATATGTATATATGTGTGTATATAAATATATATATGTATATACATATTTACAGGGATAACAAGCCATTTTAAGTCATTCGAATCTTACTGACCTACATAGAACCTGTTATGGGTTGAATTGTATCCCTCAAAAATTCATATATGGAGGCCAAACCCCTAGTACCTCAGAATGTGACCTTATTTGGAAATAGCACTGATGCAGACCCTAATTAGTTAGGGTAAGATGAGGTCATAATGGAAGTAAGAGGGGCTCCTAATCCAGTATGACTGACTACCTTATAAAAAGAGCACCATCTGAAGAGACAGACATGCGCACAGGAAGAACGCCATGTGAAGATTGGAGTTTTGCTGCCACAAGCCAAGGAACTTCCAGAAGCTAAAAGAGAAGCCTGGAAGAGAATACTTCACTAGCATCTTCAGAGGGACCATGGCCCTGCTAATCCTTTGTTTTTGAACTTCTGGCTTCCAGAACTGAGACAATAAATTTCTGTTGTTCCAAGCCATCCAGTTTGTGGTCCTTTGTTACAACAGTCTGAGGAAACTAATACAGTCACCTACTAAAGAAAATGGGAGGGGGAAAATTTGAAGGCAGTGGAGGGCTGTTGGCATGTATTAGGAGTTTATTGACCTGGGTAACAAATTACTCAGAGAATAGGGTACTTTCAGAGAGAGTCAGCTTAGGGTAGAGGCCATAGTTGGGAGCTATGGATAGTAGGGGCATTATAACGGTCCTGGAAGACTCAGAATGTCAATAAAAGCCAGGCCTGCTTACTGCCATTTTCTTAGTGTTTCCAAGAATACTTTTTCTGGGTCCATCTGATGACTCCCTGATGCCACATGATGTATAACTTCTTCCTTTTTTGTGCTATTTTTTGTTCATCTAAAGAGAAGATCTCTTGGGAGCAGACAGGCACTTGACGGGAACGGTCAGAGGAAGGCAGGCTCTCCCATATCTAAGCTGCCCAGTTTGGCATCATGAAATACTACCTAGTGTTCAGCTCACATCTTGTTTAACTGGAGGCTGATTTTTACCTTTTAAAGGGCAGTAGGCTACCCTGGGTATTCAGCAGGAGCTTTGAAGACATAGCATTTGGAATGAGTTGTGATATTCACTCTGCCTTTCCTGGAAGACTGGAGGCAGGGCCCACTTCTCTGTTAACCATGGCGTGGTTTCCTTACTATAGACCAGAGGCTCAGGAATCCAAGAAGATCTTTCAGCCAGCAGCTGTTGTCTAAGAGGTGGGACTGAGGCCACGGAGGCCTGTCCAGAAAGCTACTCTGTAACCCTGCTGACCTGCCTCGTGGCTGAAAAGGCAAGGACCTTTCTCCAACGCTTGAAATTGGCTCCTCTGTTTCATCGGAAATGAAATTCACAGAATTTAGAAGTTCATGAGGCCAAACTCATGTTCACTTGCTGATTTGGCCCTTAATGATCTCTCACTTCTCATCTGTGTCTTCCTGTGTTCCAGCCTCTTGCCAGTGTGCCCATAATACAAAGAAAATAGCCCCTTCTCAGCAAATATCTTGAGGTTTATAAATGACAAATAGCTGAAAAGGGAGAGAGCTGGTACCTTAGTTGACTATATAAGTTAAAATGTGCCATCTTTTATTTTTAATTATCTTTTGTTTTTTAATTTCCCCAGTGAATCTTTGCAGAAGTTAGGTAACCGTAATTACAAGTCAAAAGGAAAGTCTTCCCCACAGAATAATTGGCAAGATTTTCAGCCATAATCATCTTGACCAAATATCTAATCATCAAACAATCATACCCCAGGCATTTGCAAAGATTTTTCAAGATCTAAAAGTGTACTCCTTTAAGAAGACACCAAATAAAAAAAGTAAAATGAAGGAAATATGGCTAAGTTTTGCATTGTCACTATACTTTGTTCAGCTTTTTGAAAGATAGTATAAGCTCTAATGTATGGTGTGACTCATGTACTCGTGTATTCATTCAACAGACATTTTTAAAGAACTTATTATGTTTTAGGCACCATGCTGCACACTGAAGATACAGTGGTAGGCAAGATGGACCCTGCTTGCACGGGCTTTTGGGTTAATTAGGAAGATATACAACTAAAGCAGCGATTATAGTAATGTGTGATGCAGTCTATAAAAAGTTAACCTTTCAAGGAGATGTGAGACTGCGGCGGGGGAACATTTTCTCTGGACTTGGGAGTGGGAGTGGAGTTATGAAGACTTCCCAGGGGTGGGGACATTCCAGTTGAGACTAGAAGGATGAGTTAGTCTGGCAGTATGTGTGCAGATGGGAGTTCCAGTCAGTAGAAACCCATTCAACGGGCTAAAGCTGTGAGGCTTTGAATAGGGTACATACAGGGAACCGAAACAAGTTCACTATGGTTGGAGTATTACTGTAAGAGAGAGTTCCTGTTTAAATAAATGAGGTTGGATAAGTGGACAGATGCCAGGTCATAAAAGGTTTTCTAAAATGTGTTAATAAATGTAGGCATTTTCCTCAAGCAATGGGAAGCCACGGAAGGCTTTTGAGCGGGGAAGTGACATGGTCAGATTTATGCTTTAAAAAGCACACTCCAGCTGTAATGTAAAGAACTGACTGGAAATGGGGAAAGAATAGAGGCAGGGAGACCAGTGAGGTTACTGCAGTAGTCCAACAGAGAAATGATGGTGGCCTGGAAGGGAGTGGTAATCTACAGTGCAGTGATGGAAATGGAGAAAAGTGAAAAGATTCAAGAGATATTTAGAAGGTAAGATGAACAGGACTTAATGACAATATCGGAGAGGGGGATAAAAGGTGTCAAGGATGAGTCCTTGATTTAGGGCATGGAACTTTAGGTGGCTGATGATGTCATTCACTGAGATACAGAACACAGGAGAAGGTGCAAACTTGAGACTGTGGGGAGGAGAAGGACAGGACTTTAGTATTGGAAATTTGGAGTTTGCAGCACATGTGGTATATCTAGATGGAGATCCCTAATCAGTAATAGAGGAGAGGCTTGGGCTGAAAATAAAACTTGAGAGTCACCATCATTTAGATTATACCTGAAGTCACCAGATAAGATTGCCTAGGCAGAGAATGGAGAACAATAAGTAAAAAGGGCTGAGGCTCAAGTCCTAAGAAACCCAACATTTAGAGTCTAGGTGTAGGAGAATGAGCACCCAATGAGACTGACACAGAGAGGCCAGGAAGAGGAAAATCAGAAGAGGTGTATCATAGATGACATAGGAAAGGAGTGT
This sequence comes from Vicugna pacos, assembly GCF_048564905.1. Lineage (NCBI taxonomy): Eukaryota > Metazoa > Chordata > Mammalia > Artiodactyla > Camelidae > Vicugna > Vicugna pacos. Next base: position 90,091,896 of record NC_133023.1, read on the forward strand.
GTTTAGCAAAAGAGAGTAGTCAACAATGTAATAGGCTACTGAGAAGCCAAGCAACATGGGGACTGAGTGTCCACAAGATTTAATGATATGGAAATAATTTTGTATCCATATCTCAGCTGGGTTCATTTTGATCTTGCCTAAATTCAACCAAAGTACTTTCACTTTTGTTTGCCTTACAATATTGGGCTTCTTAACTTAAGATTCCATCTGAAGAAAAAATTCCATGGATTTTAAAAAAATTGAATGAAAACAGTAAGAAGTAGCCACTAGACTAAGAATTCCAGCTTCAGCTGAAATATTAGCATTGCCTTTCCAGCTCTAATATTCTGTGACTCTGTCCACTCAAGATACACCCCAGTCTAGACTTACCCTATTTTACTAACATTATCTCCAAATGGTTCCTAGCATGGACCTTCAGACCTATTAGTCAGCCTCCCTATATTGTCAACCTCATGTCAGTTTCTTTGTATTTCTTTCTATCCTGTCCATAAAAATCCTTCCATGTCAAACTTGAGTTCCCCTTCTCTCAGAGGCCTTCCTTGACTCCATGTCATGCTGATCGTCTGCTCCTCTGCTCTTGTTTTAGCAATTATTACACACTACTTCTAACTTAACAGTTTTCTGTTTGAGACATGGCAGTCTTATCACCCTAGTGAGACTATCAATTCTTCTAGAGCAGCAGCTATGTATTTACCTGCCTGTCCACTCCCACATGTGAGACACAGGCTACATGCTCAGCAAATACCTATTAAAAATCATTTTTCTCCTGAAACTGGTACACAGCTTTCCTTTTTAGCTGTTAAGGCAGCAAGACCAAGCCCTACACTCCGCTATTTGTGGTATGCTTATTGCAAAGGATCTTCATTCTATGACATTTGCCATAGTTAATGGGGTGAGGCAGGGAGATGTCAGTATTTTAGTTGCAGTAAATCACCAAAAAAAAAAAAAAACCAAACAAAAAAACCCAGGTAAATGCCACAGGAAAGAAAACAACAGCCAGTGCTGTGTTCAGGAATCTGGGACTTTTGTTACAAACCCTCAAACCCTAGTGTGGGTCTGGCCTTGAGAATGAACATCTCACACTGAGAGGCACTCACTTTTAAAGAAGGTCATGTTTGAGGTCACAGCTAGTGGACTATATTGCTTTAATGGGGACAATATAAAAATCATACATTTTCTACACAAGGGCTGGGGAATGATTTTGCCTTGGCTTATGATGCATTTACCCTGGAAGGAAAGCAGGTAAACGTGGTTGAGACTTCCATTAAGCTGTAAAACTTGATGGAGCCAATTATCTCCCTCTGAAACTCAGCCAATATAAGGAGGAGGAGAAGAGAAATGGCTTGGAAATGGAAATGGGACATTGACAGAGATATGAGGGGCATCAGGAGGTCTGAGATTTTCATAGTGGTCCACAAAGAAGAGGGGGTCCTGAGAGAACAAAATTTAACTGAAGTCAGTGAGCTTTTACTGAGCCCCTTTGGCTCCCACAAGCCTTTGTGTTTAGCCCTTTTGTGGATGATATTAAAATACAGGGTTCCTGGTCCTTGCTCTGTAGAAAACTATAATGTAGTTGTTAAAGCCAAGACAAAGATAACCAAATTAACAAAAGAACATTTACAAAGTGGTATGAGTGGAAACAAAATATAAATTAGCTTCAAGCACCTATGAAGTGGGGAGTCAGAGAATTACAAGGTGTGTGTGTCCACAAGTGTACGTGTGCCCAGTTGTGTCTGCTGGGGAGGTGGTGGTGCAATAATCTGGGAAATGGAGCTTCAACCTGAGGAAGTGTATGAGCTAGATCATTGGAGGAAATGAAGCCTTCTCTGTAACTATATCAGCAGTGGGTGCAGAGGCAGAAATAGAACAGGGCATGTAAAGAAAAGGATTTTAAAAATCAGGCTATTTAGACCAGCTGGTCTTTGTGAGCACGGCTGGGATTGGGGAATTGGGCAAACAGGCATGAAAAGGTTGGTAGTGGGGAAAAAGTTGGATGATCAGTTGAGACTAGTTAAAAGAGAGCCTCAAAATCCATACTAGCATCATACTTAATGGTGAAAGACTGAAAGCTTTCCCTCTCAGGTCAGGAACGAGACAAAAATGCTGTCACCAATTCTATTCAACATTGTACTGGTGGCTCTAGCCCAATCAGGCAAGAAATAAAAGGCACCCAGAGTAAAAAGGAAGAAGTAAAACTATCTGTATTTGCAGATGACATGATCTTGTATATAGAGAACACTAAAGAATCTACTAAAAAATCTATTATAACTAATAAATAAGTTCAGCAAGGTTGCAGGATACAAGATGAATATACAAAAAAATTACATTTCTATACACTTGCAATGAACAATCAAAAAATTAAATTAAAAAAACAATTACATTTACAATAGCATCAAAAATAATAAAATATTTAGGAATAAGTTTTTAAAAAAGTAAAAAACTTATACTCTGAAAACTATAAAGCATTGTTGAAAGATATTAGAGATTTAAATAAATAGAAAAAATCTCATTTCATGGATTGGAAGATTTCATATTGTTAAGATGTCAGTAATCCCCAAATTAATCTACAGATTCAACATAATCTCTACCAGAACCCCAGCCAACTTCTTTGTAGAAATTGACAAACCAATTCTAACACTAATATGGAATTACAAGTTGCCCAGAATAGCCTAAACAACCTTGAAAAGAAAGAACAAATTAGGAGGAGTCACACTTCCTGATTTCAAAACTTACTAAAAAGCAGTGGTAATCAGGACAGTATGGTAGTGGCACAGGATACACATATAGATCAGAGGAGTAGAATCATGAGACCAGAAGTAAAACCATGTGTCTAGGATCAACTGATTCAACTGATTTTTGACAAGGATGCCAAGACCATTCAATTGGGAAAAAAATATTCTTTTCAATAAATGGTGCTGTGACAACTGGATAGCCATATGCAAAAGAATAAAGTTATACCCTTACCTCACATCCTACACAAAAATTACCTCAAAATGGGTCAAAGACCTAAATGTAAGAGCTAAAACTATAAAATTCTTAGAGGGAAATACTGAGGTAAATTTTCACGACCTCAGATTTTGCAAAGGATTCTTAGATATGACACCAAAAGCCTGGGCAACAGCAACGACAACAAAAATAGATAAACTGGACTTCATCAAAATTTAAAACGTTTGTGTTTCAAAGGACACCATGAAAAAAAGTAAAAAGAGAACCAATAAATGGGAGAAAATATTTGCAAATCATGTATCTCGTAAGTGATTTGTATCCAGACTATTAAAAACTCTTACAACTCAACAATAAAAAGTCAAATAACTCAATTCAAGATATGGTCAAATGATCTAAATAGACATTTCCCCAAAGAAGATATACAAATAGGCAATTAGCACATGAGAAGATGTTCAACATCATTAGTCATTAAGGAAATGCAAATTAAAACCACAAGGAGACACCATTTCATACCCACTAGGATGGCTACAATAAAAAAGATAAACAATAACAAGTACTGGGGAGGATGTAGAGAAATTGGACCCCTCATACATTTCTGGTGGGACTATTAAATGGTACAGCCACTATGAAAAACCATGTGGAAATTGCTCAAATGGTTAAATATAGTTGCCATATGACCCAGCAATTTCACTCCTAGTTATTTACCTAAGAGAAACCAAAACATATGTCCACACAAAAGTTTGAAGACAAATGTTCAAGGAGCATTATCCATATAGTCCAAAAGTGGAAACTCAAATGTCCATTAACTGATGAATGGATAGACAAAAAACAGTGTATCCACCATACAAGGGAATATTATTCAGCTATAAAAAATGAGGTTCTGATACATGCTACAACTTGGATAAACCTTGAAAACATTTTTCTAAGTGAAAGAACAATCACATTGGACCACATATAGTATGGTTCCATTTATACGAAATGTCCAGAGCAGGCACATTTATAGAGCCAAAGAGTAGATTAATGATTACTTAGGGATAGGACAGTAAGAGGGGAAATAGGAAGTGTCTACTAATGGGTATGGGGTTTCTTTTAGGAGGAATGGAAATTCTAAAATTAGATTGTCATGATAGCTACACAACTCTGTGAATATACTAACAGCCATAGATTGTACACTTTAAGTAGGTGAATTACATAGTATGTGAGTTATATCTCAATAAAATTGATATTATGACTTGAGTTGAATTGTATCTCCCAAAAAGACAGGTTAAAATCCTAAGTGCCAGCACCTGTGAATATGACCTTATTTATAAAAAGGGTCTTTGCAGATTTAATCAAATTAAGATGAAGTCGTGAGGTTGGTCCATAACTCAACATGACTGGTATAAGAGAGAAATTAGGGGAAATATCACAGAGATACAGACTGGGGTGATGCACTTGCCAGCCAAGGAACACGAAGGGTCAATGGCCACCACCAGAAGCTAGGAAGAGACAAGAGATGATTCTATCCACAGTCTCAAAGGAAGCATGGCTCTGCTGACACCTTGATTTAGGCCTCTAGCCTCCATAACTGTGATACAATAAATTTCTGTTGTTCTAAGCCACCTAGTTTGTGGTATTTTGTTATGCTAGCCCTACCAAAATAATAAAGCTGTTTAAAACATAAATAAATAAAACAACACAAAAACTTTCAATTTGTGTGAGATATCAGAAATAACACTGGACTAGGAGTTAAAGGACCTAAATGTTGTCACAATTCTCTCCTGATTCACTGTATGACATCAAGCAAGTCACTAGAACTCTGAGCCTAAGCTTTCCCGTTTATAAAATGCAAAGATTAGTTTACATAATCACTATAGGTACTCTTAAGGATGACATTTCTCACCATTAATATAACTCATTCATTTTACAATTCTGAAAATGTTAGCATGGGGCTCCAAATTCATATGATACCAGTAAAAAGTATTGAAATATTTTATAATCAAACTAACTCCTTTCATCTTGAAGCTCTTTTGCTCACCTTGAAATCTCACTGGAACTAAAATCACTCCCATTTCTTCTTAGCTCCTATTGGAAAACAAAATCATTCCCCAGGCTTTGTGGGACATACCATAGTTTGTGACACACAATACAGTTGTGAATTAAACTCCACTTGTCCTTTCTTTTATACTTTGTAAAGGTAGAAACTCCCTTCCAGCATTGTGTTAATATAAAACCTATGTGAGGCCAATAACTATGCCTCATTTAACCAAATAAAGAAAAATAGCACTGCCCTAGTTCTTGTTCTGCCTTGTATTTAAAGATGCCTTATGTAATGTATAAACCATTGGTTTTGATATACATTGCAGAAATCTTGACCTGATTTCCCCTTTGTTATTAAAAATGTACAGCATACTGTTGCACAACACAGTAAATGTTCAAAATGACTTCCCCCTCCCCTTTCTACGTTTTAAAGATTTGGAGCATAATACTCTTTTCTTTGTTTCCTTTACGGTTTTTCAAACTTCCTTTCATCTCTCCTGTGGTCCTTTCTCTTTGCAAGAAAAGTCATTTGACCCTCTTGACACTGGCAAACTCCACTGTAGCTCAAGAAATGGAGTATGGGTCAGTTGCTGAATTGTACACATGCCATAAAGATGTCTTCTTTAATAGATAGCTCCATGTTTAAATTAACTTCCAAGATCACCACAAACCGGCAGAATGTTTTCTCACAGGCTGACTATTTCAGGAAGCAGTTTTAACTTTAGCTTCAAAATAATGAACTCTTCTAAGTGCCAATCATTGGCTTTTTGGCAACTCATCAAGGTTTCTATTTAGTAGCTTGCCTGTTGCACTTAAGATTTTACAACTTACTATTGTTAATTTGTATCAAAATATTTTAATCCTGTAGGTATTTATAAAATGGCATTTTCAATTTCATGCTACAGTAGTTAGCTTTATATTCATTCTTTCAGTCACTCATTCATTCAATATTTGTTGGGTATGATGTGAAGTTTCATACAGACTGAATTTTTACAAATTGAACCACATTCCAGTACAAATCATGAATGGCTATTCACACAAAACCTAGAGTGGGTCCTTCTGTAAAGTAAATAATAATTTGATAAAGAGATACCTCTACTTTAATGTATGAATTCTACTAAACAATTAAAGAAGAGTTAATACCTATCCTCCTCAAATATTTCAAAAAAATGGAAGAAGGGTAACTTCCTTTGTTTTTGTTCTACAAGGCAGCATTACTGTGATACCAAAATCAAACAAAGACAGTACCAAAAAAAAAAAGAAAATTATGGGCCAATATCCCTGATGAACATAGATGTAAAAATCCTCAACAAAATACTAGCAAACCAAATTGAACAATACATTAAAAGGATCATATAGCATGATCAAGTGGGATTTATTCCAGAGATTCAAGGATGATTCAATATCTGCAAATCAAACAACATGATCCCATATTAACAAGACAAAAGAAAAATATCATATGATGATCTCAACAAATGCAAAAAAGGCATTTGACAAAATTTAACATCTATTTATTAAAAAAAAACCTCTCAAAAAAGTGGATATAGAAGGAATATACCTCAACATAATAAAGGTCACATGTGACAAACCCACAGTTAACATCATACTCAATGGTGAAAAGCTGAAAGCATTTCTTCTAAGATTAGAAACAAGGCAAGGATGCCCACTCTTGTCACTTTTATTCAACATATTATAAGTCCTAGCCACAGCTATCAGAAAAGAAAAAGAAATAGAAGGCATCTAAATTGAAAGGAAGAAGTAAAACTGTCACTACTTGCAGATGGCACAATACTACATAAAGAAAACCCTAGAAACTCCATCAAAAAATAATATTAGAACTAATAAATGAATTCAGTGAAGTTGTAGGATACAAAATTAATCTACAGAAACCTGTTGTGTTTCTATACACTAATAACCATCTATCAGAAAGAGAAATGAAGGAAACAATCCCACTTACAACTACATCAAAAAGAATAAAACACCTAGAAATAAATTTAATCATGGAGGTAAAAGACCTGTACTCTTAAAACTGTAAGACACTGATTAAAGAAATTGAAGACAATACAAATAAATGGAAAGATATACCATGCTCATGGATTAGAAAAATTAATATTTGTAGACTGTCCATACTACCCAAAGCAATCTATAGAGTTAACGCAATCCCTATCAAAATACCAATGGCATTTTTCACAGAATTGAAAGAAACAGTCTTGAAATGTGTACAGAACCACAAAATAGCCAAAGCAATCTTGAGAATGAAGAACAAAGCTGGAAGTATCATGCGCCCTGATTTCAAACTATATTACAAAGCCACAGTAATCAAAACAGTATGGTACTGGCCTACAAACAGACACATAGATCAATGGAGTAGAATTGATAGCCCAGAAATAACCTAATGCTTATAGGGTCAATTAATCTATGACAAAGGAGGCAAGAATGTTAAGTTGAGAGAAGACAGTCTCTTCAATAAATGGTGTTGGGAAAATTGGACAGCTACATCCAAAAGAATGAAACTGAACCCGGTTCTTACATCATATACAAAAATAAACTCAAAATGGATTCAAGACTTAAATGTAAGACCTGAGATCATAAAACTCCTAGAAGAAAACAGAGGCAGAACACACTTTGACATCAATCTTAGCAATATTTTTTGGCTAGATCTCCTCAGGCAAGAGCAACGAAAGGGAAAATAAATAAATGGGACTACATCAAACTAAAAAGATTTTGCACAACAAATGAGATCATCAACAAAATGAAAAAGCAAACTAATGAATGGGACAACATATTTTCAAGTGATATATTTAATAAAGGGTTAATATCCAAAATATAAAAAGACTCACATAACTTGATATCAAAAAACAAAAGACCTGATTACAAAATGGGCAGGGGATCATAGGCATTTTTCCAAGGAAGACATACAGATGGCAAACAGACACATAAAAAGATGCTCAACATCACTAATCATCAGGGAAATGCAAATCAAAACCACAGTGAGTTACCACCGAACACCTGTCAGAATGGCAATTACCAAGAAGATAACAAAAAACAAGTGTTGGAGAGGATGTGAAGAAAAGGAAACACTCATGCACTGTTGATGGGAATGTAAATTGGTGTAGCCACTATGGAAAACAATATGGAGTGTCTTCAAAAAATTAAAAATAGAACTACTATACAATCCATCAATTCCACTCCTGGATGTCAAGAAAAGAAAAGAAAAGAAAAGAAAAGAAAAGAAAAGAAAAGAAAAGAAAAGAAAAGAAAAGAAAGAAAAGAAAAGAAAGAAAGAAAAGAAAAGAAAGAAAGAAAAGAAAAGAAAGAAAGAAAGAGAGAAAGAGAGAGAGAAAGAGAGAAAGAAAGAGAGAAAGAGAGAAAGAAAGAGAGAAAGAGAGAAAGAAAGAGAGAGAGAAAGAGAGAGAGAAAGAGAGAAAGAAAGAGAGAAAGAGAGAAAGAGAGAAAGAAAGAAAGAAAGAAAGAAAGAAAGAAAGAAAGAAAAGAAAAAGAGGAAGGAAGGAAGGAAGGAAGAAAGAAAGGAGGAAAGAAAGGAAGGAAGGAGTAAAGAAAGGAAGAAAGGAAGGAAGGAAGAAAGAAAGGAAGAAAAGAAAGGAAGAAAGGAAGGAAGAAAAGAAAGGAAGAAAGGAAGGAAGAAAAGAAAGGAAGGAAGGAAGGAAACACTAATTTGAAAAGACATGTGAAAAAAGAAAAAAAGAAAAGATATGTGCACCTCTATGTTCATAGCAGCATTATTTACAATAGCCAAGATAATGAAACAACCTAAGACTCCATTCATAGATGAATGGATAAAGAAGATGTGGTGTGTGTGTGTTATATATATATATATATATATATATATATATATATATATATATATATATATATATATATAAATATTACTCAGTCATAAATAGAACGAAATCTTGCCATTTGCAACAATATGGATGGATCTAGAAAGTATTCTGTTATGAGAAATAAGCCAGAGAAAGACAAATACTATATGATTTCATTTATATGTGGAATCTAAAAAACAATATGAATGAACAAACAAAACATTTTGTGTCAAGCTCACATAGCTAGTAAGTGGAGAAGCTAGGACTAGACCCTGGAGGAGTCTGATTCCCCAAACCAATGCTCTTTCCTCCAATCATCATGCCTCTCCCTGGTCTCTAAAGCCCAGCAGGAGTGTGAGAAGTTGGGATTTCTTGATGTCTAGTCCAGTGTCTATTCACTAGACTACTTCACTTCCCCAAAGAGTGATCACCATTGTTTACGACTCTAACATAATGACCCTCATTCCATAAGTCACACACAATCGTCATGTTGCTTCAGAGTCACGCTTCATACTTTAATAAATCTGAATGGGGCATTTTTATTACTTTATACATTGAAGAGGTTAGCAAAAGGAGACATTTCTTGAATAAAGCTCCCAGCTCCCTTTGCATTTTTTGAAACCTGTATTCTTTCAGTTTGAACTACATAATGCAGTTCCTTCCAGCAAATACACTTCAACTGCTGAAGAATCTACCAAATGTAATTTTGTTCTTTGAATGTTCAGGGTAATACTTTGCATCCTATACATTTTACTATCAGTTGATGAATTCTAGCTTGTTTCAAGACCTCATGTGTTCTCTGAATGTATGTTCATTTCGGGATCTTATTATTTACTCAATCCTTGGATCAGCCACTGCACAGCACTCTGGCCAGACGCTATACATCATGCCACATCCCTACTGGGAATGAAAACATTCAACAATGTTCGGTTTGTTTTGAGGTTCTTTTCCATTACAGCCCTGTAGAAGACTCTAATAAATGTGTTTCTACTATGAAATCAGTTCTTCTCTGTAAAGGAAAGGGGACTATTTTTCCTTAGGTGAGTTTTCCTAGAATATACTACTAACCTACAGGCAATCAACTCATTCTGAGTTGTGACCAAAATTTATTTTTCTGGCAATAAAAGGGTGAACCTAAGGAAAGATTATTGCATAAAAAATGCCTCTTTAAATACACAATTTCTCTGTTTTTTAAACAGAAATAAATGGTGAATGTTTTAGAAATGCAAACTTTATAGAAAGACATGTTGAAATTGCTTTAAAAGGAATCAACCAAACTATGAGATACCTAATTTACAACTACACTAATGCAAGTACACATAGAAAATATTGTATATATGCTTTTTGTAATATGGATTTTCAATCCTCCTTCCATGCAAGTCATGGGACTGGTATTCAAAATATTTAGCAACCAGTATGGCACAGACATCAGCCAATCAAAATGGAGGCCAACACTGGCTCTAAGGTAGAAGCCCAAACTCCTCTGCTAAACCACAAATTAACTATTTAGTTGCTGGGCAGTACAGAAATCTTGGGGTTCCGTGAGAGGGATCAGGTCATCTCGGGTTGGGGAGGCACTTGAGGGAAGGAATTATTTTCCAATCACTAAGAGGTATTCAGTGTTTTAATAACCAGTACAGCTGGTTATTAAATAATTACAGTAGTATACTTGAATTTATATTTTGATATTATTACTGAATTAATAAAAATAACCAGTATGGTGGTTGCCATCTGGAAATCAACTCTGCCAGTCAATAAGCCGTACTCAACACGTTCATCAGTGCCTGCCAGGCCCCAGGCCCTTTGTCCAACCCCCCTACCCTGTGCCCCTGCTGCCCAGGCAGCCATGTTATACACCATATTACTCAGCCCTTCACTGACCACAGCCAACATGACTCAGGATGGACTCATAATCCAAAAGCTGAAAATCCACAGGCCAGCTAGCAACGCTTTTTGGCCTGACACAAAAAGATAACCTGGCCAGCCAATCGGATTTCTAGTCTTAGAAATTTGAGTTTGGAAACAGAAAAAGACTGATGCCAGAGCAGCTAGTCCTTTCCTGGCAGGAAATGAGAGTGGGAGAAGTGATCACTAAATCCACAGAGGATGGGAGGAGCTAGGGTTGGTCACAAGTGGCGGCCATTATTCACGGCAATGAGTACGGATTATCACAATCAGCACACAAGGAAGGATGGCAATCCATGTGCTGGGAGGGACAGAACACAGGGAGACCTCTGCTTCGGGTTTAAAAATACAGGGGTTCCCAGGAACACAAGTGATAGATGACCAAAAGAAATTCTCCTAGATTGAAACTACCAACAAAACCCGACTTCTGCTTGACCACCAGAGGCCTGATTCAAGCACCCTAGAATGGTGGTTTTTAAAGTGTGATTCCCCGACCAGCAGCATTGACATCACCTGGGAACTTGTTAGACGGCACATGCCCACAGAAGCAGGAACTCTGAGGGTGGAGGTCAGCAGTCTGTGGTTTAATGTGCCCTCCAGGTGATTCCAATCCAAGCTCCAGTTTGAGAACCTTCCCAGGGGCAGTGTCTCCAATTGGTCGGATTTACTGGCCAAGAAACTCCTCTGGAATACATATGTGCCTACCAGTTCCAATATAAAATTCACCATCCCCAAGCAGCTGCAGGATGCAGTACATACTCTGAACCAGCAATCATAGGCCCCAGAATGGCAGATTTAAAGATGCCACCTAAAAGTTATAGACACTGAGTCTGATAAGCAGCTTTTAATGTGGTCTTTTCATGTTACTTTTAGATGAAACCCAGTTACCTTCCTCCTGGAAGTCGGGGGAGCAGGTGTTTGTGGCTGAGGTATAACAGGGAAACTGTTTTAGGCAGAGACAATTTTGGTGCTGCCTATAGGAGAAAGGTTGGTGTATCAGTGGGCAAGAAACAAACCATAGGGACATGTCAATTACTGCCTGCTAGTCTACTGCCTGCCTGCACCCTCTGCTGCTCATGCTGCCAAGTTTTATATCGCATGACCTTGCCCTCTAGCCGCAGGGTGTCCCCCTGACCCAGGTATAGTCAAGTCAATCAAAACACTTACCTACAATGTGACCTGACGTTGAAGATGATCTGTAGTCCTGTGATTCTCTCACTCGAAAATCTGAAGACTGAAGCAGTTAGAAATGACAACTCAAGCTTACCAAGAATGCCCGGAGGAAGAGAAGGACCTATGAAGGATCACAGCAAGGCGAAGTAACCACAAAAGCAGAATGCATTGCACAGCACGAGGTACCAAGAAACACAATCAAGTAGGCCATCCATTAAAGGTATAATCACGTATGGAGAGAAGCAGAGATACTGAGAGAGAATGACAATGTCAGGGACAGTGAGAGAGACATCATGGAGTCCTGGGAGAGATGGAAAGCTTAAGTGCCTGGATTCCTGTTGGCTGGCGGCCCGACAATAGCCTCCTTTTCAGGTTTGGACAGTTGGAGTAAGTTGCTAGAATGCCTGAGGAGGGGGCTATTTAAATTAGTTTGAGTGTAAGAGCAGGTGAGGGCGATTAACAGGAGTCCAGGAGAAAGACAAAGACAATGAAAGAAACAGAGAAATACCCACAGAGCAACAGAGACCGAGAAAGTTCCTAGGGATGCAAAGTTTTGACGGGCATTTTGTCAAAGAAGGGATCACGGCCACAGCTCTTTCTCCCAGGAGTTTAATCTTAAGTCCAGTTATATGAAGAATGAATGAATGAGGGCACAAATTTTAAGTGAACATGTAAAGTTAATGACATTTGTTAGGATGGACAGAGGGGACTCTGGCCAAAGCCCAGTGGCACAAAGAACAACAAAGCTTCTGGGATCAAATCAATATCAGAATAGAAAGAGGTGGCCCCAGTGGGCCAGACCTCACCCCAAGCCAGTCCACTCAAAGAGGAAGAGAAGGAGTGGATCTGTGGGGTGGCAAACCCAGCAACCAAGCTCACCCAGCTCTTCTGGTGTCCTGAACAAAAGTTAATGTTTCTAAAGAGCTCAACTGTTTGAATTTCAGCCCAGTTTTTGATAGCGCACCTTTAGTCAGTGGTGGCCTGGGTGAGGATCTCACCGCAGGGCCGGGGAAGTGGTGGGAGTGGGAGTGTTCCACCCCAGACACCCCAGATTCAGTCATAACAGATGACAGCGTGCAGCCCAGCACCAGCAATGTCGACAGTGGATCACAAGGGATCACAACCTTGCCAACTTCAGTGGCAGCAAAAATGGCATGGAAAGCCAGTTCCGAAGCAAACAATTTAGGTTAGCAAAGGTGGAGGTTTCCAGCCTCAAAAGGGCTTATCTGAATTCTGGCCCAGTGCCGAGAGGAGCAGCATGAGCAGCCTGGGGCCTTGATAAACATGTGGGACCTTGGGGCATTCCCAGACAACACTGGACATTTGCTCTTACGGCCTGTATTCTGACCCTGCCATTTTGACCCCAGGACATTTTTGTTCTGAATTTGGCTCTCTCCTCAACCTAGAGTATGGACTGTTCAGGTTAGAAGAATTCAATTGTACTAGGAGTTTAATACCTCTATTTCAACTTATAAAAAATTTCTTTGAATGTATAAATACAGATTTGACGCCTTGAAAGCAGCTGAGCCCGGGACAGGAACATTATGTTACAGAGTAGGTACATGTTGTGTTAGGGTCTCTCCTCAGAGCACTCCTGCTGTACCAGTTTAAAGCAATGATAACCCGGAGCATGATGCCGGAGAAAGGGAAAAAAAAGGCAGCCTCGGAAATCTGAAAGCCGGCCTGATGCTCACAGCCAGGCATGTTCTTCTTCTATTGGACATTAATCGGTTCACATAATACCAGCTTCAAACAAGGTTATCCTGAGAATGTGAGACAAACAAAGCCACTTCATAATTTTGTCATAAGCACAAAATCAAGGTCATTATGTCCCAAACAAACCACCAAACACCACCCGCTCTCGGCTAAAATGAGGAACTGCTATTTCTTTATCAGTTAGAGCTTGATCCTCTGTCTAGCTGGCCCTGTCTATAAAAAAAGATTCTATTGAGATACCCAGTCATAGAATCGTCCCTGATTTCTGACAGCTTCAATCTAGAATGAACCCTCGCTTCCTTAGACCCTCCCTCCATCACCCAACCAAAGCCCAAATCCTATAATAGGCTCCTTTTACTCTCCTCTCACTGACAGGCCCCATGGCTCCCCATGGTGTGTATTCACTCTCCCTGCAGCAAGTAATAAATGCAACTTGTTCAACTACTGGTGTGTTCCTGCTGGGCTTTAGATGAAGGGCACTGCCATGCCCCTAAAATGCATTCCTTTTTCTTTTCACTGAAGAATATAATCAGCTTACATAAAATGCATTCTTTTACTTGATTTATCTTTATTGTTATATTTATTGATGTGCATGTGCTTTGCATTAAAGGTAGGAAAACAAACTTTCAATATCATTTTTATGATTTGGGGAGAGTAACAGAGTTTTGTATGTTGCATGTACAATAGCTACAAAGAGTTTAAGGAGAACAGGTAAATATTCATAATTGTACTCAGAGAAACTGCGTAGTTAGGTTGTATTATGATAAGTAATGTTAATTATTAAATCACTTGAGTCCATTTTAATGGAAATTTCGTGGTGTTTTAACAAAATTGGTGTCAATTTGGAGGCTCAGGGGTGCATAACATTTTTCCCACTTAAAGTAATGGTAATTGCAATCTTCACTTAGTAGGATTTGCACCAAAGGAGACTGCCAGGAACAAACCACAAGGGGAAAGATTATATTCATAAGCTTTGGATGTGCAATAGCATAGATCCACCCTGAAGAATGGGAAAATTCTGGAACACCTGAGGGAAGTTGTTCACAATTTCCTCACGGAAATAACCAAGAAACTAATATCAATTTCCAAGGCATCATGAATATAACTGTTAGAAATAATCGACACAAAATAAAATGGTCAATGTCTAAAACGGCACATGGTAAAATTTATTAGAAATAAAAAAAGCTGAAAAAATACATGTCATTTGTAACAGTGGAAACTGAAAACTGACCTGAGAAAATTTAGACCTGATGGAAATAGCCACAATAGAAAAACATGACAAGTTGTGAAACTGCACAAAATAAAATTTCTTATTAACTCTAATTTTACGGAAAAATCACGTTCTTAAAAAATTTAGATCTGTATAATTTGACCCAGGGAAAAAGACTTTGATAAAAAAAATAATGTCCACACATTATAATTTACAATGCAAAGAAAATTTTACTACAAGAAATAGTTTAGTGATAAAGCAAATCCTTATTGTAAACTTAAAGTGAAACTAATCAATCCTAATGAAAATACTTTCCGTAGAATAAAAATACAAATGAAGAAAAGTCTGTACAGTTTAGAAAATAGATCAAGGACTTCAGCTGGCTTAAGGGAATGTACTTCAATAAAAACTTGATCAATAAAAAGGCATCAATGTTGGGGTATTAGCTAGGATACAGCTCCATATACCAATGACAACAAAAATAAAAACAATAGCTTAGCGGGGATGGGTAATAATAGCTCAATGGTAAGTGCCTGCTTAGCATGCATGAGGTCCTGGGTTCAACCCCCAGTACCTGCGTCCAAAAAAAAAAAAATAGAGAAAGATAACCAGGTGAATATAACTAAAGTGAAAAACAAACTTCATCAAAGTTTATTGAAAAGTGTTAACTTACTGGGGGAGGGTACAGCTCAGTGGTAGTGTGAATGCTTAGCATGCACAAGATCCTGGCTTCAATCCCCAGTACCAGCACTTAATAAATAAGTAAACCTAATTATTCACCCACCCTGCAAAAAAAAAAAGTGGCTTAAACAGATGGAAAACTATTTCTTTCTCCAGATAAAGAAGTCTGAAAGTGGGAGTACCCCAGGGTTGGTCAGGCAGTTCCATGGTCATCAGGGACCCAGGCTCCTTCTATCCAGCTGCTACACCATCCTTGATGTGCATCCACATAACTCAAGATCTTTTTAAATAGACTCTTGTCCAGGAGATAATTTGAGCTTTAGGAGTGATGGGAGGCAAACTAAGAAAGAATTAGGAAATTAAGCAAAAGAAAAAATCTTGAGGTCTTAGAAATCAGGATGGGCATATATAAAAGGAAAAAAGGACATACCCACCAACATATACCCAGACCTAACTGTAATCAGCTATCACAAATGTAAGGATGGCCAAGAATCCAACTGTAAACAATATAGCTAACATACACTGGGGAACAGTAAATGGAATACCACGCCGATCTTAGTAGAAAATGGGTAAATTATCACATTTTGGCCATGCTCTCATATGGCCAGTACAAAAAGTAATGGCATTTGAAGACTTACAGTTGATTTGAGGACAGAGATAAATAAGGTATCGATCCCAATTAATGATGATGGTCACATACCAAATAGTCTTGCAAAGATGGGACCTTATTCAAAGATTTTTTTTCTGTCTTGGATATAGCAAACAGGTTTTGGCCTCTACCTGTGAAGGAGATACATTAGTTCAAAACTGTATGCATGATGGGAAGTAGACAGTTGGACATCAATAATACTCACCATCAACCTCCCACAGATATATGGAGACCCTAAAAAATAGACCACATAATTTGATAGTCCTACATATGGACAAATTCTCGTATCTATCTCACAAAGAGAAGATCAGAAATTAACCAAGCATGTCTTGAGGGCAATATGGAAGGCAAGGTGGAAAGTCAAGGGAAAGATACAGCTTGAGTCTGAGTATAGTGGCCTCGATGAAAGTTCTTCTAGTGGGAAAGCAATGTATCAGGAAAGGGACAAATACTCAGGTCACTAGACCAACAGAAGAAAAAGGCAGTTATCACCAGGTTCTGTAACGGTTATACGCTACTATACAGTGAGAAAGACCGTCACTTGGTCCAGTTACCTAAGTAAACCACCGCTGCAGGGAAGGGGCACCAACCATCATGGAGAACACAAAGAGACAGTAGCCTGGGCACCAGCTTCGGCCTTACCAAAAAAAAGACTTGGGAACCTTTTAACCTCTGCCTGATAATAATTTCCAATACCATAGCTATTAGTTATATGAGAAAGTCACATTTGTTAATGGAGAGAAATCAGAACCGAATACTTTGTACCAGTGCAAAATATCCTGGGCCAGTCATGTCACACACTAACTGCCCACAGAGGGGTAGATCTAAGAACTGATCAATGATCTACTATCCAGGCATTATTCTCCTTAAACACCCCACAACTTTTTATGGAATAACTAAGGGCTAAGAAAAGCTGTGCATACAAGGTGAGGGTCTGAATTTGGGTTTCCTCAGAAGCAGACCCAGAGACAACAATTGTTAATGCGAGGAGTTTATTTTGGACTTGACCCCAGGAAACACTCCTAGGGAAGTGAGGAAGTGATACAGGGAAATGAAAGCAGTCAATAAGGAGTGTGTTGTCAACACAGCCACTACTGTGGGTGACTGGGGCTTAGTCTCATGGGTAAAGTCTGGGGAACCATACAGATAACACACCTTAGGAGACCTTGCTGAAGGGGCGAGCGCACTGCTGTGCTCACACACCAACTCCCATAAGCTTTTGGTTGAGAGCCGCTCTCAGAGGCGCTACCCTCTTAGCTCTTCCAGCCTACCATGCAAAGGGTAGAAAAGCCTTCAAGGCCTCTGATGAAGTCCTCAGATAAAGAGACACTGGCAGTCAGAAATCAGCTGGAGCACACAGAAACAATAACGCAGGGGACATAGGGAACAATAGTGTTGCTACATGCATTTGAACCACAGGAAAGTCTTGCCCCTTGTGTACTGGGAGGGTAGCTTAGGCAGACTAAATGCAGGAGACATGAGGTAGAATACTGATAGAAGTCTGAAATCTGACGGCAACTGGAGGATTTCAGAAGTCAAGAACACCTGGAGAGAAAGCAATGTGGACACCAGCATTATCAATGAAAGCGGCCCGGGGATCAGAATGCGCTGCACTGGGCGACCACCCATAGAGAAGGAAGAACAGACCACTGTGGGGGCCTTTGCCAATAATTTGGAAATAATGGCACTTTGTTTTGGTGACAGTAGATAGTTTCACCAGTTGGTAGAGACTTTTCAAACCAAACACCTAGCAACTAAGAAAGCTGTAAAGATTCTAGTTCAATAACTTAGTGGAGAAGTCTCACACGATGGACCAAACTCGGGGGCATATTTCATGGGAGAATGTGTCATCTGACAAGAATCCAGGTTTTCCAAACAGCATAAGCACCCGTAGGCTAGGGAGCCAGGGAACAAGAAGAAATTGTGCAATAAAGACTGAAAATGAGAGCTTTCTGAGCTCTCTGCCTTCTTTTGATTCCAAGGAAATTAAGTCCTGAGGATCCAAAGGCTCAAGACCGATGCTTTACGAGGGCCTCTTGGGAGCCTGAGAGTTATTGGGAAACCTAGTCACCTCTCTTCTTCCTGGAGTAAGGGAAACCACTCAAGAGCGCCTGTTCTTCTACCCACTCCGCTCCTCACACCTTCTCTAGACAAGGAGTCAGGATGGGTCAGATTCTAGTACAATCTATTAGACCGCCTGCTCGAGGGCTGGCTCACCTTGCACATATGATACTGCATTCACGGACACAGCATTCTCTCCCGCTGCTTCCGGCCTCTGGGCAGCTGACAGGGTAAACCGACTATCCTGCTCTTTCTCCCCAACACAATGCCAGGTCTAGGGTCACTACCCAGCAGTCTAGGCCTCTCTTTGGAAATGGGATTTCTTGGTTGGGACTTTGAAATTTTCCATGACACTTTCATTTCTCTGTGGAAAATTGACAATACGAGAGGTTCCATATAGAGACTCGGGGGCTTTCTGTCACGTTTGGACTCTGCTATCATCTGATGTTCACTGAATGGGCCTCCTTGGCAGGTTATGTTCAACAACTGTACATAATCTAGGATGAAGAACAGAATAGATGATGAAATTTTCACTAAATATACCGAGTCATCTTTAAGTTACTGTCCTGAATAAAATCATTTCACAAGTTCCTAAGGATGACATTAGAGGCAATCACTGAACATCTTGGAGAGCTGAATACCACATCTCCTCGGTTCAAGAAAGAGCCATGATATGGTCAGAGAAATGGCCCCATGAAAAGACTATA